>NW_006399858.1:6306481-6312731 GCF_000299155.1 Elephantulus edwardii
ATCAGCAACAATATCCCTAGTACCACGACCCCTTCTAAACCCAGCCTGGACTTCCGGCAGTTCTCTGCTGATGTGCTGTTCTAATCGTTTTTTGATGATCTTCAGTAGAATCTTGCTTGCATGTGAAATCAATGACACTGTTCTGTAGTTTCCACACTCAGTTGTGTCACCTTTCTTTGGAATGGGAACAAATATAGATCTCTTCCAGTCAGTTGGCCAAATCTTAGAGAATTTTAAAATATTTACATACATTCTGATCCTTAAATGAATAATTAATATTTAAGACTACAATATTCAATGAAAAGGGGACAACACACTCTTGCAAAACTGATTTGAAACTAGGGAGTCTAACATCCTCCACAACCAATACCCTTGGTACCAGCAGTCAAAAATTAAAAGATATGTTACACTGGGAAAATCAGCTGTCAAGGACCTCTCCCAAATGCTGAAGAGCAATGATGTCAGTTTAAAGCTGCATAGGATCCAAACTATAATCTTTTTCAATTACTTGCTATGCAACTTAAAGTTGGGCATAGCTTTAAGAATGCCAGAAGAATCAATGCCTTTGAGCTGTGATGTTGGAAAATACCACTGACTGCCAAATAATACGCTGGTATGTCTTGGAGAAGGTGCCGCCAAAGGCATGCTGTGATGAGTAAGGATGCTACATATTATCACAAAATGTCCAAAGACATAATGTGTTAATCAAGAGAGGCCTAGAGACATAATATGCTAACCAGAAGATGCTACACAACACCCAGAGACTCAAAGTGTTAATCTCAAAGTGGAACATCTCAATTTTGATAGGCTAAACCCCTGAAAGGAGAACCTGCATGACAGCATGTGCTAATCAAAAGACAGAATGCCTCAATGGTGACTGGTTACACCTTGGCATGGAAAGACTCTGACTATGGCTATACCCTGCACAGCATAATGAATTTAACGTGAACTCTCAAGGCTGCAAACCTGAGGCACTAGAGGATAAGATGCTGCTGCTTGGCATCTTCCCTTTCCTCAAAACTCTGCTGGAACTTCACAATGAACTCTGTGTACTATCAGGAGGTTTTTGCTTGCATTGAGTACTGGCTATGATTGTAATTAATATTAGGCATGACTGTTTTCATATTAATTCTTGATTAGTTGTGAAGATTTGAATGCCTTTAACACCTTACCTTACCTTAGGATTTTACATAAAATTATAACTGGGCTTCGGGCCTCACAGCCCCAAAGAAGAATGGGACTTGCAATTATAATATACCTTACAAGCATTTTCTGTTTACATCAAAAATCCACGCAAAACAACGGCATATTGCTGGCAATAACAAACTCCCTGATGCTAGACAGTTGGCTGGAACTGTGAAGATTATGTGTTAATTTGATTGAGCC
The DNA here is from genome assembly GCF_000299155.1 of Elephantulus edwardii. NCBI lineage: Eukaryota > Metazoa > Chordata > Mammalia > Macroscelidea > Macroscelididae > Elephantulus > Elephantulus edwardii. The sequence goes on from NW_006399858.1 coordinate 6,307,868, forward strand.
GGAATCCTTGGTGTTTGGAACTTACATAATAATGTATTTTTAAAATTATATAATGATGCAATTTGACAGTGACTTAAATTTGGTTGTTAGGTATGTTGTAGTCAACTACCATTTTTAAGTAACACTAATTTTTTTACAATTATCTGGTCCTGGAGCCCAAACCATGTGTATAAGCAAGCAGAAAGTATACTTTGTACTCCCAGTTATATTATACTTTCTATAACATTATTAAAACATTACCACAATAATCATCAATGACAAAAATACTTTAAAATCTCAACTAATGGTATACTAGGCTTATACAATATTTAAATTAACAAAGCGTCAACCTCCTATTCATAAAATACTACAGACAAGTTTTTACCAGTATTTAAAACCCCATGTTCTTTTTCTGCTCAATCAATACATTAAAATATAAAAAAAAAACAATTGGGAAATTATACCAAACTAAGACAGAACAGGAAATGGCAGGGTATTTCCTGCAAACCTACATTCCAGACCAGACACTAGCTTTCAGATTGGCCCCTAAACACACTACTAGGATAATTTAGATCTTATTCTTTACGTATCTATTATCAGCCAGGATAAGGCAATAATAACTAATCATCAATCTAAGAAACTGAGACAGATAAGCTCTATACCAAATATAATTCTTTGGTGCTCAACAATATTTTAAAAATTCCATTTAGCACATAGGATGTGTCATTTCTTAGGTATCAAATACTGATCCAGTTATATAGTGTAACACAATATTTTTAAACTGAATAAAATAAGCTTTACCTACATGAGAACCAAATCTCATGCTCAAAAATACTAAAAAGGTTATCGTACAGAGATACTAAGCATAATATTCTGGCTACACAGTCACAAAGAATGACAATGAAATAATAAATATGGCTTACCTATATGACCAGCTTTAACTTTAAAAGGTACATCCAACTGATTCTAGAAAAAAAAAGTACATATGTGTATTTATGCATATATTTTAAAAAACAGAACACAGTCCAACAAGACATTTTTTTCTTTCCAAAACTGTATGAAGAATTCTTAAATTTACACATTTTATTTACCATTATGTATCACAAACCTAACTCACCGCCACTGAGACAATTCCAACTTACCGCAGCTCTCCAGCAGGTTCCCAAGACCACTAAGCTTTACCAGAGGACACTGCCTACCCTTCTAACTCCTCCACCATAACCACATATACACACAGAGAGAAAGAGTTCTGCTGGCATAATCCACAGAATTACACTAGCCCACTAGACAAATGGCAGTCTGAATTCACCAAAGGCTACAAGAGAAAAAGATGGGAAATCGTTTCCCATAGGATTTACAGCCTCCTGAAAACTCACTGGAGGGTCAACTATGAGTTGATTCCTACTCAAGAGGAATGAGTTTGAGATTGTTATTTTATATGTGTGTGAGTGTGTGTGTGTGTGTATATATATATATATATACACACACACACATATACATATATACACACAGAGAGAGGTATATTGTTTCTGAAGCTGTAAACTTTACATCTGGAAACTGTCCATCTTTCTCCCACTAACCTCTGATTAGCAGCCTAACATGTAACACAGTGCACCACTTCAGTTGCCCACATAATAGAGTAGCCACAGATTTCAAAAGAATTCATAAAATCTTACAATAAAAGGTCAAATGGATTTTAAGTGGAAAATGTCCATAGTCAACTTTATTAGCAGTAGTAGTTACAAAGAGAGTCGTGGTGGCCTAGTTGTTAGGAATTAACTCAAAAGCAGTGCCATGCTGGTGGTTCAAATCCACCAAAGGCTCAAATGGGTAATCTCCTCCTATGCTATTTAAAGCCTTCCAAACTGGGAGTCAGCTATGAGTTGATTCCAACTTCATAGCAGTAAGAATTGAGAGGATATGTGTGTATGTGTGTGTGTGTGTGTATGTGTGTGTGTGTGTGTGCGCGCGCATGCATGTATGCACAGAGAAAGACTTTTCTGTGGTCAGCTGTTTAAATCTACCAACTGCTCCTCAGGAGAAAGACTGTAAATATTTACAGCCTTGTAAACCTAACCAACTGTCACTATGAGTTACAATCTACTCAAGAGCAGTGGCCTGGTACGGTAAAGGCTTGCTTTGGATCAGGGATACTCATTAGAGTTAATTATAGAAAAAGTTCTATAGTAACACTAGGCACAAAAGCTACCATATCAAAAACATTACCACTTCTAAATTATAAGCAAAAAAGTGGAAAATGTTCACCATCACTCTGTACTTTTAGAGAAATTTGGAGTAATTATGTGCTGTCGAGTTGGAATTGACTCATAGCTGACCCTCCAGAGGGTGCTTAGAGGCTTTAAACTGCTCTTGTTAAGTAGGTAATAAATTAGAACCATTTGCCTTTGGGTTGGAAGCTCCCTACTTTTCAAATTCACATTTGCACAAAAATACTTCTCAAACACATTTCTCAAACTTAAAATGATTTATTTGTGATAGATAAAATATAAATAAGTCAGTCTAACTAAATTTTCTTATATGTAGACATTTTTCTATTTGAACTCACCAAGGCATTTTCCTTTATCTTGAGATTCTTAAGTGATACAGCTCCTAAAACAGATTTTTAAAATATTAAAAGTAAAATATTTTTATTTAAAAAACATATTTCATTCTTAAATGTCATTATAAGAATAAACAACTGTAAATAACATACAAAAGATAAAAGAGACTCCAGCAACAACAGCATAGTTCAATAGGGCAGCAAACAACAAACCCAGGGGAAGATGTAAAGGAATTGGAACTTACATTCACTGCTGGTGGGAATATAAAATGGTATAACCACTATAGAAGGTGGTCTGGCACTATCTCAAAAAGTTGGAAACAAATACCATTTGACCTAGAGTTATCTTGCTACTGGGAATATACCCTAAAGGAACCAGAGCCACATCACAAATAAGTATGTGTACATTCATATTTACTGATGAGTTATTCACAACAGCAAAAAGAACAGCCTAACTCCTATTGTAAATAAACAAATGGAGAGAAAACTGTGGTATAGTTACACAATGGACTATTGTGCAACACTGAAAAACAATGAACTTGTAAAATAATCAAAATATAGGTGAGTCTAAAAGACTATGCTGAGTGAAGTAAGTCAGTCAAAAAAGTACAAATACTGCACAAGACCACTGTTATGAAACAGGACAGACACAGGGGTCTGGGGGGTGGGGGGAAGGGAGCAAAAGAGTGGAGAGACAATGAACAATGCACCAGAACAGAAGACGAAAAGGACTTTCTAAAAGGACTGTATGATTAGGCATGTACGGTGTGCATTAATTACAAGCTGAATTTGGGGGTAAGGGAGGAGGTGAGAGGAAAATGTGCATCCATGAAAGGATAAAAACCCAACTTTTCTGTAAACTTTCATTAAATTCACAATGTAAAAGGAAGAAAAAAATTATAAAATAGAATCCCTATATTTTTAGTTCATTTTCATTCTTAGTACAAGATATGTATGACCATCACGACTTTCAATTAACATAAGTTTTCATCACTGAAAATGCAACACTATGTTCAAGCTGGATTCAGAAAGGCTGTGAAATAAAGAACATCATTGCTGAAAAGGTGAATAATGGCTAAGTGCAGAGAAAAATGTTTGATTCATTGACTGTAGAAAGACAATTGACTACATGGATTATAACCAACATGAATAACACTGAAAAAAACCTGTGCAGAGATCAAAGAACAATCATTTAACTAGAATAAGAGAACATGGTTTAAGGTATGTTTCAGGAAAGGTACGTATCACGATTTTTTTTCTCTCTCTACCTACTCAATTTTTATGTTGAGCAAAGAATATGAGAAGCGGCACTATATGAAGAATGCGGCATCAGGATTAGAACAAAACTCATCAATAACTTGCAATATGCAAATAATACAACTTTTTTATGTAGAAAAAGATGACAAGAAGCACTTACTGACAAAGCTCAAAAACTATATATAGCCTTCAGTATACACTAAAAATAAGAAATCTGTGTTCATGTCCTCTTCCTACTTTTTCATTGAACTATTCATCTTGTTAGCTTAAGTGTAAAGTTTTCTACACATTTTTCAGATTAGTGCTTTTCCTGGTACACCACTGTCAATTCTTTTTCAAGACTCTAGGTTCCTTTTTACTCTTGTGAAGAACTCCAAGGGTACACATAGGAATTTCCTTTTTAAAGTTTCCATACATGCAGTTTATCTTCTGCTGTTCATTTTTTGTTATGACCATAAGGAAGTTGAGAGATAAGCGAAATCAAAGTACATTAGAAAAAGGAAATCAGAATATCGGTTGTTTCTGGGAGTAGGTGGTGTAGTGTGACATTGAGCTAAGTCAGTACTGAATCACTGCTCACCCTCCTTCAGGTTTTCAGAGGCAGTAAATCACATGAGAGTCCTGTCCACCCTTCTTTCACAGGAGTAGGCATAGAGACTGACAGGAAAAGAGTCAGGAATCTTCTAAGATGCTTATTATATGATGACAGGTTTGAATTATAAAAGTATTATGTATTTGTCAAAAATCAGTCAAACTACACTTACAGTTTGAACATTTCCTTGTACATAATGTTATCTTTTCTGTAGGTAGAATGTTACTTAATAATGAAGTTTGATGAGAGTCAAGACTACACTTACACTGGAAAATAAATAAAAAAGACCAAAGATGTGTGCCTTTGAATTATGATTTTGGCAAAAATACTGAATGTACCATGGACTGTTGGCAGAACAATTGGCCTCAAAAGTGTAACCAGAATCAGATGGCTAACAAACACATGAAGAAATGCTCAAAATCCCTAGCCCTAAGAGAGATGCAAATTAAAACAACTATGAGATATCATTTCACCCC
>NW_006399858.1:6314876-6357687 GCF_000299155.1 Elephantulus edwardii
AAATGTTCTGGGACTCCCATTCTTCTCAGTCAGCCATAGCTTGTTGTGATCCACACAGTCAAAAGCCTTTGCATAGTCAATGAAGCACAGACAGACATTCTTCTGGTATTCTCTGCTTTCTGCCAAGATCCATCTAACATTAACAATAATATCGCTAGTACCACGACCTCTTCTAAATCCAGCCTGCACATCTAGCAGTTCTCTGCTGACATATTGTTCCAAACGTTTCTGGATAATTTTCAGATAGAGATAGATATAAGGATATTAACAGTAAAATTCTGTACCACTGTGTATGTTTAAACCCTTTTCAGAATAAAAGGTTCCCTTTCAACTTTAAAATTCTATTAAAATATCATAAAATATGAAGGTAAAACAGGGTGTTAGGAATTATGATTCTGTGTTTATCACTGACTACAGGACTCTCATTAGGCTCCTCCAAGCATTTCTATCACAGGAATCAGTAACTGTAACTTGACTGCATCATCCTTTTGTACAGTAAGTGATAAACAGGGGAATAGAGTGTGTGTGTACTACTGAAGTGGCTACAAAATACAGGACCCTGTTTAGAGAGAAAACTAACAAATTGGGTTCCCAAAGACAAAACATACAGGTGAGTTAGAAAGCAAACAGCTTCCAATGTAATATGTCAGGCAGAACAGCAACACAGTAACAACAAAATCCCAAAATCTTTCCCAGTATTATAATTTTGGAGAAAAGTAAAGAGTTGGGGGAGGAGGGAAAGGAAGACTAAATACAACTGTGATTGATTCAAAATTCCACACCAACAACTAAAGCCAAAGATGAGGAAATTGAAGAATTCTTCCAACTTTTGCAGCCTGAAACTGACCAAACTTAACACGCATTAATAATTTGGTGACTGGAATGAAAAGATGGAAACAAAGCAAAAGGAACGATGGTTGGGAATTATGAACTTGGGGACACAAATGAGGCCTGACCAAATGGTTTAATTTTGTGAACTCAAGGATTTATTCCTAACAAATGCCTTTTTTAAGTAATACAACCAGCACCTATTCTATTGGCTACATCTGTGGAAAGAATCATTGGAGAAGCTAATAACACCAGCAGTCAGGACATGTGCTGACTATGGAACAATCAATTACCCATGTACAAGTCCAAATTTATGTTGAAGGAAATGAAGGCTATAGGAACCAAAGTGTTACTTAGGGTCTATCGCACCTGAATTTAACAATCATCTCAAGAATATGTCTGAGGCATTGAACACCAATGACTGAAGACCAGATGAGCTGTGCGATGATATCAAAGACCTAAATCATCCATGAAGAGAGCAAAAGCTTGTTACAAAGACCGAGAAGAAAGAAAAGACCAAAACAGATGTCAGACAGGACAATGAAAATTGCACTAGAACACCAAGAAGCCAAAACAAGGGGAAGAGATGGGGAGGTAAAAGAGGTGAACAGAAGATTTGAAAAGGCAGTTCAAGAAAACAAAGCAATTATAATGGAATGTGCAAAGCGCTGGAGTTGGAAGAATAAAAGGAAAAACTCAGTATTTCTCAAGTCGAAAGAACTAAAAACAAATTTAAGACACAAGTTGCAATACTGAGATATGCTACAGGGAAACAAGCATTTTTAATGAGTTTCATGAATGAGTCTTGAATGAGCCAAGCAGCAGCAGCAGAAGATGATAGAAGGAATATATAATCACTGTATAAAAAAAGAATTGGTTCGACTGCCCAGCATCCCACTCTCTTGGAGACTGTGTCCTACTCCCCGACTGTCTGCACCCGGCCCCGCAAAGACCTCGCCAAAATGCCATCTCAGATGGAACATGCCATAGAGACGATGATGTTCACATTTCACAAATTTGCTGGAGATAAAGGCCACCTAACCAAGGACGACCTGAAAGTGCTCATGGAGAATGAGTTCCCTGGGTTTTTGGAAAACCAAAAAGACCAAAAAGGCTGTGGACAAAATAATGAAGGACTTGGACCAGTGCAGAGACGGCAAAGTGGGCTTCCAGAGCTTCTTTTCTCTGACTGCTGGCCTCACCACTGCATGCAACTACTTTGTAGTATATATGCAGCAGAAGGGACGGAAGTAGATGTAGGCAGCATTGACGGAAACACGCCCATCCTGTCCAGAGTTATCCCAGAGTTGCTTAAGGAATCTGCCCCCCAAATTCCCCGTTCAAGGATTTCGTGCATAAGCAGACTGGGGCCCTTTGAATATGCACAAATAAAATCCAACCCCCATTTGACAAGTAGCGTAAGAAAAGCCAGTGAGATGCCACATAAGTTTTTTATTTTTATATTGTTTGTATCCTATTGCCCTCAATAAATAAATTCCTTTTTTTAATAACACACACACAAAAGAATTGGTTCACAGTGAAATATTTCAGAAGTGTCACATGATCAAGAGTCAATGGTGATAAGGGAAGAAATTCCAACTGCACTGAAGGCACTAGGAAAAAAAAAATAAGGTCTCAAGAATTGAGGGAATACCAATTGACACGTTTCAAGTAACAGATGTAGTCCTGGACATGCTTACCAGTTTGTGCCAAGAAAACGAAAAAGACCGCCACCTGGCTAAATGACTGGAAGAGCTCCATATTTGCTGCCATTCCCAAGAAGGTGACCCAACAGAATTTGGAAATTATCAAACAATATCATTATCACGTCAAATTAAAGTACTGCTGAAGAGCATCCAAAAATGGCTACAATGGTACACTGACAGAAATTCTAGATTCAGGCTGGGTTTAGAAGAGGCCATTGCACCATGGATGTCATTGCTACTGTCAAATGGAACCTGGCTGAAGGCACAAAATACCACAAGAATGTCTATTTTTGTGTCTTATAGATTATACAAAGCATTTGACTGTGTAGATCATAGCAAACTTTGGTTAACACTGAGAAGAATGAGACTTCCAGAACACATAATTACGCTTATACAAAATGTGGACCAAGTAGCTGTTTTTCAAACAGATCAAGGAAACCATGCATAGTTTAAAACTGGAAAGATGTGCATCAAGGCTGTATCCTTTCTCCATATCTATCTGATCTGTATATTGGGCAAATCATTCAAGAAGTTGGACTTTCTTAAGAAGAACATGTCATCAGGATTGAAAGAGGACTCATCAACAACCAGCATTATACAGATGATTCACAAAATTTTGCTTGTTAAAAACAAAGAGGACTTGAGACCTTTGCTGCAGAGGATGAAGGACTGTAACCTTCAATATGGATTACATCTCAACATGAAGAAAACTAAAATCCTGACCATTCATACTCAACAGGCAACACTATGCTAGATGAAAAAAAAGATTAAAATTGTCAATGCTTTCATGTTGCTTGGATCCACAACAAATATGTACAACATTGGGAAAATCTGCTATGAGGAACCTCTCCAAATTTCTAGTGAGTAATGACATCAGTTTAAAAAACAGGTGCACCTGATTCAAGGCACCATGTTTCCAATCATCTGCTATGCGTCTGAGAGCTGGACAATGATAAGGATGGCAAAATTATTTATACCTTTGAGTTGCGGTGTCAGGGAAGAGTGTTGAATATCTCATGGACTGCCAAAAATCAAACATATATGCTTGGAGAGGATGCAATCAGAGTGTTTCACAGAAGTAAGGAGAGCAAAGCTTCTTCATCTCACACACTTTGGGCATGTTGTTAGGTGAGGTTATTCCTTGAGAGTGACTTCATGATTGGAAAGGTGGACATGGAGAAAGAGAGAACACCCTTAAACAAGACAGATTGATACAACAATAGGCTCAAGTGTGTCGGGGATGGTAAAGATGGTGTAGGATAGGACACTGTTTTCACAGGGCCATTATGATTCATTCTTTACAGCACTTAACAACATAAATTATAAGCTGATAATAACTGGTGACTGGAATGCAAAAGCTGGGGAAAAAAGATGAACTGGTCTTTGGAAAATACGGCTTATTGATAGAAATCAGGCTCAAGAGAAAATGATAGAATTTTATATAAAGAATGAGTTATTCAATAAAAATATTTTTTTAAATCCTATATGGCAATGATGTCATCTGATAGGCAATAAAATAATTAAACTGATTACATCTATGGAAAGAGTTGATAAAGCAGGGTTTGACTGTGGACCAGATCATCAATGACACAAATAGAATATCAAACCAAAGTTGAAGAAAACTAAAACAAGTCCATGATAACCAAAATATGACCTTAAGTCTATATCAAGGGAATTTAAAAGCCATCTCAAGAACAGACTTGGTGCACTGAATACAAAATGACCAAAGGACAGATGAGTTGTGAGATGACATTACCCACAAAAGAAGCAAAAGGTCATTACAAAGGGAGGAAAGAAAGAAAAGAACAAAATGGTTGTGTTTCAGAGAAGAGACTCTGAAATTTGCACTAGAAAAGAGATGGGCAAAGAAAGGGAAGAAATCCTAAAATAAAACAGGTGAACAGAATATTTCAAAGGATAGCATGAGAAGACCAAATAACAAAATGTGCACAGAACTGGAGATAGAAAACCAAAAGGGAAGCACACTCTCAGCACATCTCAAATTGAAAGAAATGAAGAACCTAAGCCTTGAGTTGGAAAACTATGGGCAAAATCTTGAATGATGTAGAAGAATCAAAAGAATATGGAAGGAATACATAGGGCCACTGTATCAAAAAGAACTGGTTGACACTGAACCATTTCAGGAAGTAGCATGGTAGCCTAATGTAAGACTCTGCACTGCAATCCTGAAGGAGCACTCTTCGAATCCCAGATGTTCCACAGGGGAAACACGGGCAATCTCCTCCCATGCGATTACTGCAAACCCACTGGAGCGTCAGCTATAGGTCAGCTCTGACTCAGTGGTACACACAACAACAAGTATATGATCAAAATCCAACAGTAACGAAGGAAGACGTTAAAACTGCACTAAAGGTGTTGGAAAAAATAAGACCCTAGGATTGATGGGATACTAACTGGCATGTTTCAAATAGATGTAGCCCTGGATATATTCACTAGTCTAGGTCAAGAAATCAGAAAGAAGACAGTTAAGTGGCCAACTTTACAACAACCACGAGTTACCTCTGTACAGCAAGTGATAGAAAGGACATCATGATAGACAGGAGAAAAGACTGAAGCTGTCAACAACTTCATTTTGCTTGATTCTGCTATCAATATCCATGGAATCAGCAGTCAAGAAATAAAAAGATGGGCTTGGGTAAGAAGGGGAGGAAGAAGAAAAAAATCCAAAGATGTGTTACACTGAGAAAATCTGCTGTCAAGCACTTCTCCAAAGTGGTAAAGAGTAACTTAGTAGGTGTGACCAATCCAAGCCATGAATGATGGGGAAAAAATAACGAAGAATTGGGGGGAGGGGGGCACAGGAAATCAAAGCCTTTGAATTGTGGTACTGGTGATGGACTGCCAAAAAAACAACTAATCTGTGTTGGAGAAAGTACAACAAGGATTCTCCCCCATACTTTGGGCATGATGTCAGGAGTGGCCCATCCTTGGAAAAGACATCATACTAGAAAAGGCAGAGGGTCAGCAAAAGAGAGGAAGACCGGCAACAAAATGGACTGACATAGTAACTGAAACAATGGGCACATCAGAGATTACAAAGATAGTGCATATGAAGGTTCAGATATGTTGTTCATTGATTTTAGTCATAGTCAACTTGAAGACACCTACCAACAACATAAAGTACAGGTACTGTGTGCTACAAAGAATAACTATCAGACAAGCCACCATCACTACTACATCTGAATCTTTGAAATTCTAACAAAAATGTGGAATTCAGTTCCACGTTAATGCTTTCTAATCATTGCAGGATGGTTCAAAAATCCATGTAAAAGTATCCACTGCCCATTCTGATTTAGCCTGACTTTCGTAGGAAATGTATGAAAAATGACTACTTGAATCCCTAACTAGTTATTAAAGAACAGTTGTTTGTTGTTGTTGTATACCAGAGTCAGAAATGACCAATAGCTGACCCTCCAGTGGGTTTTCAAAGGCAGTAAATTACACAGTGGAGCAGCCAGTGACCTTGAACCACATGTCTTTGGGATTGCAACACAGCTTCTTGCCACTAGGCCATTAGAGCTTCCTTAGAAAAAAGGTAAAGAACTACAAATATATTTAAAAGTATATATAAACTTTTATTATAAGTAGAAGTATTATATACTTAATATAGTAAGTACATTAAAAAAATATACTTAACCAGCAGCAAAGTTTTTCTAGAGAATCACTGTAGTAGTAGAAGGAGCCTGGTATCAGTAGGGTTGCATGTTCAAGTGCTTATCCAAAGTGCTATTTTTTAATTTATAAAAACTAAGAAAAAAATAAGAAACATACATAAAGGATATTCTGTAAAATAATCTCTAAAAATATGAGATAATCCATAAAATTATACATATGTATGATAACTGAAATATTAATAGGGGACTGATTAAATATAGCATGAAAATATTACAATGTATCAATGTAACAAAATTTCCAAGTGTATTGACATAGGAAAGACTGACATATTTAATAAATCAAGTTACAGAATAGTGTTTAAGATACCATCATTTATATAAAATTACTGAAAATTTAACATATTGTTTTAAACCAAATTCACTATAACTTTGGACCCACAGTGACTTTCCATTGGGTTTCTAAGGCTGTAAATCTTGACAGGCAGAAACTGTTATCTTTCTTCCTCACAGCTGGTGTATTCAAACTGCCATCCTTTGGTCAGAAGTGCAAGATGCTATACACTAACACCATCAGAGCTCCTTAATATATTGTGTTTTAGATAAAGAAAATAACCTAAAAGAATGTCTTATTACTAGAAGTTACTCAGGAACTCTGGGGAGTTTCTGTAGGGAGCCGTGCTTATTAATGTGCTCAAATGCTGTGCCCGTCTGGCAGTTCAAATCCACCTCAGCTCCACAGGCAGAGGACAAACATTCTGTTTCCAAAGATTTACAACACTGGAAACCCAATGGGGCGACGGTGAGCTACGAGTTGGTTCCAGTTCCAATTCAACGGCAATAAAGAATGAGTAATCCTACCCTCTTGATCAAGTGTTGTTCCATGAAACTCTTCTGTGTCAGCCAGTTCTTTTTGGTACAGTGACCCTATGTACTCCATTTTTTTTAATAATTCCTGGATTATTCACTATTCTGTCCATAGCATCCTTAAGTATTGCAAAACGAGGCTTAGATTTGTTTTTTTCAGTTCCTTCAACTTAAATGTCAAGAGAGTTTGGCCCAACTCCAGTTCTTTGCACTTTTCATTATAATACTTTGCTTTGTCTTCCCAAGGCAATGGAAATCAAGGAGGAAGTTCAAGCTGCTCCGAAGTAACTAGCAAAAAACAAGGCCCCAGGAATTGATGGAATACCAATTGATATATTTTGGTTGTCCTGGACATGCTCAACAGGCTGTGTCAAGAAGTCTGGTGGACAAGTACCTGGCCACGTAACTGGAAAAGATCCATATTTATTCCCATTCCAAAAAAGGTAATCTAACAGAGCATGAAAATAATTGAACAGTATCACTAATATCACTAAAATCTTGCTCAAAATTATCCAAAACCAAATGGAAGAGTATACTGACAGAAGAACTATCAAAAATACAAGCAGAGCTTAGAAGAGGTCATGGAACTTAACTTTATCACCAGTCAGATGGATTTTGGCGGAAAGCAAAGAGTAACAGAGAAATGTCTGTCTGTGTGTTTCACTAACTATGCAAAAGTATTTGACTATGTGAATCACAACAAAGTGTGCCTAAACTTAAGAAAGGAAATCCCAGAACACTTGATTGTGCTCATATGAAACCTTTATGTGGACTTCCTAGCAGTCTTCAAAACAGAGCAAGGAAACACTGTTGTGTTTTCTTGGTTTTTTTTCTCTTTTATTGGGAAAAACATATTGGGGGTACAAGGAGGTGAGGGTTGGGGGCAGAATCCTGAGGATGGGCCAGGATGCAGTTGAAGAGCTGCACAGTTTGGTCGGTGGGGGGAGCAGGTGAAGGAAATGATGAGGGTCCAGTGGGGACCAGATGCTACAGACGAAGGACAAGCATTTTCCAATGGTAATTAAATCAACTGTCTTATTGATTTGGGAAGCGGATGCCAACTCTCTGGCTTCTTCATGCTGAACAGGGGCATAGATGTAAAGGGGGGAAGGGAGGACGCTTTATCACCTTACTGGTGGTCTTGGGTTAAAGCTGCTTGCCTTCTTGCTCTGTTAGAAGATGTTTTCCTGTCATTTGCTCCCCGCTGGACTGCAAAGTGTTTTCCCAGGTGGGTCCAGTGGGGATGGCTGGTTGAACCCAGAGGCTCCATCCTCCTTTGCTTCCTTAACTGTCAGTTGTATTTCCTTTTTGTCACTGGCACTGGGTTCAGGGTCAATTCTGGAGTAAAACTCAGTATTAAGGTTACCTATAGGAAAGGGAGCAAACCTAGAGAGAACAAAATAGAAGGGCTTTGAGGGTGCTGCTTTCAGGTTTACTGGGGGGAGGATGGCAGAAGGTGGCCTAGGCAACATTCTCTGGATACCCTAGGCATTCTTTTTTTTTTTTCCCTTCCCCACCCATGGGTCAGATGGCACAATCTGAGGACTGAGGAGCTCACCCTGAGGGCCAAAACGGCTTGCCCCAAGCCAGGGGCCGAGGGCAGCCTGCCCCGGGCAGAGGGTCACGACGGCTCACCCCGAGCCGGGGGCCGAGGGCAGCCCATCCTGAGCAGGGCAACACCCCCCAGGAGCTGGCTGGTATACTCCCCCTCCAATTGCCCCTATCCCAGTCTGGTCCCGTCGCCTGACTGAGGACTCTGTGGTCAGGGTTAGTGTCTTCAATTCCAGCACTGCCACTTTTACCCCCCATAAGTGGTCATACTATATTTTGAAGTAGGTGTCACTGCCCTCTCCCTTTATATATGATAAAGGGAACCTGAGAATTGTGAACAGACTCCCCCCAGGTCTAACCATCTTTTGGCAGAAGCATTCAACAGAACAAAATATGTGGTGCATTTAGGATGACAGTCCTCTTGTGCATGCTGCCACCGTTAAGGTCATCAGACTCACTGCCACCGTTAAGGTCATCAGACTCACAGTGACTTTCAGCAATCCATTGCATAGGTAACTGTCCTCTTTGGCCTGTCCAATGCAAAGGTAATCGTCCTCTTTGGCCTTTCCAATGCATAGGTAATCGTCTTCTTTGGCCTTTCCAATGCATAGGTAATCGTCTTCTTTGGTCTGTTCAAGGAAACCCAAACCTGCAGATGGCAGGCATGCATGCCATCCCCCACCTCCTACGCAGGCGGCCAGTGGGGTGCACCCCCCCCCCCACAGCGCAGGAGGCCTGCAGGAGGCGCGCGCCCACCCCAGCATGGGCAGCCATTGGGGGCGCGCCTCCCCACCCCGCCACAAGGGCACTTGGTGGGTGTGCGGCCCCTCTTGTGCGGGTGGCCAGCGGGTGCCCGCTTTCCCCACAGCCGCCATCCTGGCTCCAAGAATTCTCTCCAGACCAAGTCCACCTTGTGGCAGTGTGGTGGCTTCACTGTACCAGTCTTGAGGAGGTCTGGTGCCCAGCATCCATCCTGGGTGAGGGAATCCATTCGTTCAGGCTGTGGAAGCCTCATGGACCTACAGCGGCTGTTCGGCAAGTTGCGGGCTCTGTGGGGGAGGGGGGTTGGGAGCCATGAGACTCACCCATTTTTCCTTGGGAATCCTTGAATTCCTGTTGTTGAGGCTCATCTTCACTGAGGGCCAGTCATCAACTGTTTAAGTGTTCAATTATCAATAAGCTGAAGTCTGTGGAAGGCCATAATGGCCCTGCTTTAAGTGGTTTGCTGCTTCCGCAGCTCACCATACTGTCTCTGCCTCCGCCGCCATCTTGGATCTCTAAACTAGTATTTTTAAAAAAAGAAAAAAGGATGGAAGGAGTATACAGAGTCACTGTACCAAAAGGAATTGGCGGACACAGAAGAATTTCTTGAAACAACATATGAGCAAGAGCCTATGGTGATGAAGGAAATTCAAGCTGCACTTAAGGAACTGGAAAAAAACAAGGCCCCAGGAATTGATGGCATACCAACTGACATGTTTTAACAAACAGATGCTGCCCTAGATGTGCTCACCAAGTTGTGCCAAGAAATCTGGAAGACAATCACCTGGCCAACTGACTGGAAGAGATCTATATTTGTTCCCATTTTAAAGAAAGATGACACAAAAGCATGTAGAAATTATCAAACAATATCATTAATATCATATGCAAGCAAGATTCTGCTAAAAATTAACAAAAAAAGACTGAGGCAGTACATCAACAGAGAATGGCTAGATGTGCAGGCTGGTTTTAGAAGAGGCAGTAGTAACTAGGAATATTACAGCTAATCTTAAGTGGATCTTCGCTGAAAGCTGTCAGTACCAGAGGAATTGAATGTCTGTATTTGACTATGCAAAGGCATGACTGTGCGGATCACAACAAACTGTGGCTGATTCTGAGAAGGGAATCTTAGAACGCTTGATTGTGCTTATATGAAACCTATACTTGGACCAGGAGGCAGTTGTCAGAACAGGGAAAGGGAACACTGCATGGTTCAAAATCAGGAAGGGTATACACAGGGATGAGTCCTACTACCATGCAGAACAGATCTTCCAGAAGGCTCAGCTCTATGAGGAGGAATGTGGAGGAATTGGAGGAAGACTCATCAATAACCCTGCTTGCTGAAACTGAGGAAATTAAGTGCTTGCTGCAGAAGGTAAAGGACTGCAGCCTAAAACATGGATTGAAGCTCAATATATCCTCACCACTGGGCCAACTGGCAGCATCAGAACAAGATAATGAAGAGACTGAGATTGTTAACAGCTTTAGTTTGCTTGGCTCCACAATCAATACTCTTTGTACCAGCAGTCAGGAAATCAAAAGACTAATTGCACTGGGAAAGTCAGCTGTAGGGACCTCTACAGAGTACTGAAGAGCAATGATGTCAGTCTGGAGACGAAAGTGAGCCTGATCCAAGCCGCGTAATCTTCGCAATTGCTTGCTATGTTTCAGAAAGCTGGACAAGGAAGCTCTGGTGGCCTAATGGCAAGAAGCTGCACTACAATCCCAGAGGTATGTGGTTCAAATCCGCCAGATGCTCTGATGGAGAAGGAGGGGCAATCTCTTCCTGTACCAGTCAGATCCAATTTGATGGTACATGCACAAAATAATAAAATAAAAACAGAAAAAAAAATTATTAAAAAAAAAAAGAAAGCTGGACAATGATTAGGGATGACAGAATGAGAACTGATGCCTTTGAGATATAGTGCTGGAAAAGAGTATTGAATATACCATGGTCTGCCAGGAGAACAAACAGGTTTGTCCTGGAGAGGGTAAATCCAGACTGTTCCATGGAGGCAAGAATTCTGAGGCTTCATATGACATACTTCGGGCATGTTGCAAAAAGGGATCAGTCCTTTGAGAAGGACATCATGCTTGGGAAGGTGGAAGGACAGCAAAAGAGAGGAAGACCATCAATGAGATGGACTGATTCAGTTACTGGGGTAATGAGGGTAAGTGTGTCACAGACAGTCAAGTTGGCACAGGACAGAGCAGGTCTCAGGGTTATTGTACATGGAGAAGCTATGAGTCTCAAGCAACTCAGGGGCACATAACAATAAGACTGAGTTGTTGAAGTGAATATATTTCACTGGCAAGTATAATATAAGCTATATTTTTGTAATTAAAATTTAAACTTTTGCTTTGCTCAGTTGACTAAGAACTGGGAGAAAATATTTTCAAAATATTTGAGAAAGGATTTGTATATAAAATAATAATCTTCTCCACTCAACAATGAGAACACATGTGAAAATAGCTTGTGGCTCATCAAAAAGTTGAGCACAGAGTAAATGACATAGCTATATTCTCAAGAGAAATATAAACAAAACTTATAAATGAATGTTCATAATGGCATTATTGATAAGACTGAAAAATTGGAAACTAAAATGTCTAACAGCTGATGAATCTACCCCCGCCCCCAAAAAAAGGAAATGGACTATTATTCAGTCATAAAGTGTATGCAGTTCTGATGGAGGCTACAACATGAAGTTTAAAAACACTATGCTGAGAGAGAGAAGGCCAGAAATAAAAGGCCAAATAATGAATAATCAACCCAATCAATAAAATGTTCAGAATATGAAAATCCACAGATACAGAAAATCTATCTGTGTAACTGTTGTCAAGGATTGGGCTGGGCAGAAAGAAAAGAAAAAAGACCGTTAATGGATTTCTTAATAAGATTTTTTCCTGGAGTTGTCAAAATGTTTTGGAATTAATAGAGATGGTTGTACACACTTGGGAATACACTAAAAAGCACTTAATTTTGTCTTTCAAAAAGTTGAGTTTAATGTGAACTTTTATCTCAGTAAAAGAATGGGGGAAACACTCCTTTTAAAACGTGTAAAAGAGCTGGACACTCACCAGAAAAACATATAAACATCAAAAAGAATATGAAAAGATGCTCAACATCATTAGTTATTAAAGAAATGCATATTTAAAGCACAATGTTTTTTATCATTATTGTTGCTGTTGTTACGTACCTGTCAAGTCAGAACCAACCTACAGCTAACCTTCTAGTGGGTTTTCAGAGACAGTAAATCACAAGGGATATTGCTCATCTCTCCCTCAAAGAACCACTGGCAGATTTGAATTATTTGCCTTTGCAGTGGCTGCACAATTAATTTCTTACTACTAGGTCACAAGAGCTCCCTATATACTTCTTGTTGTTAAGTGCTGTTGAGTACAACTTATAGCAACTCTATGAACAGCCAACTTGAAACCTGCCCTATCCTGTGCCATCTTCATCTCTCAGACACCTGAGCCCATTTAAAGTCAGGGTGTCAAACTCATCTCATTGGGGGTCTTCCACTACTTCACTGACACTCCATCTTTCCAAGCATTAAGGCCTTTTCCAAAGAACAGGCTAGCCTAGCTCCAAGCCAAAAGTATGAAAGATGAAGCTTTGTCATCCTTGCCTCCAAGAAGCACTCTGAACACACCCTTTCCCAGACATATCTGTTCTTTTGGCAGTCCATGGGACATTCAGTACTCTTCTTCCAGCACCACAACTCCAAGTCATCAATTCTTCTGTCATCCTTCCTCACTGTTCAGCTCTCTAATGCACAGCAAATGAATGAGAATCAGGTGCACCTGAGTCTTCAAATTGATATCACTGCTCTTCAGCATTTTTGGGAAGTTCCTGATAGCAGACTTGCCCAATGCAGTATGTCTCCTGATGTCCTATGATACCAAGGGTGTTGATTGCTGATCCTAGCAAGATGGCATCATTGACAGCTTCAATCTTTTCTCTATCACAATGTTGACTGCTGGGTCTGTAGTGAGGATCTTTGTCTTCTTCACGTTGAGATGCAATCCATATCAAAGGCTATTATAGTACGTGATCTTCCCCAGCAAGTCTTTGATATCTTCCTCACTTTCAGCAAGCACTGGCAAAAAAAATAAGGTCCAAGAAATCGAGGGAATACCAATTGGCATGTTCAATGCAGATGCAGCCCTGAATGTGGTCACCAATATATGCCAGCAAATCTGGGAGGACAGCTACCTGGCCAACTGACTGGAAGGGGTCCATATTTGTCCTTATTCTTAAGAAAGGTGATCCAAAAGAATGTGGAAAGTATCAAATATCATTAATATTTCATGCAAGCAAAATATTGTTGAAGATCAACCAAAAGCAGCTGGAACAGTACAATGACAGGAAACTACAAAAAGTACAAGGTGGTTATAGAAAAGGCCGCAGCACCAGGGAAATCACAGCTGATGTCAGATGGATCTTGGCTGAAAACAGAATATGAAAAGAATGTACATTTGTGTTTTACTGACTGTTGTTGACTGCTGCTGAGTCGAGCACTACTCATAGCAACCCTACGAACAAAAGACCTGAAGCCTTTCTATAAATATCGTCATTTACCAAAGTTTATAGAATTTCCAGAAGCATGCTATTTAGGAAGTGTATGCCACTAAGGCATCTGACTGCATGGATCATAACAAATTATGTCTCGCTTTGACAAGAATGGAAATCCCAGGATATTTAACTGTGTTCACATGGAACCTGTACCTAGACCAAGAAGCAGTTGTGCAAACAGAGCAAGGGAGCACTATATGGTTTAAGGTCAGAAAGGGTATGCATCAGGGTTGTATGTTTTCTCCATACCTATTCTATCTATGCTAAGCAAATAATTCGTGAAGACAGACTCTACAAAAAGGAGTGTAGCATCAGGATTGGAGGAAGAATCAATAGCCTGTGATACGGTGATGACATACTTATTAGATCAATTTTTTTAAAAAAAATTTTAATGACACTACCAAGTGTTGACAAGGATGCAAAGCAGCAGAACTGCAGTTAATGGTGGTGGTACAGCCAAAGAATAAGCTGTCTGAAAAGTAGCCTGTCAGTTTCTTACAAAGTTGGGTATTCACTTTCCATATAATCCAGCAATTCCAGTCTTAAGCATGTACCTAAGAGAAGTAAAATTTTATGTCCACACAAATATTTATAACAGTTTTACTCATTTTCATCAAAAACTAGAATGTTCTTCAACTGGTGAACAGAAAAATTTCTATAGATGACTCAAAAGCACAGGAAATATATAAACTTCTACCACTTAAAAACTCTATCAAGGGGGAGCTCTGGTGGCCTAGTGGCAAGAAGCTGCACTGCAATCCCAGAGGAACACGGTTCGAATCCACCAGACGCTCTGCCGGAGAAGGAGGCACAAGATCCTCCTGTACCAGTCAGATCTGATTTGATGGTACACGCATACAAAATTAAAAAAAAAAAAAACCTCTATCAAAAAATTAGCAAAAGTTTTCCCCAAAGAAGAAATTCAAATGGTCAAGCAGCATAAAAAGATTCCGTATCACTAGTCACTGCTGTCAACAGTTAATTCTGACAAAATGACCAAATGGGACAGAGGAGAACTACTCTTCTAAAGAGTTTCCAAAGCTGTCAATTCTTATAAGAGCTGACTGCCTGCCTTTCTCCCTAAGAACTGGTGGATTTGCTGAGTAACTAATCTAATGCTTAATTAATCCACTGCTGTGCCACCAGGGCTCATTCCAAATACAAATACACAGAGACACACACACACCATACACAAACACAGAGACACAGACACACACACTTTTACTGCTGTGGAGCCAGTTCTGATTCACAGCAATTCTGTCAAATTTCCGGAGCTGCTAATTTTTACAGGAGTAAACCGTCCATCTTTCTCCAGAGGAACTGCTAGTGGTTTTGAACCTCCCTTTCATATCTGGTTACACATTACATAGCCAGAGCTCCTTTGCACTAGCCATTAGGGAGGAGATAAATGAGATAGTGCCTCACCCTAGGAATAGCAGTGATTCAAGGGAGGGGGCAAACAAGCACTGGCAGGGTTGTACAGAAATTTCAACCACTATTGGTGGCAATTTCGAACAGCATGGTCACTATCAAAAAACACTTTTGCAGGGGAGCTCTGGTGGCCTAGTGGCAAGGAACTGCAACTACAATCCCAGAGGTGCACGGTTCGAATCCACCAGATGCTCTGCCGGGGAAGGAGAGACAATCTCCTCCTGTACCAGTCAGATCTGATTTGACGGTACACGCACACAAAAATAAAAAAAAATAAAAGGCATCAATTTAAAAAAAAAAACAAAACACTTTTGCAATCTCTCACAAACTTGCACACAGAATTACCACATGACTCAGTATTCCCAATCCTAGGTACACACTTAGAAGAAGCAACACTGGGAATGCAAAGGGTAATCTGTACACGAAGGTTAATTGCACTTTTCACAATAGCCAAATGTTGGAAACAATGAATACGTTCATCTGATGAATGGATAATTAAAATGTTATACAAAAAGATATGGGTACATGTATGTATATATGTATGTATACATGTATGCGTGTACACATCTCTCTCTCATTATCATTGAGGTGGGACCAACTCATCTCTGACCCTCCACTGATTATCCAAGACTTATCTTTCTCCTCTGGAATCTCTGAGTAGCAATAAAATTACCTACTGCCTATGCTGCCAGAGTTCCTTAAATATGCATGTGTGCATGTATGTGTTTGTACACAGCAACAATGGCTGCAGTACATGAAAAATGTAATCAACATGGAATATAGGCTTCTGCTAACTGGTTTGGTGTATATGTTTATGATCATACACACACACTCTCAATTCCACACAGAAGTCACTCTCAAATGCATTTTATGAAAGAGGTTAAGTGGAAAATGTGTGAAAAAAAAACAGATCCAAAAGGCACCATTCACCTAATTCCATTTAGAGGGCATGCGAAGGAGCCTAGGAAAACTAAAGGCTCGAATTCATTAGCTGCTTTGGGCGGAAAAGACTGGTAAACTCTTCCCAAGAGTTTTAGACTCTGAAAACCTAATGAAGAGTCAGTTATGAATTAACTCCTATCATGCTAGCAGTTGAGTTTTGAGTTAAAACACCCAGTACTGTAGTTAAGGTATTTGGCTGCTAATCAAAGTCAGTGGCTTGAACCATAAGTAAGAAGGAAGATGAAGCAGTTGGCTTCCATAAAGAGTCACAGGCTTGGAAATCTTACAGGCTGTTCTTCGATGTTCTACAGAGTCTTCTCCCTGGAGGCTAGGATTCTGAAGCTCTGTCTCACATACTTTAGGCACGGGGCCAAGAGGAAGCAGTCCTTGGAGAAAGATGTTTGGAAGGGTGGATGGGCAGTATAGGAGATGAAGCCCTGATGAGATGGACTGATAAAATGACTAGAGAAAAGGGATTAGGTCTGAGAGATTAACTCAGGATAGGGCAGGGTTCTGATACTGTACATAAGGTCTCTATGAGTCACAGGCAACTCAACAGCATGTTACAACAACAGGGTCACTATGATACAGGTTGGGCAGTGGGCTTAATTTCAGGTTTTGCTTTCTGGAAAAGTAAAAAAACTGGAGCAATAGTGATCAGCGACTGCAAAAAAAAAAAAAATCTGTAGGGTAAGCTGCACATTACAAAAAGACAGCAGGGGGAATTTTAAGGAACGATGGAATTTTTCGGTGATTTCTGACAGTGAGCATATGATTCTTCCTACTTGTCTAGACACAAGAGTAAATTTCAATAAATGTAAGTTTTAAGTAAATTCGCAAATCACTTTCTACATAAGCTCATCTTCAATTCAGAAGGGCATTTCCATTATGGATCAAAGCCTGTTTCACCCGTTTTTAAGATCTTCTTTTGAGCTTGGTGGAAACAACTTTTATTACGTCTTCTATGCAAAAGGGAAGTAGCACATATTAAATAAGCAAATTTCTGGTATGTAACATCTTTAGTTTTCTTAGTTCAGTCGTCACACGAGGTTTTCACGAATAAAATAAATTACCTATATAAGCCATTTCATAAATCAGGAAAATCAAGACATGTAGAATAAAGTGCAACGTCAAGAAAAGTTGCTTTTTCAAAACGACAGCATATTACACACACACAAAAAAAACCCGAACTTTTACTGGCACGAGATATTTGTTTTATAAAGCAATCTAATGGGTGTCTAAAATAAAAATATAGAAACTGGTCAAAGCACTAAATTGGACTGTAAAGAAAACAGTACACACAAAATAAAAAGTCCCTTTTAGCCATGCGAGTGAGTGTACATTCGGCCTGACTTGGGCTGATGAGTTTCTGCACAGTAGTTGTTCTTGTTGTTATGTGCTGTCCCTATGAATACAAGCTCTGAGCCCTGCCTTGTCCTGAGACAGTCTCATCGAGTCTGAAAACAATCCCATTTCTCCAGTCACTGAGTCAACTGCACGGTCCATCTTTTTAATTCAGAAATTCGCTCAAACTCACAAAATCCTAAAGTCTCATTAAGGAGGCAGGTTCCAAGTGCGGGCTGTGAAATAAAACCTACACCACCCGTCACATGAACGCCGCAGCCGCAGCCGGGGAGTTTCGCTCTGGGGGCGATCGGTCAGAGGAGGCGTCAAGACAGCCCTGGGTCCGGGTGGAGCAGTCCCAAGTCTCCCGGGTCCGGGTAGTGGAGCCCCAAATGCCCGGGGTTAGCCGGGGAGGAGGTGGTGCAGCCCTGAGTGCGCCGGGGTACGGGTAGTGCAGCCCCAAGTGCCCGGCACGTGGAAAACCACCGGCTCAGCCCGAAGCCAGGCGGGGCCGGAAGGAGGGCGTCTGTCACCGCGCGTCGCCTTCACGTGGAGGCAGCGGCGACTCCCTAGGGTCGCGTCACAACCCGGGGAACGACCATGATGAAACCCTCCCACGGGCGTCCCCTCGCCCGGCAGCTGAAATCGGACCACGCGGGTCGGGAGGGGGCCTCGCGGGGATTTGAACTCACGATCCACGGAACCCGCCGCTTGGCTCAGGAAGAGAGGTTCATCCCGCACCCGCCAGGAAACGAAAACTCCCCGGCGGAGACCCGCACCCCGCCGTCCGCTTTATGTAACCTGAGCCCCAAATGACGAGTGGCAGGTGGCAGCGCCCAGTGAGGGGGGCCTGGAGCCCCAAAGCCGGCCTTGGGCAACAAGCGGGCAGAAGGGACATGAGCCTGCGGGGCGGCGGCGCTCTCGTTACCTCCCCAGATGCCCAGAGAGAGCTGGGACGTGTCCAGGTTCACCACATAGTCCCCCAAGAACCGGTTCAACACGTCCACGACCACAGACTCGAACACCATCTTCCTCAGCCGCAGCAGGCCGGGAGGCCGTCCCTGTGCCTTCCCCGGAGAACGCTCGGCCCCACCAGCTACGGGACGGCTCTGCGGTGGCGCCACCACCAGCCTCACGCGCAGGCCGCCGCCAGTCCCGCGAGGGGCGGAGCCGGTCGCGCCCGGCGCATGCGCGGCTCGAAGCCAGCACGGGCGGAACGCGGGCGGAGCTGGGCGTCTGTGTTTGGTCGGCGAAGGTAACCAATGTTCGTTTGGGACCCAAGCAGAGCGATTTGCGCCCGCGTCCCCAGCACATGCCTCCCCACGCTGCAGCCGCACTCCTCTACCCCACCAGCCCCTCCGCCTCCTTTGGGCAACGGGACAGAGGCGAGAAACACAAGATTCTCCCGCCTCGAGCCCCCCCCCACCCCCTCGCTGCCGGCGCGGGAATTGACTGGGGGCGGGGCGACGGTTACGCTCCGATGGGGACGCCCCTCCCCCCAGCTGAGTCGGAGGTCGTGAGGTTCTGGGCTGTAACTTCAGCTAGGACCTGTCTGTCCTGCTGTTGGGTGGGTGAGACGGGTGTCCATTATTATAGGTTCCGAGACAACGCCCTAGTGTCCTGGCCCCGACCTGCCCTGGTGTCCGTCGCCTGTAACTGCCCCACCCTAGTCTGCGATCGCAGCCCAAGGACAGATCCTATGCCCTTGTTGGGGGGGACATGAGTAAACTCAGTGGAAACTTAGGGCGCTTCCCTGCATTTGAGATGGGCGCCCTGCTTGATCAAGGAATTTCATCCCACAGAGTGACACAACGTTTCAATTCCGATTTTTTTTATCAGTCTGTCTAAACGTCCAGAGCCTTCCAGCGACTACCGCGAGGTCGAAACTCACCTCTGAGCATGCACAGTGACTGGCCTACAAAAAAAAACAACCACCTTTGAGCTCTTCAGTGGAAATTGACCCAGAAAGTCTCAGGTCACAGGGAAGAAAGATGTGAGGTAGAGAGAAACCCTGATCATCACTCAGCAATGACTGCATAGAGGTGAACCTTGAACTTTCTGCATGCAGAATAATGGTATTATGTCTGGTGACTTAAATTCCTGAACCACTTTACCACTATTTTGTAGTCACTCAGCCTTTCAAAAAGAAAAAAAATTCATTGTTTGCCCTTGCAAGTGAAATGCCTTCAGGAAAGTGGAAAATCATCTATTTCATTAACTTATGTGAAAGATCTGCACTGGGCCACTTGAAGGAAGCTGAGATGTTAAGCATTATCTTTACCTGTGATCTCTAATTCCAACATACCACCTACTTTTCATTTCTGTCACTTTATTTAAATATTAATAATGTTTCATTTAGTACATAGCTCTGCTAATTGATGTATTTTGTTTATCTGCAACTCATTCATAATATCCTTTATTTCATCTGGCAACCCTAGTTCAGATGCTATAATAGGCTTGAGTCTTCCAGTCTCCACAATCATTGTATTAGATCACTATGCTGCTTGTATTTTGAATGCATTCATTCTCATACTCTATTTTTCTACACTTGAATAACTTGTCAAAATTATGTTTATGTTTCCAATGGCTTTCTATTTTTTTCAGGTACCACAGCAAAGCAAAAGAGTGTGTGTGTGTGTGTGTGTGTGTGTGTGTGTGTGTGTATAAAATGCTACCAATACCAATTAATGGGAAATAGAAGATTAAACACTAAGAATTTTCTAATTGGCCATCGATGTCATAACCAGTCAACTTTAATATATTAGAAGCATAAATATAACCTTTCTTTTTCTCATTTTGTCCTTCACATTTTCCATTCATTACCTTTGCATAGCAAAGTCCTTACACAGTTTTTGCCTGGGTTTGGCGACATGCTCTAAGTATTTCATCTATAAAAGTATAAACCAAGGAGGTACTTTATTTGTACTCAAAATTAACACAACTCAAAGCTGAGCCTTAATTTAGAAATATTAAGAAAACATGTATTCATATGTTGCTCATTTTGTTTAGTTAGGTAATTTTGTAGAAGAAATAAAAAGCCATTTTCCTTATATTTATTTAGCTAATAACATTGGAAATCTACCATGTCATGATGGGGGAAGGGAAGCATGGAAAAAAGAAACTCATGGCGTTTTTATCTTATCATGGCTGCCCAGTCTGAGCCAACTCATAGCTGACCATTAGAGTTTCTGAGGATGTTTTTGATTGGCCATCTTTCTCTCCAGAAGTGACTAGTGGTTTCAAACTACCAGAAAAGTCTTTAGATCAGCAGCGCAACTTCCTACAGACCACACCATCCGAGGTCCTTTCATTTTACTAATGTATTACTTGTAATGATAATAACAAGCTGTATTTTATAGAATTTTGCTGTTCATGCATAAATTCGAAGAACTTCCAGAACTCTTTCCAAAAAACAAATCTTCGGTATCTTGCAAGTAGCTCATACTAGTTTTATACATTCCAGGTGGAATAAAAAGGATTCTGTTGAAAAATGATATGGATAAGCCTTTAATTGCTTAAATGAGCAATGAAATAATTCTGAGAGTGTGAAAAATAAAGTCACAATGCATATTATAACAATTCTCTTCTAGTTTTGGATTGTGTATTAATATAACATGTTTCATAATGACTAATTTGGAAGCAGTAGTGGCATCCACATCCTAAACAACATGCCTCTGGAAACTATGAACTTTGATAAATGATGACAGGTATAGAAAGGCTTCAGGCCTTTTGTTCATAGGGTCGCTATTAGTTGTGCTCAAGTCAACAGCAATCAACAACAACATACAACATAATTACTAAAAGCTAGAATTCCCCACTCAGCACTTCTGTTGCTTAATCAATATGAGGAAGTTTGTAAATAAAAATAGCATGTTAAAGATGTTGTGTTGTGTTTTGTACCATAGAGTCAGAACTGACCTATAGCTGACCCTCTGGCAGGTTTTTTCAGAGACAGTAAATCACATGGGAGGAGATTGCCCATCCTCCCACAGAGCAACTGGTGGCCTTGAACCATGTGCCTTCAGGATAATAGTGTAGCTTCTTGCTATTAGACCACCATTTAAAAAAAAACAGTTTTACCTATTAAATTACTCTTAGACCTTGAAAAGTAAGCCCAGAGACTACCAAAGCACTTGCTTACGATTCAAATTTGGAATAAGTTCATTAATTCACTCTCTATATGCTGCCCTGGATGTACTCACCAGGTTGTACCAAGAAATCTGGAGAACAACCACTTGGCCAACTGACTGGAAGAGATCTATATTCGTTCCCATTCCAAAGAAAGGTGACACAACTGAGTGTGGAAACTACAGTGTCATTGATTTCACATGCAAGTAAGATTCTACTGAATATTATCCAAAAACTATTAGAACAGCACATCAGCAGAGAATTGCCAGAAGCAAGGCTGGGTTTAGAAGGGGTTGTGGTACTAGGGATATTGTTGCTGATGTTAGATGGATCTTAGCTGAAAGTGGAGAATACCAGAAGAATGTCTATCTGTGTTTCATTGATTTTGCAAAGGCATTTGACTGTATGGATCATAACAAACTGTGGCTGACTCTGAGAAGAATGGGAATCCCAGAATATTTAATTGTGCTAATGCAAAACCTATACTTGGACCTAGTGGCAGTAGTCAGAACAGAGCAGGGTAACACTGCATGGTTCAAAATTGGGAAGGGTGTACGCCAGGGATGCATCCTGTTCAACGTGTATGCAGAGCAGATTATCTGAGAGGCTGGGTTCTATGAGGAGAATTGTGACATCAGGATTGGTGGAAGATCTATTAACAATCTGCATTATGCAGATGACACAACCCTGCTTGCTGAAACTGAGGAGGACCTCATGCACTTGCTGCAGAGAGAGGGTCAAGGACTGCAGCCTTCAGTATGGACTGAGACTCAATGTCAAGAAGACAAAGATTCTCACCACTGGACCAATTAGCAGCGTCAGGATGGATGGTGAAGAGATTGAGATTGTTCACAGCTTCAATTTGCTCGGCTCCACAGTCAACACTCTTGGCACCAGCAGTCAGGAAATCGAAAAGCGTATTGCGATGGGAAAGTCTGCTGTTAGGGACCTCTCTAAAGTACTCAAGAGCAATGGTGTCTGGAGACTAAGGTGCACCTGATCAGGCCATGGTCTTTGCAATCACTTGTTATGCATCAGAGAGTTGGACAATGACTAGGGAGGACAGAAGGAGAATTGATGCCTTTGAGCTGTGGTGCTGGAGAAGAGTATTGAATGTACCATGGACTGCCAAGAAAACAAACAGATTCATCCTGGAGAGGGTTAAACCAAGCAACTCCTTGGAGGCAAGGATTCTGGGGCTTCGACTGACATACTTTGGGCATGTTGCCAGGAGGGATGGGTCCTTGGAGAGGGACGTCATGCTTGGGAGGGTGGAAGGACGGCGCAGGAGGGGAAGACCCTCTATGAGATGGATTGATTCGGTGACTGCGGTAATCAGAATGGGTGTGTCAGAGGTAGGATAGAGCAGGGTTTAGGGCTGTTGTGCATAGGGTTGCTATGCATCGCAAACGACTCGACGGCACATAACAACAACATATCATAATTTAAATACAACACTTGGTAGTTTAATCAAATTTTTTTTCCTATTTAAGGATAGTCTAGATGCTCAGTCTAGATGCAGAGCAGATCGTGATGCTGGGCTTTATGAGGAAGAATGTGACATTAGGATTGGAGGAAGACTCATCAACAACTTATGGTATGTAGATGATACAATCTTGCTTGCTGAAACTTAGGAGGACCTGACGCATTTGCTGCAGAAGGTCAAGGACTGTAGTCTTCAATATGGATTGAAGCTCAACATCAAGAAGACAAAGATTCTTACCACTCGGCCAAATGGCAGCACCATGATGGAAAGAGAAAAGATTGAGGTTGTTAACAGTTATAACTTACTCAGCTCCTCAAACAACAGTTTTGGCACTACCAGTCAAGAAATCAAAAGGTGAATTGCATAAGGTAAGTCTGCTGTCAGGGACCTTTCCAGAGTACTGAGAAGCAACAATGTCAGTTTAGAGACTAAGGTGTGCTTGATCCAAGCCATGGTCTTTGCAATTACTTGCTATACATCAGAGAGCTGGTTAATGATTAAGGAGGATAGAAGAAGAATTGATGCCTTTGAGTTGTGGTGCTGAAGAAGAGTCTTGAACATACCATGGACTGCCAAGAAAACAAATCGATCTTTCTTGGAGGGGGTGAAACCAAGTTTTTCCATGAAGACTAGAATTTTGAAGCTCAGTCTCATACTTTCGGCATGTGGCGAGGAGGAACCGATCCTTGGAGGAGGACATCATGCTCAGAAGGGTGGGGGGACAGCACAGGAGAAGAAGACCCCAGATAAGATGGATTGATACTGGATAACTAGGGCAATGGGGGTAGGAATGTTGGGGTCAGTAAGACTGGCTCAGGACGGGGCAGGCTACATAGGACTGCTATGAGTCACAGGTGACTTGATAACACATAAAAACAACAACAACAGACTGTAATATAATTTACCTTTGCAAGTAGTACTTGCTGTTTTATGCATAATTTCTATTATACCAGAAACTTTTTGTCTTTGAATTTTTGACATGTTAGTAGTACAAGTAGTAACCTTGGACATCTCTTTCTTTCTTAAGTACTTGGTTCTCAAGTAAATGTTCTCATTTTGCTAATTCTTTTATGATTTCTCTTGCAAAGCCATGCAGTCCTCACAGGCTACATGCCCAGATAAGAGAACCATTGAAACAAAGTCCGTCCCTGAAAGATGTCCTGGAGAATTGGGTTTTATAGATAGCCATTTTTCAAGCCATTTACTGGCCTATCCTTTCAGAGCTCCATACTCTTTTCTTGCTGAATGATTCAAAATAACAATTAAAAAATATTTTGAGTTTGTGAATTTTGATCCTTCAAAGAAAATATATGTAAGGAGGAAAAACATTAGGAACCGTACAGGACTCGACTCTGTCTTCATACATAGAATGTAATGATGCCAAGCTGTAATGATGTAATGTGAAATGTGTAATGATGCACAATTAACCCAGATTCCAATTGCTGCTGCTGTTGTTGTTAGGTGCCATCAAATCAAGTATGACTCACAGTGACCCTATAAACAATGGATCTGAGCCCTGCCCTATCCTGTGCCATCCTTATCATCCATGGGTCAGTCCATCTCATTGAGGGTCTTCCTCTCTTTTGCTGACCCTCCACCTTTCCAAGCATGATGTCTTTTTACAAAGAATAGTCCCTCCTCATAACATTCCCAAAGCATGTAAGATCAAGACTCATTATCCTTGCTTCCAAGGACCACCACGGTTTCACTTTCTCCAGGCCAGAGCAGTTTGTTCTCTTGGCAGTCCATGGAATATTTAGTACTCTTTTTCCAAAACCACAAGTCAAAGACACAGACTCTTCTTCTGCCATCCTTATTTCATTGTCCAACTTTCAGATGCCCAGAAATTAATTAAAAAGACAATGGCTTGTATCAGGTGCACCTTTAGTGTTTAAACTGATATCATTTCCCTTTAGTACTTTGGAGAGGTCTTTGACAGATTTTTCCAAGTGCAACATGCATTTTGATTTCTTGACTGCTGCTACCGAGAGTGTTGATTATGGATCCAAGCAAGATGAATTCCTTGATTGTGGAGGAAGATTAATTCACTGGCACCTTCAATATTTTCTCCATCTACCATGATGTTTTCTATTGGTCCAGTGGTGAGGATTTTTGTTTACTTGATGTTGTGGTGTAATCCATATTGAAGATTGTAGTCTCTGATCTTCTGCAGCAAGTGTTTTAAAGTCTTCCTCACTTTTATTTTAGCAAGGAAGGTTGTAACATCTACATAACACAGGTCATTGAGAAATCTTCCTCTGATCCTGACACCTCATTCCTCTTCACAAACTCCAGCTTCCCAAAGTATTTGCTCAGCATACGGGTGGAATAGGTATGGAGAAAGGATACAGATGTGATGCACATACCTTTGTTGATTTTAAACTGTGCAGTGAAACTTTGCTTTGTTCAGATACTAATTTTTTGGGTCTAGATTCCAATAAACCCTCAAAACTCAACAACTGTCCAATCAGTTTCCACCTATATCAACCTTTAATCAATTTTCTGAATTGATAAATCTTAACAGGAAATGACCACCTCTCTTTCTCCTGAGGAGTTTTAACTGAGTTTGATGGAGACTCGTAACCTTTTCTGGCTAGACAAACAACACACTGTAGATAGACTATGCTGTAGTGTTCCAAAATGTGAAGACTTTAGATACGCCATCCTTGTTTGGATCGGCCAAGAAAGTAGTTAAGGTAACAGATTTCTGAGGTCTCTGTCCACACGCTCCTGCCTCCTGCCTTGGACTTGCTTGACAAGTACCTTTATTTCATTCATGCCTAAGTGTTGCCTTATCGTAAAATCCTTCTTTGACCACCAGTTTTCCTTTACTTACCAGCAGTTACCTTGAACCTGACATGGTGTTATAGAACTTACTTGTTGGTTTCTCCCCTTCCAAAATGTAATCTCCAGAAGAGCTGAAAACTCTAACTTAACACGATTCTGACACATTGCTACCCAATGAAATTTTTGGAGAATGTTATGACTTGAAGGCAACTGTCAAAGAGTTAAAGCACAGGTGATGAAGCCCAGATACAAGAAGCCCTACACTCAGGGTTTAAATAGATGGGGGTAATCAAATCTTTCCAGCTGGTCTTCTGGTAAAACCATCCCTAACACTTGGCATGATGGCCTTGTGGAAGTTGTATGACTTTCTTTCCAGTGTGTGAGATGATGTTCTATATTATGGAAATAGTGAATGGTGCTTCATACTAACTTTGATCTAACTTTAAAATATACATAAACTTAAGCCAACATCTGATGGGCATGTCTTCTTGATCTTTATTCTGTTTCTCCTATATTAGGCTAAATATGGGAATTTTTGGTGTAAAGTGAATTGTGCTTAGTCACTGGAATTTTTTTCAGTGCATAGTAAGTAGTACACTGCACTCAGACTTATCAAGACAAGAATCATTAATATTTAAAAAAATACTAATGAAAACATAGGAGACACAGGTGCCAGGCAAATTCCTAAAGCTTGAAAACGAAAACCCCTCTGATGAGAAAGTATAAAGAAAATGAGAAATGGAAGCAATTTTTCTAGACCATATATTTGTGTGCAAACTCATATGCACATGCTTGTGTATGCACCCACACAGAAACCACAATACACAGAGACACAAATCCAAACATATGTCACTGCTAGACCATAAAAACTAAGAAAGATATTTACACAAGCATAGTCACCTAATATATTTTTGCAATAGTAAAGTAATTGAAAACAATTTCAATATCCTTTAGGTAAATTATGTACATATATAATTTCTCAAGTAAATTATGTTTATACAAACATCACAGAGGTTGCTATGCACACATTACGATAAAATGAAGACATACAAAGATATCAATAATATGAGCTTATGAGAACAGAAGAATGTCATTTCAACTACATAATTATGAACTTCTTTTTAATATGTGTAGGGAATATATATACAGAAAGGAATCTAGACATATGCTCATGAAATGTTAGCAGTGGTTAAGTCCAGATGGCAAGACTTCAGGTAATGTCTGTTTTCTCTGCTCATTAGTTTATTTGATTTTTTTTTTCAGTGAGAACATATCTTTTCCCCAAATCAAGAGAACTCTTTAGTTGAAGAGTTCTAGGAAACAAGTGTAACAAAAAATTCTCTAATCCATAATCATTAAGTAAATGTTCTCAGTCTAAAAGAAGGGAGGGGGAACTGCAAAGATTTTCCAAAACAAGTAGTCTTAGTGCATTCAAATGTATGCTGCACACCTGTTATTAGGTGCCATTTAGTTAATTCTGAGTCCCAATAGCTCCATGTGGCAGCCCCATGTGACTCCCATAGAAGCTGTAATCTTGATAGAAATAGGTTGTCATGACTTGAAACATTTCAGAAAAGACACAGGAATTAATGTGTTCTTCTAGACTTGTAAAAGGGAGCATATTAGAAGTATCATTATTTTGTACATTCTTTTAGAACCTTTGGGAAAACCAGATATGTGCATAACTAATTGCTTACAACTAACTGTATATTGTTTATGGCCATGATGCCAACCTTGGAGAATTAAGATGGAGATAGATGTGAAGTCTCTGTTAGAAGACACAGATAGGCAGATCCCAGCAAGAGGATATACAGGTGGCATATAAGCACATGAAAATATGTTCAACATCATTAGCCACTGGGGAAATGCAAATTAAAAACCACACTGAGATGTCACTGCACACCTATCAAAACACCTTTTAAAAAAAAGTTATAATACCAAATACTGCTGAAGATCTGGAGAAACTGAGTCACTCATGCATTGCTGCTGGGAACATGAAATAGAATAATTAGCTTGACTACTTAAAAAAATTAAAAACAAAACAACCATGAGGTAACATCTCACCCCAATAAGAATAGCAGCAAACAACAAATGCTGGTGATGTTGTGGAGAAACTGGAAACCTTATTCACCATTTGGTGGGAGTATAAAATGATGGAACCACTACGGAAGGCAGTATGACACTTTCTCAAAAAGTTGCAAATAGAAATACCATTTGACCCAGCATTCCACTACTGAGAATATATCCTGATGAAACCAGAACTGCCACCCAAGCAGATATATGCACACCCATGTCCATTGCTACTTTGTTCACAATAACAACGAGTTGGAAACAACCCAAGTGCTCATCAACAAACAAATGGATAAGCTGTGGCGTATTCACACATGGATGACCTTGGAGGACATTATGTTGAGTGAAATATCTCAGTCACAAAAGGACAAATATTGTGTAGTGCCTCTGTTATAAAATGGACTGACATCAGGTTGGGGGAAACCTAAGAAAAGAGGGGATAATATATACTGCTTAGAAACAGATGAGGGAGAGAACTGTTTAAAAGAAATATATAATTAGGTATTATTTTCAAGACAAGATTCCTGTATAAGAGCTGCAATGAAAGATTTCTTTTTTCTTTTCAAAGAGAAAAGCGAACTGCGGGAGAGGAGTGGGAAGGGAGGAAAATGTGCAACAATGAAAATTTAAAAAAAAAACATAACTTAAAAAAAATTAAACCAAAAGTTAGCATACAACCAGAAATTTTACTCTTGAACATTTAGTTCAGAAACATGAAAACCAGGTTCACTCAAAAACTTGTACACCTGGAGAAAATAAAAACTAAGGCACAAATGGAGACTTGTACACCATGTTCATGGCGGCATTATTCACCAACATAAAAACATGGAAACAGCTCAGATGTCCAGCCACAAGTGAATGGATTGAGAAATTGTGGTACATTCACACAATAGAATACTATGCAGCACACAGTAGCAAAGATTTTCTAAATCACTACGTAACTTAGGAGGGACTGGAGAGCATTATGCTAAGTGAACTAACTTAGTCCCCTAAGAGCAAATACTGTACGAGACCATTATTGTAGAAATAGAAAGATAAATAGTAAACATGTGTGAGGATCCAAATGTGGCATGGGGGAGCAGAGGGTTAAGGATGGGGTGAGGGAAGACAATCATAGGGTTGGCACAATTTGGTGGGTGGAGAAAGGCATTGGTTAAAGAAATGGGGAAAATCCAGTGTGAAAAACAATGTATATGAGCTTTGTAAGTAAACCAATATAAAATAAAAAATTTTAAAATAGTAATTGTTAGATTTATAGGCAAACAGCTCACAAAGGCAAACAACTCAATTTCTGCCGGGCTTAACCAGACGAGACATTTACTCTAAAATATGACTAAGTAGCAAATAAGAAAGACACCATTCTAGAAGGCAGCTAAAGTGCCCAAGGATTTGCACAATCTTTCCTTTTCTAAGATAACCTTATTTTTCTCTCCCAAAAGTGTTGAATAAACATGAATTCTTCCCCAAAACCCTAATGTAGACTACAATGACTCTCTGAAAAACCTTCCTTGCTTAGAGATACTTGAGAAGCAAGTATTCCCTGACTCAAACTTGTTGTGTGCTGCCAAGTCAGAACTGACTCATCCTCCAGTGGATTTTCAGAGGCAGTAAACTGCGTGGCAGGAGATTGCCCATTCTTCTCTATGGAGCAGCTGGTGGATTCCAGCCACACAATGCAATTCTTTACCACTAAGACACCAGAGCTCCCTTGGCTCCTACCTGTGGCTGTTGAGCGCCCTCGAGTCGAGTACTACAAGTAATGATACTACAACAGATCTGAACCCTGTTCCATCCTGTGCCATTCTCACTATATCTGACATACTCTAGACTACTGCTGCAGTCACTGTGTCAAACCACTTGGTTGAGGGTCTTCCTCTCTTTTGCTCTCCCTCCTACAGTTGTTGTTATGTGCCATCGAGTCGCCTGCAACTCATAGTGACCCTGTATACATATCTCCGAATCTTGTCCTATTCTGAGCCAATATTACTGTCTCTGACACCCTGCCTGTATTACCCCAGTCACTGTGTCAGTCCATCTCATCCAGGGTTATCAAAGGGAGTGAATTCAAAGGGTAGATGAGGAGGAAAGCCGAAGTTCAAGGACAGAAGATTGTATCAAGTGTCAGGACTGGCAGCAAGTGCCAATCTGTAAATAAGTAATGAGTCCAAGGGTCAGAAGCTCAAGTAATCAAGAACAGGTCAGACCGTAAAGTGTGAAGCAAGCCAAGGTGAAGGCTGTGAAAGAGGAAATGTTCTATATAAAAGTGGAAGCCACAGACTGGGAAAAAATATTTGGCAATGACATGTCTGATAGGGATTGATATCTATAATTTCTAGAATACTCAAACACCACAACAAGATAAAAGTAAACAATTCAATTGAAAAATGGGCTCAGGATATGAACAGATACCTCAACAAAGAAAACATTCAGATGGTACACAAACACATGAAGAAATGTTCAAAATCCCTGGCTCTAAAAGAGATGTAAATCAAAACAACTATGAGATATCATCTCACTCCAGTAAGAAGAGAAAAATTTAACAGAGCAGCAAACATCAAATGCTGGTGAGGTTGTGGTAAAACTGGACCCCTTATTCACTGTTGGTGGAAGTGTAAAATGGTGAAACCACTATGGAAGGCAGTATGGCGCTTTCTCCAAAAGTTGTAAATAGAAATACCATTTGACCCAGCAATTCTACTACAGGGCATATATCCTGAAGAAACCAGAACTGTCACCCAAACAGATATAGGCACATCCATGTTCATTACTGCTTTGTTCACAATAGCAAAGAGTTGGAAATGACCCAAGTGCCCATCAACAAATGAATGGATAGAGAAGCTGTGGCATGTACACACAATGGAATACTATGCTGCACTGAAAAACAAGGAACTCATAAAATATCCAAAATGGGTGACCCAGGAAGACATTATGTTGAGTGAAAAATCTCAGTCACAAAGGGACAAATACTGCCTAATGCCACTGTTGTAAAGCAGCACTGACATCAGAGCTGGATGGAAACTAAGAAAAGTGGGGATAAAAAATGTATACTGCATATAAACAGATGAGAGAACTGTTTGTAAGGAATATATGATTAGGTATTATTTTCATAACAAGAGTTCAGAATGAGAGCTGCATGGTGGAGTAGACTGGGGAGAAGGATTGTATAACAATGAAAGTTTGGGGTTTGGTTGTTTTTTTTACTTTTCAAAGAGAAAAACCAACTTGGGGGATGGGTGGTCAGGGAGGAAAATGTGCAATAATGAATGAAAAAATAAAGTATAGGAGAAAAAACCCCACAAATTTAAAAAAGATGCAAATAAAAATTGTAGAAATTAACATTTTTTAAAAAGTGCTGGGAGTCTGGTCTCTGTAGCCATTTGGCACAGGCCAGCAACAGGGCTGATGCACTGAGAGTGAATTCCCTACCCTTGTTGTTCAGTCCACTAAGAGTGCTAGGCACCTTCATTCATGAACCAGTCTTGATATAGACAAGATTTTAAAGACTCCTTGATATGAACTCTCTGCCTCTGTAGACTTTTGAATATTGACCCTTACCTGCATTTCCTGATTTTATTCTCTTTTCTCCTGCTGCCCTGACACTCCTGTGGCCCTGTACATATTGCTAATTCTGTTAGTTCCCTTTCCCAGAGTGTGGGCCACTCCAGGGGCCACCCTAATGCTCTGCTTTGCTTACCTGCCCAATCCACCTGTTACTGAAATAAACAAGAAGCATGCACACTAGACAGTGCCCAGGCTGGTGTAAAATAGGAAAGTCCAGGTGCAAGAAAGAGCAGCCAAGAGGTCATTGTGACATTTACAAAGGAGGTGGTTATGAACCTCAACTTGGCTGACAGTCTGAAAAGGCATAAGGGTATAGAGATGTGATCAAAGTCGTAAAGGTGAGATTGATGAGTTTTGGACACTGAGTAAGGAAGATGAGGTAAATAAATGAATTAAATGGAATAATTTGCAGTACTGTTACTGTTGCTAGGTGCTGGAGAATTGGCTACAACTCACAGTCACCCTCTGAACAGGACCAAAATCTCACCCCACCCTCACGTTCTACTAAGCCCATTGTCACCACCACTGTGTCAGTCTATCTCATTGAAAATCTTTCTATCTTCAGCTGACTCTCTAGTCCCCTCAGTGTGATATTTTTTTTCAAGGACTGGCCCTTCCTGACAAAATGCCCAGAGTATGTGACATGAAGTTTCACCATCCTGACATCTAAGGGGCACTCTGGTTACACTTAGTCTGTAACAGAATTTTGTTCTTTTAGCACTCCATGGTATATCCAACACTCTTCACCTACACCTCAATTCAAAAATATCAATTCTTTTTTGCAGTCTTCTTTACTCCCCGTCCAACTTTCATATGCATGTTTTTGTTGTGTACTGTTGAGCTGGAATTGACCAACAGCTGACCCTCCAGCAGGTTTTCAGAGGCAGTCAATGACAGAGGAGAAGATTGCCCGTGCTCTTTGACAATGATCAGTGCAACACTTTTCATAAGGAGAAGGTTAAAAGTGTTCCAAATGAGGGGGGAGTGAGCTGGTGGGGAGGTGTGGGCAGGGAGAAAAGTGCGGCAATGAATGAATGGAAATCCAAAATCTCTGTAAATGTCTATTAAAATAAATAATAAAAAAAATAAATAAAAAAAGTGTTCCAAATGTCCAACTTCTCCATAGAGCTACACCACTGTATCATCTCTGACATCAATGATTCCTCCTCCCCTCAACTGCCTCCCACTTCCATCTGTCTTTATGTTCTTAACTCACTAGACGGTCTCACAGAAACTCAAAACCTATCCAGGAAATGGCTTATGTGGTTGTAGATGGTGTAACATCTGGACACAGAGGCTGGTGGATGATGGGCCCCGTGTCTGCAGGCTGAGACTGCCAGTTGTTGCCTGTAGGCTGTTGGCTGTTGGAGCAGGTGTAACAAGGAGTAACAAGCAGTAACAAGGTGTAACAAGTAGTGTCTGGTTTAACAAGATTTGAGCTTCTCAGGAAGATTCCTCTAAGGAGAATCTCAGGGCTATCAACCACACCCCAGGACTAATGACTTGGGTAACACCTTCTAGTCGGGTGAGGCTTCGTGATATATTGCACCCTAATCCTCACTAATGCAACAAAATCCTCCTTAATACAACAAATAATTTGTTCTCAAATGAGGTTTAAAGCCCAGAAAAGAGGCTAGAATTACAAAAAAAAGGAAGGTTATGACTGGAAGGGCCTATTACTTAAATCATTGTATTACAATCTGAAGCAATTGATGATCCTAAAATGTGAAAACAGCCATGGGTTTTGTAGGAGATGATGAGACATCCATCCATGATCTCTTCAGTCACTCCCCATGCTGCTGAGAGCTGGACAAGGAATAAAGATGATAGAAGAAGAAGAAGAATTGGTGCCTTTGAACTGTGGTGTTGAAGAGGAGTATTCAATATGCCATGAACTGCCACAAGAACAAACATGTTTGTAGAAACTGCAGCTAACGTGCTTCTGGCAAAGATGAAGAAGCTTCATCTCACATGTTTGGGGCTAGGAAAGGCTATTCACCTTAGAAGGACTTCATGCTTGGAAAGGTGAAGGGATGGTGAAAAAGAGGAAGACTCAACCAATTGGGCTGACACATAACTGCAGCCATCAGCCCAAGTGTGTCAGAAAGTGTGAGGGTGGCACAGGATAGGGCAGGATTCAGATGTGTCGTTAGTAGGGTTGCTATGAGTCGTAATCAACTCGACAGTACCTATCAACAAAACCACGAGATTTGAAATACAGAAAAAAGTAGCCTCTGAGTGTGATCAGGATTTCAAGAGGAGATGCCTAGCGGAAGGTCAGAGTTAAAGGTTGGCTAGAGCTCTGGTGAAAGGAGAACGTGAGATTGGAACTCTAGAGCTCCCCACACAGAAGCATCTGTACACGATGTATGTGTGAAAATTTGGACTGAAGAAACAAAGGAAGAAAGATCTCTGGACAAACATAGGGCAGGAAACCTACAACAGGAGAGAAATGTCACAAATTCAAGAAGGACTCAGAGGAGAGGATAGTCAACAGTATGAAAATTACAGGGATCTCAAAAAAAAGGGTAAAAACAGGAAGTCAACTAAAACTAGCAGATGGTGACGATTTGCATTGTCTTATTATGTACCTGTCAAAAGATCTCGAACCAAAGCCATTTAAAAAGTCACAAATTGAAAACAGGAAATAGTAGAATTCTTTGATCAGGAGGCAGTCATCAGGACAGAACAAGGACACTGCATGGTTCGAAATTGGGAAGGTATGTGTCCTATCTCCATACCTTTCTATCTATATGCACAACAGATCATCCAGGAGGCTGCACTTTATGAGGAGGAACATGGCATCAGGATTGGAGGAAGACTCATCAACAACCTACATTATGCAAATGACACAACTTTGCTTGCTGAAAATGAGAAGGATCTGAACCATTTGCTGCAGAAGGGCAAGGATTGCAGCCTTCGATATGACTTGAAGCTCAGCATCAAGAAAACAAAGATTCTCACCACTAGGCTGATTGAGAACATGATAGATGGTGAAGAGATTGAGATTGCTAACAGCTTTACTTTGCTTAGCTCGACAATTAACACTCTTGGTACCACCAACCAGGAAATTAAAAGACGAATTGCATTGGGAAAGTCTGCTGTCAGAGACCTCTCCAAAGTACTGAAGAGCAATGATGTCAGTCTGGAGACTAAAGTGTGCCTGACCCAGGCCACACAGTCTTTGTAATTACTTGCTATGCATTAGAAAGCTGGACAATGACTGTGAATGATAGAAAGAGAATAGATGCCTTTGAGCTGTGGTGCTGGAGAAGAGTACTGAATATACCATTGACTTCTAAGAAAATGAACAGATTTGTCCTAGAGAAGGTGAAACCGGGTTGCTCCTTGGAGGCAAGGATTCTGAGGCTTCATCTGACATACTTTGGACATGTTGCAAGGAGGGTCCAGTCCTTGGACATCATGCTTGGAAAGGTGGAGGAACAGCGCAGGAGAAGAAAGCCCTTGAGATGGACTGAGTCAGTGACTGGGCTAATGAGGATACACGTGTCAGAGACAATAATGTTAGCACAGGAAAAAGCAGGTTTCAGGGCTGTTGTACATGGGGTCACTATAAGTCACAAGAAGCTCAACACACATAACAACAGCAACAACAACCAATGTAATTTAAAAAATCACACATAGAAAACAGATTTTCATCGCAAATAGAACTACTAGTGTCGTGTTTAGCAGCTACAACAGAAGGAACAGTTCATTTCTGTCAAGTCAGAACCAACCTATAGCTAACACTCGATCAGGTTTTCCGAGGCTATAAACCCCAAGGGGGGAAATAGCTCATCTTTCTTCCAAGGAACAGCTGGTGCATTGGAACAGCCACAGAGACACCAGTTTGGGTGAGCAGTGCAACTCCCTACGGACTAGGCCACCTGAGCTCCGTTGTTGAGTTCTTGTTGTGTTCTGTCTAGTCAGAACTGGATCACTGCTGACGCTCCAGTGGATTTTCAGACGCACTATAATGATATGGGAGGGGATTGTCGGTGTTTCTCACGTGGAACAGCTGGTGTATTCGAACCTGCCTGTCTTTGTGTTGATGGCGCAGCTCCTTACCACTAGGCCCCCTAGCTCCTTTTTAAAGAAGTACTGTTGTTGTTGAGTACCGTAGAGTTGAAACCGAGCCATAGTTGAATCCAGCGGGTTTTCAGAGGCAGTTAATTGCACAGGAGATTGTTCATCCTCCCGCGGAGCAGCTGGTGGCTTCGAACCACTGGCCTTCGGGATTGTAGCGCGACTTCTTCCCACCAGGGCTCCTGCTTAGAAATAGTGTGCTTTTATTTAGGAAATTTAATCCAATTCAACTCTGGTGGGATGGTAAGGACGATGCAGGAAAGGACAAGGCAAGATATGGTGCTCAGAGGGTTGAAGCATAGTTGACTTGATGGCACCTAACAACAACAAAAATAAAATTAGCTGAGCTGGGCCAAATTAAACCCACTGTCTGTGACTGGACTCCCACTCATAGAACTCCGTAGGGCAGGGTAGAACTGCCCCATAGTTCCAAGTTTGTGAATCTTTGCAAAAGCTGACGCCACATCATTTTCCAGCAGAGCCATTGGTGGGTTCAACTAACTACTCACCCTTCTATTTGCCGCTGAGCGACTGCACTGCTGAGATCGTCATTCAAACGTCTTCAGCTTTTCCTTGACGGAGGTGAAAAGAGCACCATCTAGTGGGAGTTTTGGAATAAAAATCCTTCAACACGGGTCTTCACATTGAAGTAATCAATTTTTTTTCTTTTTAAAAAATTTTTGATTTTTCGATCGTGTTGTCTTCCCTGCGATCATTCCAATTCCATTATTTTTTCCAATACCAATTTTTAAAACAAATCTTCCTCTTAAATGATTATAAAGCAATCTTTGAATGTTTTCTAAAATAGATGACTAAATATCTTTTCAACTGAATTTCAGATTATAAAAATAAAAATTAATAACAGTAAACCGTGACATTTCACCATGTTTTTAAGCTATTGAACTGACGTCTCTCCCATTTGAATGTTAATTGCAATGTATTATCAATTTTCATACTTTTCAGGTGGATGAATACATTTTTTTAATAGATGAATTAATTAACTGTAATTTGGTTATTGAGTAAGAAAGTATTTTCCCCAACATATTGTTAATGGGTCCATAAACAAACATGTTTTCATTCTATTCACTGTCTGTTTTAGACAATGGAGCTGCTATCTGAGGAGGCTCAAAAGTTTCAGATAAAAATGTATTTTAGTGAATTTACACAATACAAATGATTGGATATTTCCCCTAATTGCATAAAACTCATCAGTACATGCAGAATGAAAAAGGGTGATTGCTCCAGCCAGACATGGCCCATGTACTGCATGGTGCAGGGTTCTCGAGGCTGTGGCCTTTCAGGAGATTGAATGTAAGATTGTGTGAGTTCTCTCCACAAACATTTTCATTATCAGCTGAGTGCCTATCCAGGTGCGCTACCTTGGAATTTCAAACCATCAGACAAGAGATTGTTAGCATGGTGAGCAGCAGAATGAGGTTAATGTGTCTCCTCAACCCTAGAAAGTAGCTGTAAAAGTGATCATGCAGCCAGTGGTAATTTTTGGGTTGTCATTCAGGGATAGAAAACCCATGGATCTCCTCTTGTATCAGGTCATAGAGAAGAATCCTATGCTTTCTGTACTAATGTTACTTGTAAGTTGTAATTACCATATGCCACAGAATGGATTGGCCTTGTTATTGCTGTTAGGTTCTGTTGAGTATGACTCACAGTGACTCTATGAACAACAGAGCTGAATTGTATCCTATCCTTTGCCATCATCATCATCTCTGACATACTTGAGTCCATTGCTGCAGTCATCGTGTCAATTCATCTCACTGGGGGTCTCCCTCTCCTCTGATCCTCCACCTATCCAACCATGATGGCCATCACCAAGGACTAGCCTCTTCTAGCAACATGTTCAAAGTATAAGAGATGAAGCTTCACCATCTTTGCCTCCACGGAGCACTGTGGCCGCACTTTCCCCAAAACATATGTTTTCACTTTTGCCATTCGATGGGATACTCAGTACTCTTTTCTAACACAACTCAAAGGCATCAATTCTTCTGTCTTCCTATTCCCTGTCCTGCTCTCAGATGCACAGCAAGTGACTGAAAAGACCTTGGCCTAAATCAGGAACACTATAGTCTTCAAATTGACATCATCATTCCTAAGTATTTTAGAAAGGTCTCTGACAGTGGACTTGCCCAATGCAATTAATCTCCTAAACTCCTGACTGCTGGTACAAAGGTTTTGAAACCAATGAACAATTTCAATCAGCTCTTGGTACAGACCTTTGTTTTCTCTCTCTTTTTTGGTTTTATTTAAATTTATTATTAATTTCAGTAAAAAATTTACAGAGACTGGATTTCCATTCATTCATTGTTGCACTTTTATCCCCTCCCAACCCTCCCCCCAGTACACTACCCTCTTGGAAAAGTAAAAGAAAAATTCTTTCATTGTTTTACAAACCCTCCCCCAGGTCCACTCCACCATGTAGCCTTCGCTCTAGACTTCTGTCATGACAAAAATACCTAATCACATATCCCTTTTAAACAATTTTCTCCCTCATCTGTTTCCATGCAGTATACATTATTGAACCCATCTTTCTCAGTCTCTTCCCAACCCGAAGGTCAGTCCTGTTTTACAACAGTGGCACTATACAGTATTTGTTCTTTTGTGACTGAGATACTTGACTCAGCATAATGTCCTCCAGAGTCACCCATTTTGAATAATATTGCATGAGGTCCTTGTTTTTCAATGCAGCATGGTATTCCATTGTGTGAATATGCCACAGCTTCTCTATCCATTCATTTGCTGATGGGCACTTAGGTTGTTTCCAACTCCTCGCTGTTGTGAACAAAGCCACAATAAACATGGGTGTTCATATATCTGCTTGGATGTCAGTTATGGTCTCTTTGGGATATATTCCCAATAGTGGAATTGCTGGGTCAAATGGTATCTCTATTTTGAGAAAGTGCCATACTGCCTTGCACAGTGGTTGCACCAATTTACACTCCCACCAACAGTGAATAATTGGGTTCCAGTTTCTCCACAACCTCGCCAGCATTTGTTGCTTGCTGTTCTGTTAAATTTTGCTATTCTGACTGGGGTGAGAGGATATCTCATAGTTGTTTTAATTTGCCTCTCTCTTAGAGCTAGGGATTTTGAACATTTCTTCATGTGCTTGTTAGCCATCTGAATGTCTTCTTTGGTGAAGTGTCCGTTCATATCCTGTGCCCATTTTTCTATTGGATTATTTACCTTTATCTTGTGGCGGACCTTTGTTTTCTTGATGCTGAGATGTAATCCATACTGAAGGCTGTAGTTCTTTTTAAAATTTTATTATTTTTATTGATATTTTAACAAAAGTTTACAGAAAACTTGGATTTTCATCCACTCATTGTTGAACAGTTTCCTAATCCCCTCCCCGCCCCCCAGTTTGCTTTTCTCTTTAAAAAAAAATTATTTCATTGTTGCACAATTTCCTCCCTTCTCCCTCTACCGCCAGTCCACTGTGCTATGCACCTCTTATTCTGGACTGTTGTCGTGCAAGTACTACCCGATTGTTGCAAACCAGATGCAGAAAGAAAGCAGGGACATGAGTAAATGAATTCTGAAAAAATAGGGAAGGCTGAGGCAGAGGTCCTCTCACAGCTTAGCACTGTGAAAAGGCCCCTTTCTTACTCTCCCTATGGTTTTTATTTAGTTTAATCCAATCCTCCTAAAAAGTTCAATCTCCGGAGACTATATTTTCCTTATACTTAAGTGTTGCCAACATAACAATGCGTTAGCTTAATCTTTAAACTAAGACCAAAGTTCAGACATGGCATTCCCTTGGGTGGGAGGGAGGGTGGAATTCTCTGTTTGCAGAGGGTGCTCAGTCCTGTCTGGACTCTGATCTCAAGCTGTGGCCTAACACTATGCCGGGGAATCCACACCCAATCATCTGTTTCTTTTAGACAGTTCTTTTCCCTCATCTATTTAAATACAGTGTTCACTATTTATCCCCTCTTTTCTTAGTTTCCTCTTAGCCCTCATGTTAGTCCTGTTTCATAACAGTGACATTATGTTAGTATTTATGACATTTTATTAATATTTATCCTTTTGTGACTGAGATATATCACTCAGCATAATGTCATCCAGGGCCACCCATTTTGTATAATATTTTATGAGTTCAGTTTTTTCAGT
Source organism: Elephantulus edwardii (assembly GCF_000299155.1). Taxonomy (NCBI): domain Eukaryota; kingdom Metazoa; phylum Chordata; class Mammalia; order Macroscelidea; family Macroscelididae; genus Elephantulus; species Elephantulus edwardii. The sequence goes on from NW_006399858.1 coordinate 6,354,762, forward strand.
GCTGTGTAGTATTCCATTGTGTGGATATACCAGAACTTCTCTGTCCATTCATTTGTTAATAGGCACTTGGGTTGTTTCCATCTCTTTGCTGTTGTGAACAATACAGCCATAAACATAGGTGTGCAAATATCTGGGTGGCAGTTCTGGTTTCTTTAGGGTATATTCTCAGTAGTGCAATTGCTGGGTCAAATAGTATTTCTATTTCCAACTTTTTGAAAAAGCGCCATACTGCCTTCCAAAGAGGTTGCACCATTTTACACTCCCACCAACAGTGAATAAGGGTTCCCGTTTCTCAACAATCTCACCAGCATTTGTTGTTTGCTGCTCTGTTGAACTTTTCTATTGTTACTGGGGTGAGATGATATCTCATAGGCTGTAGTTCTTGATCTTCTGTAGCAAATGTTTCAAGTCCTCCTCTCTTTTGGCAAGCATCTATCTACATAATGCAGGCTGGTGATGAGTCTTCCTCCAAACCTGATGTCATATTCCTCCTCATAGAGTCCAGCTTCACATATTATTTGTTCAATGTATAGACTGAATAAATATAGAGAAAAGATACAAATTCTGATGCACATTCTTCCTGATTTTAAACCATGCAGTGTTCCCTCACTCTTCAGACAACAGCTTCTTAGTCTAGCTATAGGTTTCATCTGAGCACAATTAAGTGTTCAGGAGTTCCCATTCTCCTCAATGTTAGCCATAGTTTGCTATGTTCATTAACAGTGACATAAATAACTGGAAAAAATTAAAATTACATCTTTAAATTGCAATGTGATTTGCACAGGCTAGAAGAATGTGGCATCAGGATTACTGGAGAGAGACTCATCAACAACTTGCATTACCAAATTTGGTAAACTTGCTTGCCAAAACATTGGAGGATCTGAAACATTTGCTGTAGAAGGTTAAAGACTGCGGTTTTCAATATGAGTTGCATCTCAGCATCAAGAAAACAAAGATCTTTACCACTGGGCTAATAAGTAGCATCATGATAGATGGGGAGAAAAAAAATTGAGGTTGTTAACAAACAAATTCAGCTTGCTCAAATCCACAATTGACACTCCTGGCACCAGTCATCAGAAAATCAGAAGACAAGTTGCATTGGGAAAAAATCTCCTATCAGGGACCTTTCCATAGTGCTAAGGAGCAATCATGTCAGTCTAGAAACTAAGGTGGATCTCATCCAGATCAGGCTCTTCTAAATTGCTTGCTATGCATTTGAGAGATGAACAATGACCAAGGATGACAGAAGAAGAATTGATGCCTTTGCATCGTGGTGCTGGGGGAGAGTGTTGAACATACCATGGACTGCCAACAGAACAGATAGGTCTGACCAGGTTACCCCCTCAAAGGCAAGGATTTAGAAGCCTCTGTCTCACATACTTTGGGTATGTTGCCAGGAGGGGCCAGTCCTTGGGGAAGGATATCATGCTCTTGAAGGAAGAGAGTCCCAGCTGAAGAGGAAGACACTGAATGAGTTGAATTGACACAGTGACTGAGGCAATAGGGACAGGATTAGGGTTAGATTATCAATAGAATTTTAGCCTGGTAGGTATATTGATACAAGCAAGTGAGGCTTATCCAAAGCAGTTTTGTTGTTAGAACTCTATAACTTGCTGCCACCCTGCACTGGATTTTCAAGGCTGTAAAGCTTGAAAGGAGACATCCACGTCTTTAAACCTGTCTCTGTGATCACTTTGAACAAGTATCTAAAAGTAGTCAAATTAAGCAATCTCCAGTTGTTGCCATCGTGAGATGCCATCAAGCTGAGAATGACTTATAGTGACCCTGTGAACAGTAGATCTGACTTCTGTCCTATCCAGTGTCAGCCTCACCATCTGATACACTTGAGCCCACTGCTCACTTGAGCCCACTGCTGTAGTCACAGTGTTCATTCATCTTGATGGGAGTCTTCCTCTCTTCCATTGACCATCCACCTTCCCAAGCATGATATCCTTTAACAAGGAATAGCTTCTCCTAGCCCCAGGCCCAAAGTATGAGAGATGAAGCCTTATTTTTCTTGCTTTTAAGGAGCACTCCAACTGCATCTTTTCAAAGACATACCTGTTTGTTCTTTTGGCAATCCATGCAATATTCAGTACCCTTATCCAGCAGCACGATTCAAATGTATCAATTCTTCTTCTCTCTTAGTCTTCAAACTGACATCATTCCTCTTTAAGTTTCTTGGAGAAGTCCTGACAGCAAACTTGCCTAATACAATATATCTCCTTATCTCCTGACTGCAGGTACCAAGGGGGTTGACTGTTTTAGGAAGAAGAAAATAAAAATTCTCTGTTGTTGTTGTTGTTATGTGTCGTCGAGTCACTTGCAACTCATAGCGACACTATGTACAACAGCCCTAAACTCTTTCTGTCCTGTGCCAATAGCACTGTCTCTGACACTCCCATCCCGATTATCCCAGTCACTGAATCAATCCACCTCATAGAGGGCCTTCCCCTCCTAAGCATGATGTCCCTCTCCAAGGACCAGTCCCTCCTCACAACATGTCCAAAGTGTGTTAGATGGAGCCTCAGAATCCTCAATATTCTTCTCCAGCACCACAGCTCAAGGGCATCAATTCTCCTTCTATCCTCCTTGGTCATTGTTCAACTTTCTGATGCATAACAAGTGATTGTGAAGACCATGGCCTGTATCAAACGTACCTTAGTCGCCAAAGAGACACCATTGCTCTTCAGTACTTTGGAGAGGTCCCTAACAGCAGACTTTCCCATGGCAACACACCTTTTAATTTCCTGGCTGCTGGTGCTAAGACTGTTGACTGTGGAGCCAAGCAAACTAAAGCTGTGTACAATCTCAATCTCTTCACCATCCATGCATCCTGATGCTGCCAACTGGTCCAGTGGTGAGAATCTTTGTCTTCTTGACATTGAGCCTCAATCCATATTGGAGGCTGCAGTCCTTGACACTC
>NW_006399858.1:6358432-6368983 GCF_000299155.1 Elephantulus edwardii
TTATTTTTTGCCATTTCCTTCAAAGCAGCCTGAACTTCTTTCATCACCATAGGCTCTTGCTCATATGTTGTTTCATTAAATTCCTCTGTGTCTGCCAATTCCTTTCGAAACAGTGACTCAGTATATGTTTTGTTGGTGGTGGGATGGAAAGATATAAATTTTCTTTTTTAAAAAATTATATTAAGTCAACAATGTACACGTAGAAAAATACAAAAATAAACCACTACAAGAATCATCTTCATGTTGTTGTTGCTGATTGCTTTCGAGTTGAGCACGACTCATAGTGACCCTATGAACAAAAGACCTGAAGCACCTCTACAACTATCTATGTTTATCAACATTCCTAGAAATTCCAGAGGCATGTTGTTTAGGAAGTGGAGGCTACTCCTGCTTCCAAACCTGTCATAGTATGTTACTGTTGTTACGTGCCATTGAGTTGCCTGTGATGTATAGTGACCCTGTGTACAGTAGCTCTGAACCCTTCCCTGTCCTGTGCCAGTCTCACTGACTCGGACACACCTATCCCCATTGTCCCAGTTACTGTATCAATTCATCTCATGGGAGGTCTCTGTCTCCTGTGCTGTCCGTCCACCCTTCTGAGCATGACGTTCTTCTTGAAGGAATGATCTCTCCTGGCTACATGCCCAAAGTAAGTGAGGCGGAGCTTTAAAATCCTAGCCTCCAAGGAGGGACTTATAACCAACTGAAAATGGAAAAAAAATAATATTAAATGAAACAGCAGTTGTAGACATAAAATAAAAGGTAGCGTGAGATTTTAATCCTGAGAGAAGTGACAGAATTGAAGTAAACAGTGCAATGACCCTGGAATAGTATCCATTTCAATCTTAAGAGGAAATAAAATCTGGGCCTGCAAATCCTACAGAATTGAAAAAGACAGAGATAATAGGCATTTAAATCCAAGGTGGCCAGAATTTGCATAGAAGAGTCCCGAAAGAAAGAAGCTGCACATAGAAGAAGCTACAAAGCACTGGAGTGTTGTCTCCTTTAGTCTCTAGGTAAACACCTAGCTCCAAGTCTTGGAAAAAAAGGTCTTCATGGGTGATGTCCCTCTTTCTACTGAGCTGCAGCTGGTGATTCAAAACACTGACCTTTTGGTTAGCAGTGCAACACACAAAGCACCACATCATAAGAGCTCTGTATAACAGCTTGACCTTAAGCACCCCAAAGGGTATTGCTGTCTAGTCTGTTAAGAGACCGGAACGTACTCCAAACATACTTCCCCTGCATACATAATTGTGAAGAGTTTGTGAGGGCCAGCCCCAGATGGATTTCTGCTGAGTTCAGAACTAAAGGGTTTTTTTCTGAATGTCTATAACTGTCATTGGCTGAAATGTCTTTGCTATTGATGTCAGCTATTTGGTCTGGTTGTTAAAGAGTTGCGCTGCCAACCCAAAGACAGGTGGTGTGAATCCACCAGCTTCTAAATGGGGAAGATGAGCTGTCTCCTCCTTTGCAATTTACAGCTTCTGAAAACCCACTCGAGGGTCAGCCATGAGTTGGCTCTGACGCAACAGCAATGAATGAGAGTGAGTGATTTTCACAACAGAAACTAAACACAGCCTTCGTATTCAAAGCAGTGTCTGTGGCCGTAAGAAGAGTAGACTAGCATTCACTTGTTCTCGGAGACATTCTTGTAAATACCAGTTTTCTATAATAATATTAAATTTAATGTTTTCATAAAGCTTTCTAGATGTTAGACACACTTAGAACTCTCTCTCTCTCTCTCTCTCTCTCACACACACACACAATTAAGAAACGAGTGATGTGATCTCATTCATATTGTTTGTTATACACATGAACCAGGAGAGTGTGCTATGTCTCCATCTGTTTGAAATATCTCGTTTTAAAGACTGCTATAATTTCATAGATAACCATAGTTTTGAATAGACAAGAATTCTGAAACTCCATCTGACATACTTTGGACATGTTGCAAGGAGGGACATTGGAGAGGACATTATGCTTGGGGGGTGGAGGGACAGAGCAAGGGAGGAAGACCCTTAATGAGATGGATGATTCAGTGACTGGGATAACGGGGGTAGGTGGTCAGAGACAATAAGGTTGGCTCAGGATAGAGCAGGGTTCAGAGTTGTTGTACATAGGGTCACTATGAGTCACAGGCCACTCAATGGTACATCACAACAATGGCAATAACATTATTCTTAAATAGTCTTTGTAGTTATGATTTGCATTTCAAAATGTTTGAAATCATTCAGGAGACCACAAAACAAAGTACAAGCAGCCAGGAAGAAGCGAGGGTCAGTTTCATGAAATGGGTTTACACTTGTCACTCAGGCCTCCTCATTTTCTTTCTTCCTGGAGTTTGGGTGAAGCCTAGAAGGTGTAAGCTATAGTGAAAGTCGTCTCTTGCCAGCCTTCTCCTATTAAATACAGTGTTCACCTGATATTTGAAAGTGCAATATTCTGATTGAAACTTTCATAAACCAAAATTGTATAAAGCAAAGAAACAAGAACTATTAACTTATATGAAAAAAAAAATTAAGCATTCCAAGGCCAAAAACCCTCAACAACCAAACCCAGAAAACCTTACCAAGTTCTGTCAAGTTACATATAAAATAAAAAAAAAACAGCACCAACATAGAGAGTTCACAGACATCGTTGAAAGCTAAGGCGGTTTGATGCTAAGATGCTGAGTGTAGCTCCCAGGAAAGGGACTTGGCCCTCATGCAAGGCGTGGCTCACTGCTAAGAAAACAATGGGTGGCAGGTAAGCTTTTCATCTTTTTTTTTTTTTTTGTAAAAGCAAAAATCCTCTTTGGCTTATTCATCGGTTTTTAAAAACAAGCAGCAACATAGATTTTTCCTAAAAGTGAATTGGCATAAAAGGACTTTTGACTGTGAAGCTATCGGTACCTTCGTCTTTCTCCTCTGCTGGAAACATCCTGGAGAGCTTCAGCTCTCTTTAACAATTTGCTTCCCAAAGTCCCCAGCAAGAACTTCTGTCTTTTGCCCCTTGCCTTGCTTGTCACAATATGTAGCTTTTACTGACAAAAATGTGTCTTTAAGTTCCTGAATGTGCCAAGAACTTGACATCAACTTGCTTGCCCTCAGCTCTATCAATGCAAACCCCTCAGAGAAGTTAGTGGAACTGCGAAGAGTTGTCTTTCAAGAGTCCTAGCATCTATATTGTTGCATTAAAAACAAGTTTAATTAATTTAAAAATAATAATGTTAAAACTGATTTTTATTCTTCCCTTTTCTTTTCCAGTAAAGTTCATTGTAAATATATATATAATTATATATATATAAATATATAAAACATATATTCATATATAAGATATAAAATTTTATATATATATAGTAGTTGTTGTTGTTATGGGCTGTAGAGTCACTTGCGACTCATAGCGGCCCGATGAACAACAACCCTAAACCCTACCCTATCCTGTGCCAATCTCACTGTCTCTGACACATCTACTTCCTCAGTCATTGAATCAATCCGTCTCATCGAGGGTCTTCCTTTCCTGCACTGTCCCTCCACCCTCCCAAGCATGACACCCCTCTCCAAGGACTGTTCCCTTCTTGCAACATGTCCAAAGTATGTCAGATGAAGCTTCAGAATCCTTGTCGCCAAGGAGCAGCCTTGTTTAACCCTCTCCAGGATAGACCTGTTCATTTTCTTAGCAGTCCATGGTATATTCAATACTCTTCTCCAGCACCACAGCTCAAAGGCATCAATTCTCTTCCTATAATAGCTAGTCATTGTCCAGCTCTTCGACGCATAGCAAGTGATTTCAAAGACGATGGCTTGTACCAGGCACACTTTAGTCTCCAGACTAACATTGCTGCTCTTCAGCCCTTTAGATAGTTCTCTAACTGCAGACTTTCCAGTCTCAATACATCTTTTAAGCTCCTAGCTGCTGGTGCCAAGAGTGTTGACTGTGGAGCTAAGCAAACTAAAACTGTGAACAATCTCAATCTCTTCACCATCTATCATGATACTGCCAATAGGCCCAGTGGTCAGAATCTTTGTTTTCTTGATATTGAGCCTCAATCCATACTGAAGACTGCAGTCCCTGGCCTTCCACAGCAAACACTTCAGACAGATCCTCCTTAGTTTCAGCAAGCAGGGTTGTGTCATCTGCATAACGTAGATTGTTGATGAGTCTTCCTCCAATCCTGATGCCACATTTCTCCTCATCGAGCCCAGCTATATATATTTACAAAATTTCAAAATAGAATATCAAGATATATACAACTCATGTGTATCGATGTACACCTTTCTCCACTCTTTTCTTATTTACACAATGTCGTGAAAATGCTCTGATGGCACAGTGTGGAGCTCTCATGGCCTCGTCCATAAAGAATTGTGTTGCTAACCCAGAGGCAGTCTCTCTGGTGGTTAGAATTCACCAGCAGGTCCTCCCGTGTGGTTTATAACTTCAGAAACCCACTGGAGTCAGCGAGGAGTCAGTTCTGACTCTAGGCAATGAGCTGAGGGTTGGGTTTGTGGTGTTTTTTTTTTTACATTTTATACTTTTTTAATTGATATTTTAATGAGCTGAGGGGTTTTTTCCAATTAAATTTTATTTTATTTTATTATTTTGTGTGTGTACTGTCAAATTGGATCTGCCTGGTACAGGAGGAGATTGTCCCTCCTTCTCCAGGAAAGCATCTGGTGGATTTGAGCCGTGCACCTCTGGGATTACAGTGTAGTTTCTTGGCACTAGGCCACCAGAGCTCCCTATGAGCTGAGTTTTTAATGACACAATATTAGTTAGCATTTATCTCACTTTTGTTTATCAGATTGGGCACAATAACAATCCTCTACATAGTCCACATGGAGTTCCCCTCCTAATCCAATTCTGCACTTTTCTCTGAGTTCAACTTCACCAACAGAAAGTCGAGCAATGAAAATATTTGTCTTCTCAAAAACCAACCAACCAACCAACCAACCAACCAACCAACCAACCAAAAGAACTACTATTTAACAAGGCAACTTCTCTCCTAATGATGTACCCAAAAGACTTGAAAGTAGAAACAAAAAAAGAGACTTGTACACCAATGCTCATTGTAGAACTAGTCAAAATAAACAAAAGTCTAAATGCCTACCAGCAAATGGTCAAGGAAAATGTGGCATTTGTATCCATAGTCAGTAGAAGAAAGGAAGTTTTAATAAATACCACAAAATGCACGGTGCTGGAAGACATTATGCTAAATGAAATAAGTAAATCATTAAAGAAAAAATATTATGTAAGCAAAAAAGGTGGGCGACTTTAACCTGCAGTCCTCAGGCCTCGTTTTAATTGTTTTTGGTCAAACATTCTTCTAAGTGGCATAGCACTGGTCTGTCCATTTGCTGTACAGAGGTAACTTATGGTTGCTGTGATGCAACATGTGGACTATGTAAAGGATTGTTATTGTGCCCAATCTGATAAACAAAAGTGAGATAAATGCTAACTAATATTGTGTCATTAAAAACTTAGCTCATTAAAATCTCAATTAAAAAAGTATAAAATAAAAAACAACAACAACCCAACCCTCAGCTCATTGCCAAGAGTCAGAACTGACTCCTCGCTGACTCCAGTGGGTTTCTGAAGTTATAAACCACACGGGGGAGCTGCTGGTGAATTCTAACCACCAGAGAGACTGTGACACTGATGTGTCAAATGTGATAATGGTTACCCACGGTGGACAGTATTTGGTACAGCTCCCCGATTAAAAGAAGCTTAGAAGCAGGAGGGGCATCCACTTCTGAAACAGATTGCCTCCAGAAACTCTATGAACTTAGAGAAACGATGAAAATTATACAAGTGTTTAGGTCTTTTGTTCATAGGATCGCTATGAGTCGTCTACGGCTTGAGAGCACTTAACAACAACAACAACAACAATAACAACAACAACAACAATCTCACTTAAGTAAAAAAGATGAAACAAGGCAACTGTATAGAGAACAAAGTTTAGTAATGATTACCAAGGACAGGAGGGAGGGACAACGTGATGGAACAATGGTGTTGATTAAGAGTAAGACTACAAGTTGATTACCATATTTGCAGGGGACAAATTGATTATCCATAAAAGTAAAGTTGGCAAAAGCTGTATGGCAAACATATTTGCAACAATGAAAAAAGAAGTAGCTTCCAAAGTTGTTTATGTACAATAAGAACTATGGGGTTTGATTTCTTGGTTTGGAGGTTTAGGGTCATGGTTTCAAGAAACATATCATTTAACTGGCTTTCTAATGTGTTGAGGGAGCACTGATATTGTAGAACATAGCAGTTCAAACCCTTTGGAGAAGGAAGGGTAGTTTCTTCCTGTTAAGAATTATTATTGTTGTTATGTGCTGTTGAGTCACCTGTGACTCATAGCAATCCTATGTACAACAGCTCTGAAGCCTTTCCCGCCCTGAGCCAGCCTCACTGACTCCAAAAGACCTACCCCCCACTGCCCCAGGTACTGTATCAATCCATCTCATCTGGGATCTCTCTCTCCTGCACCATGCCTCTATCCTTCTAAGTATGGTGTCCTTCTCCAAGGACCAGTTCCTCCTGGCCACGTGCCCAAAATATGTGAAACAGAACTTCAGAATCCTAGCCTCCAAGGAGAAACTTGGTTTTACCCTCTCCAAGACAGACCTATTTGTTTTCTTGGTGGTCCATGGTGTGTTTAAGACCCTTCTAGAGCAACACAACTCAAAGGCCTCAATTATTCTCCTGTCATCTTTAGTCACTGTCCAGCTTTCTGATGCTTAATAGCAAGTAATTGCAAAGACCATCACCTGGATCAGGTGCACCTTAGTCTCTAGACTGACATCATTGCTTCTCAGTACTCTGGACAGGTCCCTAACAGCAGATTTACTGAATGCAATTCATCTTTTTATTTCCTGACTGCTGTTGCCAAGAGTGTTGATTGTGGAGTCAAGGAAGCTATAATTGTTAACAACATCAATCTCTTCTCAAGCTATTATGGTTCTGCCGATTGGCTCAGTGGTGAGAATTTTCATCTTTTTGATGTTGAGTCATTGAAGACTATAGTCCTTGACCTTCTGCAGCAAGTGCATCAGGCCATCCCCAGTTTCCACAAAAAGGTTGTGTCATCTGCATAACATAGGTTCTTGATGAGTCTTCCTTCAATCCTGATGCCACATTCCCCCTCATAAAGCTCAGCCTCCCGGATGATCTGTTCTGCAATATAGACTGAAAAGGTGTGGACACAGGATGCATCCCTAATGCATTCCTTTCGTGATTTTGAACCATACAATGTTTCCTTGCTTTGTTCTGAGGACTGCTTCCTGGACCACGCATAGGTTTTGCATAAGCACAATCAAGTGCTCTGAGATTCCCATTCTCCTCAAGGTTAACCACAATTTGTTGTGATCCGCACAGTCAAATGACTTTGCACAATGAATGAAACACGGAAAGATATCTCTCTGGTACTCTGCTTTCTGCCAAGATTCGTCTGACATTGGCGATAATGTATCTAGTGGCACAACTTCTTCTAAACCCAGCTTGTATTTCTGGTAGTTCTCTGTCAATATTAGATAATCTTCAGCAGGATTTTGCTTGTGTGTGAAATTAGTGATGTTGTTCAATAATTTCCACACTCTGTCAGATGACCTTTTTTTTTTTTTAATTGGAATAAATACGGATGTTTCCCACTCAGTTGGCCAGATAGTAGTCCTCCAGTCAGGAAGGATCCTTATGAGTTAGATTTGACTTGATGGCAGTGACTTGCTAATATGTTTAGGACTTCTGTTCTACCTCCCAGTTCATTGGGTCTTCAGAGATAACAAGTGGCCATCCAAGGCACAGTATTCGATCTCTGTTTGCTTAGAACAACAGAAGAAGAAGAATCAGGAATGGGAAGAGGACATGAAATACGTGTCAAATTGTTTCTATGAACAACTGCCTCCTTTGCTACAAGCCTAGAAACCTGAATGGTGCCTAGGTGCCATTACTGAATATGTTGATCAAAGATTCCATAGATAAATCTTGATCAAAAGGGAGGAATCACAGGATAGAATTTAAAATTCTTGTGAACTCAAAACTTCCTAGAGACATGAAGATTGGATGAACCCCTGAGATAGTGCCCTGAGATAGTCCTTAAACTTTCAATCAAATGTATGCTTGAAGTCTTAAAACCAAAGAGTTTATCTTAAATTAAAAATGTCTGCCTTGAGCATTTTGCTTTTAAAAGAACTGTCTATAGGGGATCAATTGACAGAAGCAACTCAGAAGATTAGAAAGGAATGGAACTTAGAGGGAGGGCAGTGAAACTGCTAACCCAGACAGCTCAGAAAGAAGGAGAATAATTACATAATTAAAATAACAAATGTCATCAAATTATTAATACAAAACCGTTAAATTTGTGGTGTATATTTTGACAACTTTAAAATAAATAAAATTATTTGAAACAAAGTTTCCTAGTTTAAAAATTTGAGCATGAGGTGGAAAAAAAAGATAAATTTGATCATAAGAAGAGCTGTTCTGTTCCTGTGAGCAGCCTCAGGTGATCTCCCAGAATGGTTCACTACCCGTTTGACCTGGAAAATCCCACAAAATCATGCAAATCAAGAGGCTCAAAGCTCTGGGTCCATTTTAAGAATACCCGGGAAACTGCTCAGGCCATCAGGGGTATGAAAATCTGGAAAGCCATCAAGTATCTGAAAGATGTTACTATGCAAAAGCACTGTGTGCCCTTCTGATGTTACAATGGTGGAGCTGGTAGGTGTGCCCAGGCCAAACAGTGCGGTTGGACACAGGGTTGGTGGTCCAAAAAGAGCACTGAGTTTTTGCTGCATATGCTTAAAAATGCCAAAAGTAATGCTGAAATGAAGGGTTTAGATGTTGAATCTCTGGTCATTGAGCATATCCAGGTGAAAAAATCTCCCAAGATACACCACCACACTTACAGAACTCATGGTCAGATTAACCCCTACATAAGCTCCTCCTGCCGTATTGAGATGATCCTTACTGAAAACGAAGAGATTATTCCTAAACCAGAAGAGGAGGTTGCCCAGAAGAAAAAGATATCCCAGAAGAAACTAAAGAAACAAAAATTTATGGCTCAAGAATGAATATGTCAGCAAATAAAATGAAAATAATTTTTTAAAAAAGAGCCACTGCTCTGCAATTGACTGCCCTTTGAAATATAGTCTCTTTTTATATTAAAGGATATCTTTGGGTATATATTAAAGTTTTGATAATAACACAAAGATTATTCCAAATTTCTGGAATAAATATTTAATATCACTCCTTTTCATAATTGGTAGCTGCAAAGAGAAATTCCAGAGCTGCAATGTGACAATGAACAATGTTGAACCAGACACTGCCTTTCCCAGGTCAGATTGTTGCTGTAGGAACGCAGCTCATGGAAAGGGGAAGAGCTTGACTCCCACCAGAGGAAATGCAGGAAGACAGTCCAGCAATTCCAACAGTGGGATTCAAGTAGGGGAGAGACTTGCCTTCAACAAGAATTTCCTTTCTGGATACTTAATTTCTATTTCCCCAAATGACCAACGTTAATGGTTTATTTTGAGCATTAAGGAGACGTGAAATGAGTCTCTGCATGCAATTAGGGAGCAATGGTGGCGAAGTCGGCAGGAATGCCCTGCTAACCTAAAAGCAGTGCCTCTCTGGTGGTTCAAATCCATCTGTGGGAGAAAATTGTGCAATTTCCTCCCATGTGATTTACAACCTCTGAAAATCCATTGGAAAGTCAGGTATGACCTGGCTTTGACTCAGTGCCAATGAGTTTTAATGATGTAAGCAAATAAAGAACATTGCACAGAATCAGATATTAAATTGTCCTTATTTTAAATCAACGAACTAGAATGAACCTATAATTAACACTTGTGATGGACAAACTTACTTTGTTTAAAGAAAACCAAGCCATTTTGGTTAGCTTTGGACTAAAAAAGTCATGAAAGACAAGGATAGTTTTAAATGTGATGTCAGAATCATTATGGCAGTAAGATATCAGGGCAGCTGAGAATGTTTTGGGGAAGCCAGAGGGGCACCATGCCAGTGGTCATTAATGGGTAAGATAAGGGGAGAGTCAAGGATGAGGAAAGGCTTATGGGAGCTGCAGATGGTGACATTTCGTCTCACCTCACATACTTTGAGCATTCTGTAGGAGGGACCAGTCATTGGAAAAAGACTCTCAACAAGATAGCTTGACACAGTGACTATAAAAATTTGTGTTAGACATGGTAAAGACGGTGTAGCATAAAGCAAGGTGCAGATATGTTGTTCAGAGGGTCATTATGAGATACAGTCAACTCAATGTCCACTAACAATCACACAATAGCAAGAGTTTCCTAAGCTGTGAGAGAATAAATGTCTTTTGGTTAAAACCATCTGTTTGTGGTATCTCTTTATAGCAGGATGAGATAACTATGACTGATTTTGTCAGATTTTCAGTGCTTTAGGTACTGTGGGAATTTGTATTTGAATACCTTTATACTAGTAACTTTTTTTATAATAAAGTAGTAATTAAAGGAAAGGAAGAAAATGCAAATAAAGTGGGCTTCTGATAAGTTATAAGAAATATTGTAACTAATAGTATAGTAAGATATT
>NW_006399858.1:6372023-6375524 GCF_000299155.1 Elephantulus edwardii
AACAACAACAACAACAACAACAACAACAACAGCACGTAATATTCCATTATGTGAATATACCATAGTTTCTCTATCCACTCATTTGATTGACATTTGGGTTGCTCCCATCTCTTTGCTATTGTGAACAACACAATAATATATCTTTTTGGTTGGTAGTTATGGTATCTTTAGGGTATATTCCCAGTCGTGGAATTGCTGGGTCAAATGATATTTCTATTTCCAACTTTTTCAGAAAGCGCCATACTGCCTTCCATAGTGGTTGCAGCATATTACATTCTCACCAGCAGTGAATACGGGTTCCAGTTTCTCCACAACCTCATCACCAGTTGTTGTTTGCTGTTTTGTTGAACTTTGCTGTTATTACTAGGGTGAGATGATATCTCATAGCTGTTTTGACAGCACAGCTTCTTATCAGTGGGCCACCAGAGCTCCATATAGAAAAGCAGTCTTACAGAATGCCAATGAAGGGTTAATAAAAAATAGATTCTGTGTTCCATAAATTTGAAATATTAGGGACATGTTCCAGTTCATGGAACCCTCATGTTTAAAAAAACAAAACAAAACAAAACAAAACAAAACAAAACCCGTGCTCCACAGGATTTTGACTGCTGATTTAAAAAAAATTTTTTTTTTTTTTATCAACAGGCTTCTCTTCTGAGGAGTGTCCAGGTAGGCTCAAACTTCGAACTAGACCCCTCAAACAGGCTGAATTCTTACTACCTTGCCTTCGTAATTCCTTTCTAGTCCTCACAGGCTGCTCTGAGGCAAGTGCACATAGTGTTTTTAAAGCCCGTTTCTGGATAATGAACCTCTGCCAACTGTAAAAGGAACTCTGGTGGCGCAGTGGTTAAGCATTAGTTGCTAGGTGGAAGGTTGGCAGTTTAAACCTACTAATCTGCTTCAGTAAAGATTACATTTCCTGGAACTTTTCAGATTTACTTTGTCCTGTAAGGTTGCTAGAACTGAGAATCAACTCAGTGTGAAAATATTTGGTCTTGTATAAATTCCCAACGTGTCAGAGATACTGAGGATGGCACAGAGTGGGACAAAAATCAGGTCTGTGGTTCTAGAGTCGCCGGCACCCAACAAGAAAAAACCCTGCAGCTTCCTTCTCTAACCAGCAGATGGCAGCAATAGGGACCGGATTAGAGAACCAAGTCACACTGTATGAGTTGATGTTTTCGTTACCCTTTCTTTGATTCATGTCAACAAAAACAATGAAAGTCTTTTTTCATTAGCTCCAGTCCTTCCCCCAGAGACGCAAGAAGGTTACTCCTTCTTCCTACCCAGTAGATTTAGACTCTTAGCAGCCTTATAGTACAAAGTAGACCAGCCTGTGGGTTTCCAAGGCCGAGGTCGATGTGGAAGGAGCTCTGGGGGCCTAGTGGTAGGAAGTTGGGCTGCTATCTCCATGGAAGGGTGATCGAATCCACCAGCTGCTCTGTGAGACAAGAAGGGGCAATCTCCCCCGTTCCCTTCCCGGCTCTCCCCCTGCGTCTCTGAAAAGCCGCTGGAGTGTCAGCTATGAGTTACAATCCAAAAGTCAGTGATTCGAGTGTACTTGCTGGTTTTTGGGATGCTTGGAAACCCAGTGGAGGCTCACAGTGAGTTGGTTTAGGTTCAACAACACTGGACTTTTTTGGGAGGAGTTATCCTTCACAAAGACTGCCATGAAAAGTCTGACCACACGATGTGAACACTGGAGTAGTGATCTTATTTTTTCCTTGATAACGTTAGGAGAAACTTAGTATTTATAATAAAATAATGATTATTTAGTCTTGACTTTGAGAGTTTCCTAAAAAAAAAAAACACACTTCTAGATGTGAAAAAAATCGTAAACATTGCTTATTATTATTTTGTTAATGACACCCACATTTGCTTAATCTCTTTTAAAACATATCACATATCACCTCCTTTCTGTCATCTGCAGATGGAGCTACTAACATACAAAAATTGCAAGAAAAGCTGCCTGTTGTTGTTGTTGTTAGGTGATTTTAAGTGCAACACATAGAGACCTTATGGACAAAGACCTGAATCCTTCCCTGTCCTAATCCATCCTCATCACTTCGGATAGACTGGAGCCCATGCCACTCTACATTGTTGGAGTGTTCCTAGCTTTTACTGGCCCTTCACCTCTCCAAGCATGATACCCTTTTCCAAGAAATAGCCTCTCCAGCAACATGTCCAAAGTTCAAGAGATGAAGCTTCACCATCCTTACTTCCAGGAAGTGCTCTGGTTGTACCTTTTCAAGGGACAGTATTTGTTTCTTCTGCCGGGCAGGCCATGGGATGTTCGGCACTCTTCTCCGACAGCACAGCTTAAAGGGATCAACTACTCTGTTGTCATCCTTATTCATCATTCAGCTTTCAGAACCATAGCAAGTAATTGAAATGAGTAATTAAAATTGTTGTTGTTATGTGTCGTCGAGTCGTTTGCGACTCATAGCGACCCTAAATAGGGTACAATAGCCCTAAACCCTGTTCTATCCTGTGCCAATCGCATGGCCTCTGACACACCCATCCCGATTACCCCAGTCACTGAATCAATCCACCTCATAGAGGGTCTTCCCCTCCTGCGCTGTCCCTCCACCCTACCAAGCATGATGTCCCTCTCCAAGGACCTGTCTCTCCTTACAACATGTCCAAAGTATGTCAGACGAAGCCCCAGAATCCTTGCCTCCAAGGAGTAGCCTGGTTTAACCCTCTCCAGGATGAATCTGTTTGTTTTCTTGGGAGTCCAGGGTACATTCAATATTCTTCTCCAGCACCACAGCTCAAAGGCATCAATTCTCCTTCTATCTTCCCTAGTCATTGTCCAACTCTCTGATGCATAACAAGTGATTGCAAAGACCAAGGCCTGTATCAGGCTCACCTTAGTCTCCAGAGAGACACCGTTGCTCTTGAGTACTTTAGAGAGGTCCCTAATAGCAGACTTTCCCATCGTGATACGTTTTTTTATTTCCTGGCTGCTGGTGCCAGGAGTGTTGACCGTGGAACCAAGCAAACTAAAGCTGTGAACAATCTCAATCTCTTTGCCATCCATCCTGATGCCACCAATTGGTCCAGTGGTGAGAATCTTTGTCTTCTTAACATTGAGCCTCATGAAGACTGCAGTCCTTGACACTCTGCAGCAAGTGCATGAGGTCCTTCTCAGTTTCGGCAAGCAGGGTTGTGTCATCTACATAACGCAGATTATTAATAGATCTTCCACCAATCCTGACGCCACACTTCTCATAGAGCCTGGCCTCTCAGATAATCTGCTATGCATACAGGTTGAAAAGGTATGGAGATAGGACACATCACTGGCGTACACCCTTCCCAATTTTGAACCATGCGGTGTTACCTTGCTCTGTTCTAACAACTGCCTCTTGGTCCAAGTATAGGTTTCCCATTAGTACGATTAAAGGTTCTGGGATTCCCATTCTTCTCAGAGTCAGCCACAGTTTGTTAGGATCCACACAGTCAAACACCTTTGCATAATCAATGAAACACAGATAGACA
>NW_006399858.1:6375839-6378020 GCF_000299155.1 Elephantulus edwardii
TGCTGATGTGCTGTTCCAGTAGTTTTTGGATAATCTTCAGTAGAATCTTGCTTGCATGTGAAATCAATGATATTGTTCTGTAGTTTCCGCACTCAGTTGGGTCACCTTTCTTTGGAATGGGAGCAAATATAGATCTCTTGCAGTCAGTTGGCCAAGTGATTGTTCATATGGTACCAAGGACGTAAATCGTGGATCCAAGTAAGATGAAATCATTGATAGTTTTAATACATTCTCCATTTACCATGATGTTGCCTATTGGTCCAGTGGTAAGTACTTTTGTTTTCTTGATGTTGAGGTGGAATCCATATGGAACGCTGTAGTCTTTGAATCCCTGCAGCAGGTGTTTCAAGGTCCTCCTCACTTTCAGCAAGTAAGTTTATGTCATTGACATAATGCATGTTGTTGATGATTCTTCCTCTGTTCATTATACCACATTCTTTTTCATAGAGTCCAGCTTCTCTAATTATTTGCTCAGCATGCAGATTAAATAGATATGGAGAAAGGATACAACCTGATGCACACTCTTCCTGATTTTAAACCATGCGGTGTTCCCCTGCTCTGTTAAGACAACAGCTTCTTGGTCTAGGTGTAAATTTCCTATGAGCACAATTAAATGTTCTGGGATTCCTATTCTTCTCAATGTTAGGCATAGTTTGTTGTGATACACAGAGTCAAATTATTATATTCCATTAAATTTTATCATTGTCTTATGGAAAGTGAAAACTCAAACTCAAATACATTGTCATCAAATGGGAATCAACTCATAGTTGATCTATGAGGTTTTGGTGGCTGTAAATTACAAGGAAGTAGATTGTCCATTTTCTCCTACAGAGCAGGTTTGAACCAGCTGCCTTTGGGTTGACAATACAATTCCCTGGCAATAGAAATATTTTTGAAAGTTTTTGTTGCCTCAATAGTGATTATGGAATAAGCAAATGCATTTAAGAAAAGTAGGTAATTGGCACGGCAATTCTGGCATTTACAGGGGATCAGATCTACAAAAGAATTATTACCCCACACCATGTTTCAGAATTCTATATAATGTGAACTAAAATTTCTGTAAACTATGAAACACAAAATATGACAAATTAGCAGTCAAAGGCCATATGGTGAGATAAAAAGAGCTGTTATATGACAAGTAGGAGCCACCAGTGCCTGCAGCTGCCAGACCACCACCGTCTGTCATTGGTCGTATTGTGGCATGGCACTTGGATGCTGGAAGCTGTGCCACCAGTATTTCACATACTAACAGGTTCACCCATGGTAGACAAGTTTTAGCAGAGTTGGACTAAGATGGATGAAGAAGTGATGAACTACTCCCCAAAATTGTTATTGTTGTTGCTGTTGTTGATTGCCTTTGGGTTGAGCACAAGTCATAGCGACCCTACGAACAAAAGGCCTGAAGCCTTCTATAACTATCAACATTTATCAATGTTCACAGAGTTTCCGGAGGCATGTTGTTTAGGAAGTGGATGCCACTCCTGCTTCCAAATTAGCCAATGAAAATCCCATTAACCACAATAGAATATTTTCCAATGCCAGTAGCTGAGTCCCCCAAGCTGAAAGGCACTCAAAGTGCCTAATGGCTGAAACCAGATGCCAATCATTCTAAAGATGGTGCAGGACCCAAGAATATTCACTACATCATATGTAAGTTCTTCATTGGTTAAGGAGCTCTGCTGATGTAGTACGTAAGGAGTTGAATTACTAACCTGAAGACTGCATCTCTGGCAGTTCTAATCTACCAGCAGCTCCATAAGCAATCTCCTGTCCAGTAATTTACAGCTTTGTAATCCCAGCAGAGGGCCAGCAATGGGTTGGTTTTTACATAACAGCAATGAGATAAGTTCTCCATAAATTAGAGACAATTTGGTGGCAAGTAAAGGAACAATAGCAACAGAATTTGTATATAAATTGGCTGAGTTTATTGGAAGTGCAAAGAAACATTGCCATTATTAAACTATCTAAAAACATGTAATTTCTTTTTTTAAAGTGTGTGTGTGTGTGTGTGTGTGTGTGTATACTGTCAAATTGGATCTGACTTGTACAGGAGGAGACTGCCCCTTCTTCTTCAGCAGAGCATCTGGTGGTTTTCAAACTGCATACCTATGGGATTGCAGTGCAGCTTCTTGCCACTAGGCCACCTGAGCTCCCTAAAGACATGTAACATGTAATGTCTCT
>NW_006399858.1:6378235-6399729 GCF_000299155.1 Elephantulus edwardii
TTTGTATGTGTGTACCGTCAAATCAGATCTGACTGCTACAGGAGGAGATTGCCCCTCCTTCTCCAGCAGAGCATCAGGTGCATTTGAAACATGTACCTCTGGGATTGCTGTGCAGCTTCTTGCCTCTAGGCTACCAGAGCCCCCTTAAGACATGTAATTTATAAAATAATCAAATCTTTATAAAGTATTTTTTAAAACATAGATATTTATTATGGGTTGCATCTTAGAATTATTATTAGAAGTTGTATAGAAATTTTTCTAGTTCAGCCTTCAACCAAATTTCTTTTGTTTATGTGTTGCAATAAATTGCTTAATATGATTTTTCTAGTTAGTGTCTTTAGTACACTTATCACATGGGTGAGTATGACTATAGGATTGTGAGATTCTCTGTAGTCAACCAAGGGGGTTGGATCTCAACTTTACTCCTTGCTGTCAAGTCAGAACAAACTTATGGTGACCCTTGAGTAATTTTTCAGAGACTGTAAATCAAATAGGAAGATATAGCCCATTTTTTTTTTCCTGAGGACAACTCCTTACAAACTATACCTCCACAGATCCTTAAGGGGATGTTTATAATACTACCAAGCTTGGTAATAATATTGTTGTGGTTGTTGAGTACCTTAGAGTTGGAACCAACCCGTAGCTGACCCTACAGAGTGTTGTAAAATGCAGTTAATCCCACTGGAGGAGATTACCCAAATCACGTTTTGTTTTGTTTTGTTTTTGAAGGGATGGGACGGGGACTGTGCAACTAAAATGTGTAGAATGCTAACTTGACAACTGATCAATTTTACCATCCCACCAGGTTTAAATGGAACTGGTCTAGATGCAGAAAACAAGGTTCTGATTACTATCAAGAAGGAAGAACCAGCGAATGTTGCTGAAAATATCTACACGGAAGAGAGATCAACATGAACCAGAGGTTAAAAGCTGGCATGAGATGATCCAGCAGTAGAGACAGCAGCGGCAGTGGCAGTGGCAATGGTGGAGGATCACCAGGGACCGATGTGAACAGAGCTGTGGGCCACTGGACTGAGAAAGCTGCGAGCTAGCTGATGGAGTGAACGCGTGCGCATGCGCTCTGATAGCTAGAGCTGAGATCCTTCAGCACTAGGTTTAGGGGCAAAGTGTGGATAACACATAACTGGGAACACTTTAACACTTGCCAGAGTACAACAGAGGCCAAGACACAAGCTCAAGGATCAAAGTATATCCTTGAAGAGGTTGTCATGACTAAAGAACTGAATCTCGTGTGGTCCCAATCCTATATTAGACTCTATTACTTTCCTAATAAAGCTCATCATTGTAAGACTTGCCCATTAGTTCCATGAGACCATTGCAGTGGATTCAGGAATCCAGTTGAAAAGCAATGAGAGCCATAGGGGAAGCAGGTGGGGTTAGAATTTGTAGAAGATGTGGAGTTGATTTCTTTTTTTTTTTAATTGATTTTCATGAAAGTTTACAGAGACTTTGGATTTCCATTCATTCACTGTTGCACTTTCTGCCTGCCCACTCTTCTCCCCAATTCGTTTTCCTCTTTGAAAAGTAAAAGAAGAAAAAAAAAAACCTTATTATTCAATCTCTCCCCCAAAGTCCACTCCACTATGCAGCCTTCGTTCTGGACTCCTGTCATGACAATAATCCCTCATCATATATCCCTTTTAAACAGTTCTCTCCCTCATCTGTTCCAATGCAGTATACCCTAAAGAAACCATAACTGCCACTGAAACAGAAACATGCACACCTATATTTATTTCAGCTTTGTTCACAATAGCAAAGAGTTGGAAACAACCCAAGTGCCCATCAACAAACAAATGAATAGAGAAGCTCTGGTATAATTACACAATGGAGTAGCCCTCTTAAGAGGCAGCTTTGCACAGCTGTTGCTGTTGTTGGGGATTCTTCCCCCGGTGAAGGTGTTGTTGTGGCATATTGTCCAGTTGGAACTGATCCATAGCTGACCCTCCAGTGTTGTTGTTGTTGTGGCCTGGTGTCTAGTTGGAACTGACCCATAGCTGACTTTTCAGTGAGTTTTCAGTCACACAGGAGAAGTTTGCACTTCTTTCTCCAGCAGAGTAAGCTGGTGGATTCAAACCACGTGACTTTGAGGTTGTGCCATCAGAGCTCCCTGGTGGGTTAAGTGGTGATCAAACACTGCCTCCCTCAGGCTCATCACTCAGTTTTTACAGTTTCTGTGGATAATATCTATTTGGCCTCTGCTTGATTGCTTTCATTGTTCTAGAGCTCTTGGCATTTTGCTGTAAAGTTTTGTTTTTAAAAGCTCTCCTTTTAAGTGCACTCTTTATAGAGTTCTAATAATTGGTCTCCCTATAACATCTGCTCATTGGTTCTCCCCTTGAGAACTACTTCTAAATATTTTATTTGGGGCCATAGACAGCTTTGTGAGACACATGAAGAGCAGAAACTCTTGTTCTAAAAACCAAAATATATTCCCTAAAATTGGAAGTTTGAATCCACTAGCTGGTTTGTAGAACAGTTTCTTCACATATCGATTTACAGTCTCAGAAATGCAGTGGAAGTTTACAATGAGTGAGGACAATGGGTTTGGTGTATGATCTTATAACTCATTCATAGGGTTCAGATTAAGCACCACTCTAGGAAGTGTTAGGTCTTCTTCACATGGAAACTATTTGAGCATTTTTAAACAGCATCAATTCTCCTTAAAACAATATTTAATTCTTTCTTTTCCTCTCTGATGTTTCAAGGATTTGTTTAATTTACAAGTATAAACTAAGCACCTACTCAGTGCCAGCTGCTGTGTTAGACAAAGATGAGTAAAGCAGTGTTCCTGCCCTTGGGGAGGTCACTAATTACTTTAGGAGACAGGTCTGTAAATGGATGAGTTAAGACAGGAAAGTAAAATTCAAGGAAAGTATGATCATGGGGTTTGGATTCAAATTTTACCTTTGCCACTTAAGAATTGTACTTGGGAAAGGTACTTACTCACTTAGGATTTCATTTTGCTCATATACAAAACAGACACTTAATGTATGATATTACCATTATTATAGTCATTTTCCAAATGAAGACCCTATGCTTATTGCCAATGATTAGGAAGATGTTGAAGAACCTGTCAAGGTCTTTTATTAAATCATGATGAGTTGGAACTAACTCAACTATAATTCACAACTTATTAGGTAGGCTTTGGTAAGCCACTGGTTCTTTAAGGGGAAAAAAGTGACAGAAATTATTTGACCGGTGGAGTTTTTAGAAAAATAATTTTACTATAGGGCACTTTCTTCTGTACAGGAATATGATGAACTAGATCAAGAAAAGAGGGAAAGGGATAAAGCTGGATTGCAGAGGTGAGGATGGTGAAGTTTAAACAAAGGTTGAAATAACGAGGGTGGAGAGAGATCGAAAGGTATTCCTGAAGTCCAAATTTTAGGAGCTGGGGGCCAATTGACAGGGAGAAGGTAAGTTAAGTCAACTTTACAAATATCTACCTTGAAAGATTTGAGAAATGCTGAGCCAGTTCTGCCGTTTTTATCCTCCAGTTCCACCTTTCTGTACAGTCCTTATACTTCGCTTTGTGTTCTTAAGATGCTCTATGAAATCAGCATTTCTCAAGCAGAAAGAAATAAAAAACAAATTTTAATCTTGTGCTGAGATACTTAGAGATGCTATGGGAAAAAATCTTGAATAATTCAGAAAGTACCAAAAGAAAATGGAGAGAATACACAGTCACTTTATCAAAAAGAATTGACCATCACTAAAATATTTCAGTTAAGTACCATATGATCAAGGGCCAATCGTAACGAATGAAGTTCAAACTGTACTGAAGACATTGGCAAAAACTAGGGCACAGAAATTGACCAGATATCAACTGACATATTTGACATAATGTGCTCACCAGTCGATGCCAGGAAATTTGGACAAGAGCTGCCTGGCTGCTGGAAGAGTTCCTTCCATATTTGTTCTCATTCCCAAGAAAGGTGATCCAACAGAATATTTAATATCACATGCAAACAAAATATTGCTGAAGATTATTTAAAAATGGCTAAAATAATACTTACACAGAGACCTGCCAGACGTCCAAGCTGGGGTTAGAAGAGGCTATGGCACCAGGAATATTATTGTTGATGTCCGATGGATCTTGACTGAAAGTCAAGAATGTTACTGTTGTGTTGTTATGTGCTATCAAGTCTCCCACGAATCATAGCAACCCTATGTACAACTCTGAACCCTGCTCTATTTTGTGCCAATCTCACTGTCTCTGACACACCTATCATTTCCCAAGTCACTGATTCAATTCATCTCATTGAAGATCTTCTTCTCTTGTGCTGTCTCTCCACCCTTTCAAGCATGATGTACCTTTCCAAGGGCTAGTCCCTCCTTGCAACATGCCCAAAGTATGTCAGACAAATCTTTAGAATCCTTTCCTCCAAGGAATAACCTGGTTTCACCCTCTTCAGAATGAACCTGTTCATTCTCCTAGCATTATATGGTTTATTCATTACTTTTCTCAAACACCACAGCTCAACGCCTTAAATTCTCTTTCTATCATCCCAAGTCATTATCTAGCTTTCTTATGCACAGTAAGTAATTGCGAAAACTATAGCCTGGATCGGGCACACCTTAGTCTCCAGGCTGAAATAATTGCTCTTCAGTACTCTGGAGAGGTCTCTGACAGCAGACTTTCCCAATGCAATTCGTCTTTTGATTTCCTGGCTGTTGATACCAAAAGTGCTGATTGTGAAGCCAAGCAAGTTAATGTTAACAATCTCAATCCCTACACCATCAATCATGATACTGCCAATTGGCCCAGCTGTCTTTGTTTTCTTGATGTTGAGCTTCAATCTGTATTGAAGGTTGCAGTCCTTGACCTTCTGCAGCAAGCATTTCAGGTTCTTCTCAGTTTTAGTAAGCAGGGTTGTGTCACCTGCATAACACAGGTGGTTGATGAGTCTTCCTCCAATCCTGATGCCACATTCCTCCTCATAGGTCTCAGCTTCCTAGATAATCTAGTCTGCATGTAGATTGAAAACGTATGGAGATAGGACACATCCCTAGCATACACCCTTCCCAATTTTGAACCATGCAGTGTTTCCTTGCTCTGCTCTGACAATGGCCTTCTAGTCCACGTATAGGTTTTTCATTAGCATGATCAAGTGTTCTGGCATTCCCATTCTTCTCAAAGTTAGCCATGATTTGTTGTGATCCACACAGTCAAATGTCTTTACATAGTTGATGAAATACAGTTGAAAATTACTCTGGTACTCTCTACTTTCAGCCAAGATCCATCTAACATTAGCTATAATATCCCTAGTACCACATCCTCTTCTAAACCCAGCCTGCACTTCTGGCAGCCAAGAACATCAGAATACCTACTTGCATTTTATTGGCTACACAAAGGCATTTGATTGTGTGGAGTATAACAAATCATGACTAATACCGAGAAGAAGGGGAATTTGGATACATTTAATTGTGCTTAGGTGAAATCTATACTTAGGTCAAGAAGCTGCTGTGCAAGCAGGACAAGGGAACTACATGGTTTAAAATAAAGAAAGGTGTGTGTTAGGGTTGTATCCTCTCTCCATACCTATTGAATCTGTATGTTGTTGCTATGTGCCGTCGAGTGGTTTGCGACTCATAGCAACTCTATGCTGTCTGAACTCTTATGTTTCTTCTAATCTTGATTCACCCAAACTATTGCTGTTGTTGTTGTTATGTGCCGTACGCTGCTCTATCTTGTGCTAATCTCTCCGTCTCCGACACACTCATTCCCACCACTCCAATCACAGAATTGATCCATCTCATTAAGAGTCTTCCTCTCTTGCACTGTCCTTCCACTCTCCCAACCAAACATGATGTCCCTGTCCAAGTACTGGTTCCTCCTTTCAACATGCCCAAAGTATGTCAGATGAAGCTTCAGAATCCTTGACTCTAAGGAGCAGCCTAGCTTCACCCTCTCCAGGACAAACTTATTTGTTCTCCTAGCAGTCCATGGTATATTCGACACTCTTCTTCAGCACCACAGTTGAAAGATATCAATCTGTATGCTAAGCAAATTATTCAAGAATCTGGACTCTGTGCAGAAGAACGTGGCACCAGGAGTGGAGAAAAACTCAGTAACCTTCATAATGCGGATAATATAACACTGCTTGATAAAAGTGAGGAGGACTTGAAGCACTTACTGTAGAAGATTGAGAACTACAACCTTCAATATGGATTTCATCTCAATGTCAAGAAAACAAAAAATCTCACAATGGGACTGATAGTCAACATCATGATTGTTGTTGTTGTTATGCGCCGTCGAGTCGTTTGCGACTCATAGCGACCCTATGTACAACAGCCCTAAACCCTGCTCTATCCTGTGCCAATCTCATTGCCTCTGAAGCACCCATCCCGATTACCCCAGTCACTGAATCAATCCACCTCATAGAGGGTCTTCCCCTACTGCACTGTCCCTCCACCCTACCAAGCATGATGTCCCTCTCCAAGGACCTGTCTCTCCTTACAACATGTCCAAAGTATGTCAGACGAAACCCCAGAATTCTTGCCTCCAAGGAGTAGCCTGGTTTAACCCTCTCCAGGATGAATCTGTTTGTTTTCTTGGGAGTCCAGGGTACATTCAATACTTTTCTCCAGCACCACAGCTCAAAGGCATCAATTCTCCTTCTATCTTCCCTAGTCATTGTCCAACTCTCTGATGCATAACAAGTGATTGCAAAGACCATGGACTGTATCGGGCGCACCTTAGTCTCCAGAGAGACACCGTTGTTCTTGAGTACTTTAGAGAGGTCCCTAACAGCAGACTTTCTCATCGCGATACATTTTTTTATTTCCTGGTTGCTGGTGCCAAGAGTGTTGACCGTGGAGCCGAGCAAACTGAAGCTGTGAACAATCTCAATCTCTTTGCCATCCATCCTGATGCCACCAATTGGTCCAGTGGTGAGAATCTTTGTCTTCTTAACATTGAGCCTCAGTCCATACTGAAGGCTGCAGTCCTTGACACTCTGCAGCAAGTGCATGAGGTCCTTCTCAGTTTCGGCAAGCACGGTTGTATCATCTACATAACGCAGATTATTAATAGAACTTCCACCAATATTGACGCCACACTTCTCCTCATAGAGCCCAGCCTCTCAGATAATCTGCTCTGCATACAGGTTGAAAAGGTATGGTGATAGGACACATCCCTGGTGTACAACCTTACCAATTTTGAACCATGTGGTGTTACCCTGCTCTGTTCTGACGACTGCCTTTTGGTCCAACAACAGGTTTTGCATTAGCACGATTAAATGTTCTGGGATTCCCATTCTTCTCAGAGTCAGCCACAGTTTGTTAGGATCCACACAGTCAAACGCCTTTGCATAATCAGTGAAACACAGATAGACATTCTTCTAGTATTTCCTGCTTTCAGCTAAGATCCATCTAACATCAGCTACAATATCCCTAGTACCACGACCCCTTCTAAACCCAGCCTGGACTTCCGGCAGTTCTCTGCTGATGTGCTGTTCCAGTCGTTTTTGAATAATCTTCAGTAGAATCTTGCTTGCATGTGAAATCAATGACATTGTTCTGTAGTTTCCGCACTCAGTTGGGTCACCGTTCTTTGGAATGGGGACAAATATAGATCTCTTCCAGTCAGTTGGCCAAGTGGTTGTTCTCCAGATTTCTTGGCACAACTTGGTGAGCACATCCAGGGCAGCATCTGTTTGCTGAAATATGTCAATTGGTATACCATCTATTCCTGGGACCTTATTTTTTGCTATTTCCTTCGAAGCAGCTTAAACTTCTTCCCTCATCATCATAGGCTCTTGCTCAAATGTTATTTCATTAAATTCTTCTGTATCTGCCAATTCCTTTCAATACAATGACTCAGTATATTCCTTCCATCTTCTTTTAATACTTCCTGGATCATTTAATATTCTGCCTAAAGCATCCTTGGTTATAGCAACTATAGGTGTGAATTTGTTCTTCATGATAGATGGAGAACATCATGATAGATGGAGAAAAAATTGAAATTGTCAATGACTTCATCTTACTTAGATCCACAATCAATGCACTTGGTACCAGAAATCAAGAATCAAGAGACGTATTGCATTGGCCAAATCTGCACTCAGGGATCTCTCTAAATTATTGAGGAACAATGATGTCAGTTTTAAGATTACAGTTGCTTGGTTCAGGCCATAGTCTTTTCAATTGCTTGCTGTATGTCTGAGTGAGAGCTGAATAATGATTAAGGATGACAAAAGAAGAACTGATGCCTTTGAACTGTGGTGTTGGGGTAGAGTACTGAACATCCCATGACAGCCAAAAGAACAAAGAGATATGTCGTGAAGAAGGTGAAGCCAAAGTGCTCCTTGGAGGCAAAGATTATAAAGCTTCACCTCATATACTTTGGACATGTTGCTAAGGGAGGCTGTTTCTTGGAAAGGGATATCATGCTCGGAAAGATGAGGGGACAGCAAAAGAGAGGAAGACCCTCAACCAGGTGGATTGATATATTGACTGCAACAATGAGCTCAAGTGTGTCAGAGATTGTAAGGATGGCACAAGACAGGAAAGGGTTCAGATCGGTTGCTCATAAGGTCACTATGAGTTGTACTTGACTCGACGGCACCTAACAACAACAACCTTGGAATACCAGTCAGGTTGTGGTTTCATTAACTTAGATTGTAACTAATAGTAGAAGCAGTAAGGGAAGATGAGTTAGTGTGCTAAGTAAGTATTGAAAATATAGTCTATACATTTGAGAAAGAAATTTCCATTAGAAATAATACACTTAGGATTTATTCTGGTCTAAGATTAATGGCAGAGATTACTCGGGATGTTATGTAGAGAGTGAAGAAAATGGAACAAATCTAGGGAAACACCTGTAGTTGATGCCAACTGAGAAAGAGAAGGAACACCCACAAAGGGAGTCTGACAGTAGAAAGGTAGAGAAGTAGAAGACGGAAAATATGACATTGAATGTATCTCAACTGAATTTGTAAACCATCCGAAGAATATACTTGATGCATTGAATACTAATTTCCAAAGACCAGACAAGTTGTGGAATGACATCAGCGACATCATCCATGAAGAAAGCAAAAGGTTATTACAAAGACAGGGAAGAAAGAAAAGATTAAAAGGATCCCAGACGCAACTCTGTAACTTACCTTGGAACAAAAGGAAGCCAATGCAAGTTGGAAGTAATACACAGAGTATCTGTACCACAAAGAATTTGTTGACACAGAACCATTTCCAGAAGTAGCATATGAACAAGAACCAGTAGTACTAAAGAAAGAATTACAAGCTGCATGAAAAGCATTGACAAAAAAAAATAAGGACCTTAGGAATTGAGGGAACACTAATTGAGATGTGAGGGACAGCACAGAAGGGGAAGAGGAGGGAAAGACCCTCTATGAGGTGGATTGATTCAGTGACTGGGGTAATTGGGATGGGTGTGTCAGAGGCAATGCGATTGGCACAGGATAGAGCAGGGTTTAGGGCTGTTGTACATAGGGTCGCTATGAGTTGCAAACGACTCGACGGCACATAACAACAACAACCACAACAAATTGAGATGTGTCAAGAAACAGATGTAACTTGGACGTACTTACCAGTCTTTGTCAACAAGTATGAAAGACACCTGGTCAACTGGAAGAGATCTACATTTGTTCCCATTCCTGAAAAAAGTGGTCAAACAGAATGTGGAAATTATTGAACAATATCATTCATATCACATGAAAGTAAAATGGTGAAGATTTTTAAAAATCACTTTTAATTACTCAGTTGCAAAACCTTACAAAACATCTCTTCATTCCAAGATAAAGACACATTATTTCAGACAGAGAAACAAAGCTGTAGGCACATTTTAAAAAATATGATGTGGAGTTGGAGCTAACTCACAGCTGGTCTTCTGCTGGGTGGGCTTTCACAGGCAGTAAACCACATGGGAGAAAATTGCCAATTTTGCTCTCACAGAGCAGCTGGTAGATTTGAATTGTGTGTCTCTGGGTTGACAGTGCAACTCCTTACCAGTAAGACACCAGAGTGCCTTTCAGTAATACAGGCATGGACGTTCTGTTTACATAGAGAAGGGGCTCTGGTGCCAAAGCACTGTGTCTCTGGTGGTTTGTGTCAACCTGAGGATCCCGGGGAGAAGCTGGGCCGTCTCCTTCCATTAAGGGTTTACGTTTTTGGAAGGCTAACAGAGAGTTCCTATGGATAGGAATGGACTTCATAACAGTGACTTTGTCATCTAGGAACGCTTTCTCTGTGAAAGCATCTTTAAAATGAAATCAAGAGTTAATGCAACATTTGATACACTCTCTTTCCTTCTTTTATCTATGGAAACCTTATTAGACAATGATTACCAAGCTTGGCTGGCCGTCAGAATCATCGGGGGGGAATTTTTAATAATGTAAATTCCTGAGCCTCAACCCAGATGTACTAAATTGAGTGTGATAGCACACAAGGGCCAACGAGTAGGTATACACAATAAAATATTCCCAAGATGATGACATTGTGCTCAGCTCAATTCACAGACTGGGTTTGGGAATCAGTGTGCCCGGATGCTCTCAGAACACTGATTAAAGACATTGCCAGTCATTTTACAGCCCTATTTTGCAGTCAACTCTCAGAAAGCAAGCAATCTATTAATCTTATTTTCTTCTTATGAAATAATAATGTTTTAATAAAACTTACAAACATTGTAGAAATGAAGCAAAAAACAATGTAACCACTTAAATTCCCCTTTTAACAAATGGAAATGTTGCTAACAGCTTAATTAAGTGCTCTATTTTTCCCCATGCATTACTAGGTTGTTTTTCTTTCAATAATTACATTATCAAAATTGGGAACGGTGTACACCAGGGATGTGTCCTATCTCCACACCTTTTCAATCTATATGCAGAAGATATTATCCAGGATTCTGGGCTCTATGAGCTGAAATGTGGCATAAGAATTAGAGGAGGACTCATCAACAACCTGTGTTATGCAGATGACACAACCCTGCTTGCTGAAACTGAGGAGGACCTGAAGCTCTTGCTGCAGAAAGTCAAGGACTGCAGCCTTCAAGATGAATTACAGTTCAATATCAAGAAAACGAAGATTCTGACCACTGGGTCAATTGGCAGCATCATGATAAACAGTGAAGAGATTAAGCTTGTTAACAGCTTTAGTTTGCTTGGCTCCACAAGCAACATTCTCGGTAACAGCAGCCAGAAAATAAAAAGATGAATTGCATTGGGAAATTCTGCTGTCAGAGACCTCTCAAAAGTACTGAAGAGCAATGATGTCAGTCTGGAGACTAAGGTGCCCCTGATACAGGCACTATGGTCTTTGCAATTACTTGCTATGCATTAGAAAGCTGGACAAAGACTAGGGATGATAGAAGGAGAATTGATGCCTTTGAGCTGTGATGCTGGAGAAGAATATTGAATATACCAGGGACTGCTAGGAGAACAAACAGGTTTGTCATAGAGAGGGTGAGACCAGGAGGCTCCTTGGAGACAAGGATTCTGAAGCTCCGTCTGACATATTTTGGACATGTTGTAAGACAGGTCTGGTCCTTGGAGAGGTACGTCATGTTTGGGAAGGTGGAGGGACAGTGCAAGAGGAAGAACCTCGATGAGATGGATTTATTCAGTGACTAGGGTAATGGGAATAAGTGTGTGAGAGACAGTAAGGTTGGCACAGGATAGAGTAGGATTTAGGGATGTTGTAGATAGGGTTGCTATGAGATGCAAGCAACTTGATGGCATATAACAACAAAAATAACATTAGCCTTTAGGAGTCTGAGCTTTGGGAGTCAACATTAAGAACCTGAATTTGGGAGCTCAGGGAGTTTCTCATCATAACCCTCTAAAAGCCTGGATGAGAGAGCCAAATAGATTTGGGGTAAGACTGAAGCATCTTTGGGAAAATTATTGAAACTCCTCAAGTCTCAGATTTCCTCTTCTATTAAATACAGGTTAAAATACTGCCTGCAATTATAAGGTTCTTATGACAATTAAGTGAGATAAAGCTTATGTTGTTGTGGTTATATGCCATCGAAGGGAAATGATTCATAGCCGATCCTCCAGTGGGTTTTCTGAAGCTATAAACTGCATGTAAAGATATTTTTCATTTTTCTTCCACAAAGTAGCTGGTGGATTAGAGCCACAAGTATCTAAGTTAGCGATTTAGCTTCTTATCCATAAGGCCACCAGAGATCTCCATACAATATTAATAATAAGGTCTTAGTATTTATTATGTCTTTCAACTATTTATTGTGATTATTATTATTACAACTACTATCTCATGTATTAACCTCATTGCTCTTAAGTGACTGATAGTTGACCCTCCAATAGGTTTCTTATGCTATAAACTGCACTGGAGGAGATTGCCCATCTTTCTCTCATGGACTCGGTAGCAAATTTGAAGCACCAGAGAGGCACTGCCTTTGAGACAACAGTGCAGTTCTCTACAGACCAGGCCCTCAGAGCTTTTTTTATAACTATTACCACAACGAGCATCAATGTTGCTACTGTTGTTATGTGCCATTGAGTCACCTGTGACTCATAGCGACCCTATGTACAACAACCCTAAACCCTGCTCTATCCTGTGCCAATCTCACTGTCTCTGACAACCTACCCCTATTACCCTAGTCACTGAATCAATTTATCTCATCGAAAGTCTTCCTCTCCTGCACTGTCCCTCCACCCTCCCAAGAATGACGTCCCTCTCCAAGGACTGGTTTCTCCTTGCATGTCCAAAGTATGTCAGACAAAGCTTCAGAATCCTTGCCTCCAACAAGCAGCTTAGTTTCATCCTCTCCAGAACGAGCCTGTTTGGTCTCTTAGCAGTCCATGATATGTTCAATACTCTTCTCCAGCACCACAGCTCAAAGGCATCAATCCTCCTTCCTAGTCATCCAATCATCCCTAGTCATTGTCCGGTTCTCTGGTACATAGCAAGTGACTACAAAGACCACGGCCTGCATTGGGTGCACCTTAATCTCCAGACTGACATCGTTGCTCTTCAGTACTTTTGAGAGGTCTCTGACAGCAGACTTTACCAATGTAATAGGTCTTTTAATTTTCTGGCTGCTGGTGCCAAGAGTGTTGATTGTTACTACTCCTATAGGCATTTTCCCTTAATATATGTTTGATGTTCTCTTATTGTAAGATTTTCTGAATTCTTTTAAATGTATGTGTAATTTTTCACTGTATAGGGGAGCTCTGGTGGTCTAGTGTTGTTCTGCTATTAAGAAAACCAGTGAGCTAAGATGTGCAATTTCCTCCTGCAAAGTTTCATAACTTCAGAAGTCTAGTGGAGGATTGTTGTGAATCAGAATCAACACAACAAGCATTTGTGTGTTTTTTTTAATTTACTCTCCTCCCCCCTTGTTGTGTGCTATCAAATCAGATCAGACTGCCACAAAAAGAGATTACCTCTCCTTTCCCAGCATCTGGTGGATTCAAACGACTTGCCTTTGCTACTGCAATGCAGCTTCTTGCCACAAGGCCACCAGCACTCCCTAAAAAGCAGTTCTTAATTCACTATAAAGATATTCTGTGATTGTTTTGCCAATACCCCACTGGTATATAATTAAGCTGTTTATACTTTTTTGTTGTTAAAAAAAATATCTTTTGGGGAACATTCTTTTCATATTGGTATAAATACTTTTCCAATAAGGAAAAGTGTTGAATAAGTAGGTATGAACATTTTAACAAAATATTATCCTTGAACTTGACATAGTTATAAAATTTATATGTCCACCAGCACTATAGAAATATGTTTCCCTATGTATTTTCAAAACTGAATACTAATATTCTTTTTATCTTTTAGAATGGAGTTGTAAAAATAGTATGTCATTGCTATGTTGTTTTGCATTTAAAACAGGCGTTTTAAAATAAACTCTTCTTGCTATATATTTTTTAAAATTTTATTTTATTAATTTTAATGAATGTTTAGAGAGATTTTGGATTTCCATTCATTCATTGTTACATTTGTCTCCATGCCCACCCCTCCCCCCAGTTCACTTTTCTCTTTGAAAAGTAAAAGAAAAACTCCTTCATTGGTATACAATCCGCCCACCTCCCCCGACTCCTAGTACACTCCCCTATGCAACCTTCATTCTGGACTTTTGTAATAACCATAATACCCTATCATATATCACTTTTAAACTGTTCTCTCCCTCATCTGTTTCAATTGCAGTATACATAATTTATCCAATTTTTCTCAGTCTCACCCCAACTCTGATGTCAGCCTCATTCTACAACAGTGGCACTATGCAGTATTTGTCCTTTTGTGACTGAGATATTTCACTCAGCATAATTTCCTCCAGGGTTACCCATTTTGAATAATATTGCATGAGTTCCTTGTTTTTTAATGCAGCATAGTGTTCCATTGTGTGAATATACCAGAGCATCTCTATCCATTCGTTTGTTAATGGGTACTTAGTTTGTTTCCAACTTCTTGCTATTGTGAACAAAGCCACAATAAACCAAGCATCCTGAAAAATCTTGCTATATTTTTATTTAGCTTTTTAATTTCCCCATGTTGTTGCTATGCGCTATTAAGTTACCTGCAACTCATAGAGACCCTGTGCACAACAGCTCTGAAGCCTGCCCTGTCTTGAGCCAGTCTCACTGACTCCAACACACCTATATCCCCATTGCCTAGTTACCTAGTATTAATCCATCTCATCAAGGGTCTTCTTCTCATGTGCTTTCCTTTCACCCTTCCACACATGATGTCCTTCTCCAAGGATTGGTCCCTCCTGTCCACATGTGAGAAGATCCCTGACAGCAGATTTACCTAATGAAATATTTTTTTTTAGTTTCCTGACTGCTGGTGCAAAGAGTGTTGATTGTGGAGCTGAGCAAGTATAACTGTTAACAACCTTAATCTCTTCTCCATCAATCATGGTGCTGTCAATTGACCCTGTGGTGAGAATCTTTGTCTTCTTGATGTTGTGCTTCAATCCATATTGAAGACTACAGTCCTTGTCCTTCTGCAGCAAGTGCTTCAGGTCCTCCTCAGTTTCAGCAAGCAAGGTTGTATTATGTGCATAACTCAGGTTGTTGATTAGTCTTCCTCCAATCCTGATGACATATTCTTCCTCATAAAGTCCAGCCTCCTGAATGATCTGCTCTGCATATATATTAAAAAGATATGGAGACAAGATGCATCCCTGATGCCCTCCCTTCCTGATTTTAACCATGCAACTTTTCTGTGCTCTGTTCTGAGGACTGCATCCTGGTCTAATTAGAGGTTTCACATAAGCACAATCAAGTGTTCTGGAATTCCCATTCTCCTAAAGGTTAATCACAATTAATTGTGATCCACACAGTCAAATGTCTCTGCATAGTCAATGAAATAAAGATAGATATCCCTCTGGTACTCTTTGCTTTCTGCCAAGATCCATCTGACATTGGCAATAATGTCTGTAGTGCCATGGACTCTTTTAAACCCATCTTGTATTTCTGGTAGTTCTCTGTCAATGTACTTTTTCAGTAGTACTGTCTTGATTTATAATTCATACCTATTTCATTTGTATTCTGAGCAAATAATTTGAGAAGGTGGACTATATGAAGAAGAATGTGTCATTAGGATTGGAGGAATGGAGGAGACATCACCTTACTTAATAAGAGCAAAGATGACTTGAAACACTGCTGCAGAAGATCAAAGACTACAGCCTTCAATATGGGTTACACCTCCACATTGGTAAAGCAGAAATCCTAACCATATGACCAATAGGCAACATCATGGTGGTTACAGAAGTTGTCAAGAATTTAATTTTATTTGGAGCCACAATCAACAATCACGGTAACAGCAGTCAAGAAATCAAAAGGCTTTAAAAACAAAAGAAATCAAAAGGCTTGTTGCATTGAGAAACATCTACTGTTAAGCTCTTCTCCAAAATCCTAAGGAGAAAAAATGTCAGTTTAAAAGACCAACATGTACCTCATGCAATCCATGGTCTTCTCTAATACATCTTATGCAAGTAAAAGTTGGACAATGAATAAGGATAACAACAACAACAACAACAGCAACAACAACAAAAAAGAACTGATGCCTTTGAATGGTAATGTTGGAAAAGAGGACTACCAAATAGTAGCATTGGAAAAACACAACGGAAAAGCGAACAAGTCTGCTTTGAAGGAAGTATGGCCATAGTGCTCCATAGAGGTAAGGTTTGTGGTCAGTGCTCTATAGAGGGAAGGAAGTTTTGAAACTTAATCTCACATACTTTGGGCATGTTGTCAGGAAGGGCCAGTCCTCGGGGGAAAAAACATCATCCTTGGAAAAGTGGAGGGTAAGAGAGGAATAGACCTCAATAAGATAAATTGGCACAGTGACTATAACAGTGGGCTCAGGGCACATCAGAAATAGTGAAGATGGCACAGGATAGGGCAAGGTTCAGATCTGTTGTTGAGAGGGTGGCTATGGGTCTTAGTTGACTTGATGGCATCTAACAGCAAAATAACATTACAACAATAACATTAGAGCATGAATCTCTACATGGTATTTTTACATGTTATGAAAACATATATAACTTAAGTTATGAAAATATTACTCTTTTTCTTTCAAATGTTCTAAGTGCTATTGTTGTTGATTACCTTCGAGTCAAGCACGACTCATAGTGACCCTATGAACAAAAGGCCTGAAGCTCCTCTATATAATTATCGACATTTATCAAAGTTCATAGAGTTTCTGGAGGTAAGCTGTTGTCCTTACAGAAAAAAATAATGTAGAGATGACCTGAAATAGTAATTTAGTTACTTATCAGGAGGCAGTAATCAGAACAGAGAAAGGAAACACTGCATGGTTCAAACTTGGGAATGGTATATGTCAGGGATTTATTCTGTCTCCATACTTCTTTAATCTTTATGCAGAACAGGCAGGGAGGCTGGGCACTATGAGAAGGAACGTGGTATCAGGATTGGAGGAAGACTCATCAACAATCTGTGTTATGCAGATGACACAACCTTACTTGCTGAGACTGAGGAGGACCTGAAGCGCTTGCTGTGGAAGGTCAGAGACTGCAGTCTTCAGTATCGATTGAGGCTCAATGTCAAGAAAACAAAGATTCTGACCATTGGGCTGCTTGGCAGAATCATGATGGACGGTGAAGAGACTGAGATTGTTCACAGTTTCAGTTTGTTTGACTCCACAGTCAACACTTTTGGCACCAGCAGTCAGGAAATTAAAAGACATATTGCGATGGAAAAGTCTACAGTTAGAGACTTGTCTAGTATTAAATAACAACGATATCAGTCTGGAGACTAAGGTGCGCCTGATACATGCCGTGGTCTTTGCAATCATTTGCTAAGCATCAGAGAGCTGAACAGTGAATACGGATGATAGAAGGAGAATTGATGCCTTTGAGTTGTGGTGCTGGAGAAGAGTATTGAATATACCATGGACTGCTAAGAAAACTAACAGGTTTGTTCTGAAGAGGGTTAAACCAGGCTGCTCCTTAGAGGCAAGGATTTTGAAACTTTGTCTGACATATATTGGACATGTTGCAAGGAGGGACCAGTTCTTGGAGAGGGAAGTCATGTTTGGGAGGGTGGAGGGACAGCGCAGGAGAGGAAGACCCTTGATGAGATGGATTGACTCAGTGACGGGGGTAGGTGTGTTGGAGACAATGAGATTGACACAGGATAGAGCAGGGTTTAAGGCTGTTGTACATAGGGTTGCTATGAATCGCAGGTGACTCAATGGCACATAAAAACAACAGCAAAAACAACAATCCTTTACAACAAACAACAAAGAAATCAAATAAGACAGATACAGAATGGCATCTGGGAACACAAAAGAGCAAGCACAAGGATTAGTGGGAACACCAAAGGAAGGAAAATCTGAATGAAAACATCAGACAAGGACTTATATATTGTAGCCACCCTCCTAGTTGGCTCAGTATAATGTGACAATTTTGAGAAAAAACAAGCAGCATTCCTAGGTGACAAGCCTAGGAATGTAACTTTATGGAGGCCACAGTTGGAGAGAGAGACACTGTGGTGAGAGATGAGGAGTGAAGCAAGCTGAGTAGAACGTGAACAAGATCTAAGAGGAGAAAGATTTGTAAAAATATGTTTTTATAGATAAGTTATTTTATAGGGAGTTCAGGTGGTGTAGTCTGCAGCAGGGAGGGGTACTGCTAACCTTGAAGCCTTTGTTGAGGTTGGACTCTACCAGCTGTTCCACCAGAGAAAGATGGGCAATTTCCTCCTGTGCAATTTTCATTCTCCAAAAATATACTGGGGGATCAGTGTTGAGTTGACTTGATGAAAATGACTTTTGTGTTTTTATTATTTTATTAACAGATTGTTGTTGCGTACTGTAGAGTTGGAACAGACCCATAGCTGACCCTCCAGTGGATTTTCAGAGGCAGTTAATTTCACAGGGGGAGATTGTCCATCGGAGCAGCTGATGGCTTCAAACCAGTGCTTTGGATTTGCAGCCCAGTCTCTATAAATAAATGATGAGCAATACACTCCTTAGAATAAGAAACTGTGTAAGGTTAAATGAGCAACATTTGTCCCAAAGGAAAAATGAGATGGCAAGGAGGAGCAGAAGAGTGCAGGAATGGGAGCAGGGAAGACAGGGACAAAATGAGAACTGGCATATTGTGGGGCTGACAACCAATGTCACGGAACAATTTGGTATTAACTGTTGAACAGGAAACTAATTTGTTATGTAAATTTCCACTTACAACACAATAAATTATTCATAGAAATAGAAGTGTAAAAATATTCCCTAAATAAGCTTGCTTAAAATTTAAATTTAATTGATTCAATTCAATATTGATTGATGTTTTATATTACACAGATGAAAACATTTTGTATTGAAAAAGTAATTTGTACTTTCATGGTGCATTTCTAAATTTTCTGAGTTAATTTACACTTTAGGATTATCGTTTTAAGAGCTGAAATAATCAAAATAATAAAAAGTATTTCAGTGACCTGTCACACAAATTTTAAAATGTCAGATTTGTTTAAAATGCACTTAATGTGTCATCCGGATTGGAGGAAGACTCTTTAACAATCTGTGTTATGTAGATGACACAATCTTACTTACTGAAACTGAGGAGTGCATGAAGCATTTGCTTGCTGCACAGGGTCAAGGATTATAGTCTGCAATACAGATTGAAGATTAACATCAAGAAAACAAAGATTCTCATCACAGGGCCAATTGTAAGCACTATGATAGATGGAGAAGAGATTGAGATTATTAACAATTTCAGCTTGCTCAGTTCCACAATTACTTCTCCAGTACCACAATTCAAAGGCATTGATTCATCTGTCATCCTTGGTCATTGTTCAGATCGCAGATGCATAGTAAGCAATTAAGAAGACCATGTCTGCATCAGGCACACCTTAGTCTCTAGACTGACATCACTGCTCTTTAGTACTCTGGAGAGGTCCCTGACAGCAGACTTTCCTAATGCAATTAGTTTTTTTTTATTTCCTGACTG
The DNA here is from genome assembly GCF_000299155.1 of Elephantulus edwardii. Lineage (NCBI taxonomy): Eukaryota > Metazoa > Chordata > Mammalia > Macroscelidea > Macroscelididae > Elephantulus > Elephantulus edwardii. Next base: position 6,397,656 of record NW_006399858.1, read on the forward strand.
CTGGTGTCAAGACTATTGATTGTGGATTTAAGCCATATGAAACTGTTAGCAATCTCAATCTGTTCTCTATCTATCATGATGCTGCCGATTGGCCCAGCTGATAAGAATCTTTGTCTTCTAGATGTTGAGATGCAATCAATATTGAAAACTACATTCTGCAGTGAACACTTCAAATTCTCCTCTGTTTCAGTGAGAAAATTTGTGTCATTGGCACAACACAGATTATTGATGAGTCTTCCTCTGATCCTGATGGCACATTTTTCTTCATAAAGTCCAGCCTCCCAGATGATCTGTTCTGCATATAGACTGAAAAGGTATAGAGAAAAGGTACATCCCTGATGCACTCATTTCTTGATTTACCACGCAGTGTTCCCTTGCTCTGTACACCACCTTCCTGGTTTAAGAATAGGTTTCACATGAGCACAATCAAGTGTTTTGTGTTCTTCTCAATGTTAGTCACAATCTGTTGTGATCCACATAGTCAAATGCCTTTGCATAGGTCATGGAACACATATAAGCATCCTTCTGGTACTCCCTGCTTGGGATTATGTATTCATTTTCTTCATCTGTTATACATTATATTACCTCTCAATAAATCCAGATAATGGCTGTGATCCAACATTTTTAAATAATATGTTTTTCATCAAGTATCAGTGATAGTCACTTGACAAGTATTTATATTATGCACTTAGAAATGGATTAATTCTCTGTACTGTTTTAACAATCATGAAAATTTAGTTCTGAATATGTTTGAAGAAAAGCAAGAGTAATATTCAAAATAATAAAAAACTAGATAGAATTAAAAAGATGCTTCCAGAAACTGCCATAATTAATGAATATTAGCATATGCTATTTATTTGTGTGTTGCATAACACAACACATTGGCAGTAAGTTAGAACCCACTCATAGCTGACCCTCAATCCTGACCAGGTGTTTGAGGCTGTTGATTGCAAAGAAGGAAATTGTCTGTCGTTCACGCTCAGAGCTGCTTGTAGATTCAAATCACCAGAGGGGCAACTCCCTATGGACTAGGCCACCAGAGAACAATTGACAATAGTACAGTGTTCCATCAGTAAGTCCATCAGTAAGGGGAACTTACCTCATCTGTAAAAAGAGCAAGGATCACGTGGAGATGGCCATACCTGACCTTTACCAACTTCACAAAGGGGAGCTGTTCCCATCAATAGCATCAGTAACACAAAACCAATTCTCATGAGGTCAGACATGTTTCTCATGCTTCCTTACCACTTTCTAATCATCTCAGCACCAATTGTCCTGCTTTAATGAGTCCAAAATCTGGTGCAATAGCTCACAGACCACACAAAACCATACTGGAGAATTCAAATGTTTATAATCTAGGTACGTAGCAGACTGTAGTCAGTACAGCCTTCTGAAATGTGCTTAGAGGCACTTCAACCTGAACCCTATGGCTTTAAGCCAGTGTTACAAAATTCTCAGTCCTGCAAATTATGGCTCCCCTCTCCCAGTTGTCCAACAAAATTGGCAAAGGCTCTTCACTCTGTGTGTGATGGTGTAGCAGTTCCAAGGTCCCATCTCATGTCAGCACCCTGATTCTCTACTGTAACTGCTATGGCTGTTGGTCGTGTAAGCCCTCTTGCTCACTCTTTTTCTGGTGATAAGTATTTTTTTCCCCTTTAATAACAAGGAAGATCTAATTCTCCTGTCACTAGTTTGTTCAATTTAATGGTGAGACTAGCCAATCTCCTTGTGGATTGGTAGATAGCAAATCCTTTTGTGGATAGGCTAATGCTCCCATTTGCATATTTCTACTCATCTACAGGCTGGAGACTAAGGTGCGCCTGATCCAGGCTATAGTCTTTGCCATTATGTGCTATGCATCGGAGAGTTGGACAGTGAATAGGGATGATAGAAAGAGAATTGATGCCTTTTAGTTGTGGTGCTGGAGAAGAGTGTTGAATATACCATGGACTGTTAGGAGAACAAACAGGTTTGTCTTGGAGAGGGTGAAGCCAGAATGTTCCCTGGAGTCAAGGATTCTGAAGCTTCGTCTGACATACTTTGGGCATGTTGCAAGGAGGGACTGGTCCTTGGA
>NW_006399858.1:6399829-6455405 GCF_000299155.1 Elephantulus edwardii
AGGAGAACAGACAGGTTTGTCTTGGAGAGGGTGAAGCCAGAATGCTCCCTGGAGTCAAGGATTCTGAAGCTTCGTCTGACATACTTTGGGCATGTTGCAAGGAGGGACTGGTCCTTGGAGAGGGACATCATGTTTGAAAGAGTGAAAGGACGGTGCAGGAGAGGAAGACCCTCAATGAGATGTATCGATTCTGTGAGTGGAGTGGTGGGAATGAATGTGTTTGAGACAGAGAGGTTGGCACAGGATAGAACAGTGTTTAGGGCTCTTGTGCATAGGGTCGCTATGAGTCGCAAACGACTCGATGGTACATAACAACAACAACAACTCATCTACATGCTGAAGTCAAACAAAGGCTAGAAAAATCATTGTTCTTGCTGTTAAGTGCCCTTGAGTTACAGGTGACTCATCGCAACCCTTTGAAGGAAAGTCCTCAACACTTGTATGTCTTTCATCCTCTCTCCAGGTTCATAGGGTTTCCAGAGGCAAACTATTATGAAAGTGAATGCCCCTCCTGCTTCCAAAATTATACTGAGTGATAAACTTCACATCAATAATATCCATAAAACCATACACATAATTACATGGTCAGACATGCCACCCCACATGTTCTGGGTCCAACCTTCCTTGCAACTTGACTCACAGACTTTACTCACATTTGTAGGGTTTATTAGAGAAATAGATTGGGAAGGCAAAGAATACCATGCAGTGCAAGTCCAGGTTTAGTCCAGCAGTCCCAAGCCAGATTAACAAAACATAATTCCTCAATTAGTGAAAGTTCAGTTTCATTTCAGCAGCACAAATATAAGAAGACTTTAGTTTCCTCAATCATTCAGCAACTATCTTAAAGCAGTTACAAGCCGGCCTCAATCATCCAGCAAGCAAAACCTTTAGCTGTGGCTCCATTTCCAGGTTTCCCCTGGTTACACCTTGCCACAGTCTCTTCACAACAGTGCCACATTCTCTTCACCCTCTGTCCACCACAATTTCTCGCAGTGTGTAAAGTGCTCGCTTAAATTGGTCCTACAGTTGTTGATGGTTTTCGAGACTGTGTGTCTGCAGTTAAGATAGCTGGAGACCATGCCCCAATAGGGGCTAATGTGATGAATAGAGAAGCCAATTTTCAAGGTTTCTGACACCACACACAAGAAAATAATACCCTCAGATGGTTGGTGGTTGTAAGGCTTATGGTTAAAACATTTATTCCCATGTCAGTTTTCCCATGGTTGCTTGTAATTTCCTGAAAGTTTAAAAAATACTAATATTTTATTAATCATTGAATATAGTGTATCTCCTCATTTCTTTCTCATTTAATTTTGCACTCTTCAATGTGTTCTGTTTACTATGTCATAATGGAGGTTTGGCTGATCTCTGTGTTAGTTATCAAGTGCAAAGCCTCATCATTCTTGCCTCCAAAGAGCACTCTGGCTGCACCATCTCCAAGACATATCTGTTCATTCTCTTGGCCATCCATAAAATGTTCTTGATCTTGATATCTGTTTTGAAGGCTGGCTATAGTGTTTGATCTTCTGCAGCAAATGTTTCAAGCCCTCTTTGATATCTGGAAGCAAGGTTATGTCATCTGCATAACAATGGTTATTGATAAGTCTTCCTTATTTTTTGATGTCACATTCTTCATAGAATCCAACTCCTCAAATAATTTGCTTAGCATACAGATTGAATAAATATGAGGAAAATATATTACCCTGATGAATACCTTTCTTAATTTTAAGCCATTTAGCTTTCTCTTGCTCTATTTTCACAACTTCTTGGTCTTGTTGTTGTTGTTATGTGCCATCGAGTTGCTTGCAACTCATAGTTACCCTATGTACAATAGCTCTGAATCCTGCTCTATCTTGAGCCAATTTCATTGTCTCCAACATGCCTACCCCCATTTTCCCAGTCACTGAGTCAATCTATTTTATCAATGATCTTCCTCTCTTGTACTGTCCCCCACATTTCCAAGCATCATGTCCTTCAAAATTCTTTCCTCCAAGGAACAGCCTGGTTTCACCCTCTCTAGCATAGACATATTTGTTCTCTTAGCAGTCTATGGACTAGGAATAGGTTTTATATAGGGACAATTAAGGGTTTTGGGATTCTCATTTTTCTCAATGTTATCCACACTGTCAAATGATTTTGCATAGTCAATAAAGCACAAATAAACATTATTCTCATATTTTCTGCTTTCGTCCAGGACCCATCTGATATCGGCACTGATATCCCTGGTGCCACAGATCTTCTGAATCCAGTTTGAACTTGTATGTACTATTTTAGACATCTTTGAATGATCTTCAGCAGTATTTTACTTGCATGTGATATTGATTGATAATTTCTGCATTCTATTGAATCACCTACTTGAGGAATGGGAATAAATATGGATCTCTTTCAGACAGTTGGCTAGGCAGCTAGTCTTCAAATTTCCTGGCATAGACTGGTGAGTGCATCCAGTGTTATATAGGTCATTTTGAATATATCAGTTGATATCCCATCAATTTCTGGGGCCTAATTTTTGCCAATGCTTTCAGTGCTGCTTGAATTTCTTCCTTCCTTACTATTGGTATTTCCTGAAATATTTCTGTGTCAGTCAGTTCTTTTTGGTACAGTGCTTCTGTGTATTTCTTCCATTTTTTTTTTTTATGTCTCCTGGATTTTGCCCATAGCATCTCTCAGTATTGTAACTCAAGGCTTGAATTTGGTTTTTCAGTTCATCCCGTCTGAGAAATGCCAAGCAAGTTTCCCTCTTTCTATTTTCCAATTCTAGGTCTCTGTATATCCCATTATAGTAGTTTGCTTTGTCTTTTCTAACTGCCTTCAGCATAGTGTGGCAAATGCTATGAACATAGGTGTACATATCTCCGTTCATGTCTCAGTTTTAATTTCCTAGGAAAACACTCCTAGCAGAGCAGTTGCAGGGTTATGGGATTTCTATGTTCAGCTTTGTGAGGAAATACTAACCTTTCTTCCATAGTGATTGTACCATTTTACAATGTCACCACAGTGCATATGTGTTCTAATCTCTCTGCATCCTTTCCAATATTTATTGTTTGTTATGTTGTTAAACTTTGCTACTGCTGCTGAGGTAAGATGGCATTTGATAAGCATTTTTTGCCACAAAAAAAAAAAATAGTATGGCCCTACAAAAGCCCAAACTTAAAATAGTTTGTATTAATGACAAGCTTCATTTGTTACTAAAGGAAGTACATGTCTTATCTCTTTAAGGGACTTATCTCGTAAGAATTTCTTTTTTACACAGAAACAATATGACATTATGGATTCTTTTATATACTGTATATTAATAAAAATATAGCTCATTTTTAACAAACTCTTAAAAGCATTAATTTATTTTTATGCACATATAATACTTGTATGATATAGTATGATTATGAAATTATTTCTCTTTATAAGGAAGAAATTGGAATTACAAATACAAAGTACTGTATATCTTTTCATCATCAACTCTCTTCAAGGGTTTGTCCTGGCAGAGGATATATCAGTACTGCCCACATCAAAAGGACTCATGTGGCCCATGGTAAAATTAAATAGCTACTAACCCAACGGTTGGTAGTTTATACCTAGCAGCTGTTTAGTGACAGAAAGATGAGCCCGTTCACTCCTACAAAAATTTAGAGTCTTGGAATCATTGTGGACAGTTCTGATCTGTCCTAAAGTGTTGAGATGAGTCAGAATCTACTCAGTGGCAATGGATTCAGTTTGACTGGTTTGTGATTCACATAAAAAAAAATAATTATATATACCCTTTTAAAACACAGGCAAACATTTACTCACAATATAATAGTACATGGACATGTTTCTCTGTTCCTATGAATATTTTCTAATTTTTGTAAGGAAAGTGATCAATCTTCGCTTATATAGTGTCTGTGCTCTCTGCCATTTTACAGAATCTCACCACCAGAATCAGATTACCTCACTCTGTTTTTCTATAATGTTGTACGTAGGTTTGCTATCATAGCAGATCCCATTTCACCTAACAACTCTTCTCATAGTGTTGCTGTTGTTATGTGCCCTTGGATCAGAATCAATTCATAGCTGACCCTCTAATGGGTCTTCAGAGGCTGAAAATCTCAAGGAAGGGAATTGCCCATCTTTCCACTGTGGAGCAGCTGGTTGGTTTGAACACCTGGCTTTTGGTTGGCAGCACCTGATATTGAGTAGGCCAGCCTCTCAGGACTTTCGTTTCTCCTCTAGCCAATCTCTAGAAAAACCATGTTAAATAATCTGTTGTAACACAGCATACTAAACAGTTGAGGATTATGATTATTATGAGTTAAAATCTATCCTCTAAAAGTAGGTTTGTAAGTCTTAACCTTACAAAGAATAAGGTTTACAGAAGACTAATGAATGTCTTTGAGCTGTGCTGTTGTAGAAATATAATGAATATCCAGTGGACTGCCAAAAGAAGAAACAGCTATACCTTGGAGAAAATGCAATCAGAGTGCTCCTTAGAGACAAGAAGCTTCATCTTGCATAGTTTGGGCATGTTGTTAGGAGAGCCTATTATGTAGAAAGGAGCATCATGCTTGGAAGGTGAAAAGTCAGCACAGGATAGGAAGACCCTAGTGATATAGATTGATACAATGACCAGGGTTATAGGATAGGGTTGAAATCTGTTCTTCAAATTGTTCACTGTAAGTCCTACTCAACTCTACGACACTTAACAACAACATACTTTGAGATGTAATTCCCTTTTGAAAGAGCACCTTCTTTTTTATGTTAATTAGACCACATCATTGCTGAGTGTGTCCTAAACTATCTCTGAGATTTAACAACAGCCAGTATGACACAAAGAAGTAAAGACAGACAGAAGACATGTGCCACATGGAGATGGCCCAAGCAGGAAACTTTGAAAAAAAAAAATAGAAGCATTCCCTCTGCTGTCCCCTATAGACAACATTCTAAATTCAGACATTTATCTTCCAAAAGTAGGAGAAAGTATATTTCTGTTCATTAAGGCCGCCTATTTGGGTTATTTTTATTATAGCAACACTAAGAAACTAAACAAAGATTATGATTGTGGTATTAGTACTTTAAGAATGGCTTTTTATTGCCTTATGCCTGACCACACAGCTAAGTATTGTTGTTGTTTGCTGTTGAGTTGAGCACAACTCACAGCAACTCTATGAATAAAAGACCTGAAGTCTTTGTATAACTATTGTTGTTTCTCAAATTTATAGAATTTCCAGAGGAATATTTAGGAAGTGGATGCCATTCGTGGTGCCAAACCTGTCTTAAACTGGGAGCTCCACCAAACACTGATCACCACGGGTAACCATTATGGTATTTGACACCCCAATGGCACAAGGTTCAGCATCACAGCAACCATAGGTTACCTCAGTACAGCAAATTGACAGAAGAATGCTGTGCCACTTAAAAGAATGTTCCTCCAAAATATAGTAATAACTGATTTTTAAATACAAAGGCCCTCCTGGAGGTCTTGTTGACTCTAACTAAACAAGAGGCTTAAATTAAAACATAATCAATATAATATGTTATTGTTGATTGTTGTTATGTGCCATCAAGTCATCTGCAACCCACAGTGCTATGTACAGCAGCTCTGAACCCTTCCCTGTCTTGAGACAGTGTCATTAATTCTGACACACCAACCCTCATTGCCCCAATATCAATCCATCTTATCTGGGATTTCCCTCTCCTGTGCTGTCCGTCCAGCCTTTCAAGCATGATGTCCTCCTCCAAGGACTGATCTCTCCTGGTCACGTGCCTAAAGTTTGTGAAACAGAGCTTCAAAATTCTAGCGTCCAAGGAGAGACTTGTAAATAAAATGAATCGTCGAGGCTCCAGCAACCACTCTTCTATACCTTGGGGAATGCTCTTCAGCTCTCTCAATTGCAGATCAGTGTCTTCAAACCCAGCTCAAATGTCCAACCACAAACAAATGGATTGAGATTGTAGAATATTCATTACAATAGAATGCTATGCAGCACTCAGGAGCAATGATTTTGAAAAATATTACTTAACTTGGGAGAGACTGAAGAGCATTTGCTGACTTAACTAACTCAGTCTCATAAGGACAAATATTGCATAAAACCATTATTGTAAAATTGAGTAAACCATGTATAGGAACTCAAGGTGGGGAAGGGAAGTGGGGTGAGAATAGATTGGGGTGAAATCACAGGGTTACATAGTGTGATGAGTGGAGAGAGGCAAGAAAGCAAATGGGAAGGATCCAGGAAAAAAGAAAGGGTAGTGATGAGCAAGGTCCAATGGTGATTAATCTTATAAAACATATTGTATGAAACTACAGTCCTTGACTTTCTGAAGCAAGTGCTTCAGGTCCTCCTCAATTTCAGCAAGCAAGGTTGTATGTCTTCTGCATGATGTAGGTTGTTGATGCCACATTCCTCCTCATAAAGCCCAGCCTCCTGCATGGTCTGTTCTGCATATAGATTGAAAAGGTATGGAGATATGACACATCCCTGATGCATTCCCTTCCTGATTTTGAACTATGCAGTGTTTTCTTGCTCTGTGTTGAGGACTATTTCCTGGTCTGAGAACAAGTTTCACATGAGCACAATCAAGTGTTCTGGGATTCCCATTCTCCTCAAAGTTAGCCATAATTTGTTGTGATCCACACAGTCAAATACCTTTGCATAGTCAATGAAACACAGATATTCCTCTGGTACTCTGCTTTCTGCCAAGATTCTTCAGACATTGGTGATGATGTCTCTAGTACCATGAACTCTTCTAAACCCATTTTGTATTTCTGGTAGTTCTCTGTCAATGTACTGTTCCAGTCATTTCTGGATAATCTTCAGCAGGATTTTACTTATTGTGTGATATTTGTGTTATTATTTGGTAATTTCCACACTCTGTCAGGTCACCTTTTCTTTTTTGAATGGGAATAAATATGGATCTCTTGTATGGTACTTGTCCTCCAGATTTCTTGGCACAATCTGGTAAGCATGTCCAGGGCAGTATCTGTTTGTTGAAATAGGCCAATTGGTATTCCATCAATTCTGTGGGAATTTTATGAATTGCAAAAAAACAAAAACAAAGCAGCCATAATTCTCCTTGGTAATAAGGATGGCAAAGCTTTGTCTAACACACTTTGGATATGATTTGTTAGGTGCCGTCAAATAAAGTATGATTTATAGTGACCCTGTGAACAACAGATCTGAATTCTGATCTATTCTGTGCCAACTTCACAATCCCTGACACACTAGAACTCATTGCTTTGTCAATCCACCTGGTTGAGGTTCTTCCTCTTCTTTGCATTCTCCCCACTTTATCCTTCTCCAACATGGCCCAAGTATGTGAATAGCCTCTCTTAGCAATATGACCAAAGTGTGAGAGATGAAGAAGCTTTGCCATCCTTGGCTTCAAGGAGCACACTGGTTCTACCTTCTCTTAGACATACCTGTTTGTTCTTTTTTCAGTCCATTGGATAGTCAATATTCTCCTCCAACACCACATTCAAAGGTATCAATTTTTTTTCCTGTCATCTTTATTCATTGTCCAGCTATTGGATGGAAAGTAACTGGAAAGACCATGGTCTGAATTAAACACGTCCTCAAACTAATATCAATGCTCCTCAGTAATTTGCAGAGGTCTCTGAACACAAGCTTTCCCAGTGCAACACATTTCCTGAATCCTGGTACTAATTGTATTGATTGTGGATCCAACCAAGATGAAGTCTTGTTGACAGTTTCAATCTTTTCTCCCTCTATCATGATGTCACCTATGGGTCCAGTGGTGAGAATTTTTGTTTTCTTCGCGTTGATATGCAATCCATATGGAAGGTTGAAGTGCTAGATCTTTTGCAGCAAGTGTTCCAAGTCCTCCTCAGAAGAGGCTGTTCCTTGGAAAGGGATAGCATGCTTGGATAAATGCAGGGTCAGTGAAGGAGAGGAACACTCTCAATGAGATGGATTAACACAGAGGCTGCAGCAATGGGGTCAAGCAAGCATATCAGAGATGATGAGGATGGCACAGAATAAAACAGGGTAGATCTGTTCTTGATAGGGTCACTGTGAGTCATACTCAACTTGACAGCACATAATCAAATAAATGAAACTCTTGTTATAACTTGGGTAATATAAAAAAAAGCAAATTTATATAGAGAGCTAATTTAGTTGATTCTCCATCTGGTACTGTCCTGAACTTTATTTTTCCTACTCAACACAAGGCTTGGGAACCTCAGTGCATGGTTATAAACCAAGTAATTCAGCTCAAAACACATTTCTTTCTTGAAAATGAAAACATCTACTTCTATCATTAATCTGGCAGAGATGTGTAATTATCTTGTTGTTATTCATGTTGATGTTGTTGTTGTTATATGCCGTCAAGTCTCTTGTGACTCATAGTGACCCTATGTAAAACATCCCTAAACCCTGTCCTATCCTGTACCAAACTCACTGTCTCTAATACACCTAACCCCATTACCCCAGTACCCCAGTCATTGAATCGATCCATCTCATCGAGGGTCTTTCTCTCTTGTGCTGTCCTTCTACCCTCCTAAGCATGATGTCCCTCTCCAAGGACTAGTCCCACTTTGCAACATGTCCAAAGTATGTCAGATGAAACGTCGAAATCCTTGCCTCTAAGGAGCATCCTGGTTTCACCCTCTCTGTTTGTTCTCTTAGCAGTCCATGGTATATTCAATACTTTTCCCCAGCACCACAGCTCAAAGGCATCAATTCTTCTTTTATCATCCCTTAGTCATTGTCCAGCTTTCTGACACACAACAAATAATTGCAAAGACCATGGCCTGAATAAGGAACACCTTAGTCTACAGACTGACGTTGTTGTTCAGTACTTTGGAGATTTCTCTGACAGCAGACTTTCCCAATGCAATTATTCTTTTAATTTCCAATTATTCTTTTAATTTCCAGGCTGCTGGTACCAAGAGTGTTGATTGATAGCATAAAAATGTATAAAACATACCTCTAAACTTTAGTGGCTTGATTTGTTCTTTTCATGGAACTGTGTACTCTTTCCACTGTTGGCTGTTGATTGTTAAACAGTTTGCTTCCTGCATCTTCTCTTCTGTTATGTGTCCACAATTGCTCTCACATCCATTTCCACTCACATGAGCATGGGTGTGTCAGAATAAAGCTGTGCTCCTTGGGGCTTTCAGTGATTGATTTTGGGGGGAAAAAACCCAACCCCATCACCAGTTCTTTCTTCTGAGATGCCTTTGGATAAAGAAAAAACAAAACTCCTCATTGTCAAGTAGGTTCAAACTCATAATGAGCTTCCATAGGAGTTCCAAGGCCATACTTCTAAAGGGGAGGTGACTACCTATCTTTCTTCTACAGAGTGACTGGTGGTGGAACTGTTGTTATTGCTATGTGCCATCAAATTGCCTGTGACTCATAGCAACCCTGTGTACTATCTCGGAACTCTGCCCTATCTTGAGCCACTCTCACCATCTCTGACACACCTATCCACTTTACCTTAGATACTGTGTCAATCCATCTCATCTAGGGTCTTCCTCTTCTGCCCTGTCCTTCCACCTTTCCAAGCATGATGTCCTTCTCCAGGGACTAGTCCCTCGTGGCAACACAACCAAAGTATGTGAGATGGAGCTGCAAAATCCTTACCTCCAAGAAGAAACTTGATTTCACCTCAACAGGACAGATCTGTTAGTTCCATGAAAGTTCAATAATCTTTTCAGGCACCACAACTCAGAGGCGTTGGTTCTTCTATCATCCTTAGTTGCTGTACAACTCTTTTATGAATAGCAAGTAATTGTGAAGACCATGGTCTGCATCAGGCACAGCTTAGTTTTCAAATTGACATCGTTGCTCTTCAGCACTTTGGAGAGGTCCCTTACAGAACTGTTAGCAACATGAACACCTTTTGGTCCAGCACTTTAGGATATGCCACCTAGAGCCACTGATTTTTTCCATTAGCAGTCAATCACCTTAAATGTTTGCATTACCCAGCAACTCCTTAACTGTCCATTAGTGAAATCTTGCTGCCTGACTTCTATAGCCTGATATAGATCTTTTCTTTTAAACTCTTTCCAAGTACGCTATCCTTTTCTTTAATGGCATTGAACACAATCTGTCATCATGTGTACATTTGCTTAGCACAATGTCTGATTCTTATTTTTTCTTTCTCATTGCCATCATGTCGGAACTGAGAATTCTGCTATCATCCCTACTCATTGTCCAGCTTTCTGATGCATAGTGAGTATTTGCGAAGACCATGGCCTGGATCAGGCCCAACTTAGTCTCCAGACTGACATCATTGTTCTTCAGTACTTTAGTGAGGTTCCTGATTTTCCTAATGCAATTTATCGTTTGATTTCCTGGCTGCACAATATACAGATGGATGTACAAAGCAGATTTTTATTTTTATTTTTAGCTTTGGCATCATACAATTTTTTTAAAACTGTCAAATTCCAAAGAATCTTTAGATAGTTCTGTGTCTTATAATTCATGAGGTTATAATGAACACTTTTCAACAAAAGCAAACATGTTGGGGTGAACCTCGGAGTTCTCTATTTCTATCATACGCTTGGGAGCCAAGTTGCTAGTGCAACCCGTCTCTGTTTTGAACACTCCACAAGTCTTGCCTTAATACGTAGAAAAAAATCCGAAAGGAGACAATTAATCCACCAGAATTTTGCTCCAGTGTGGAAGTACAGGTTAAATGCCTCTCTCTCTTTTTTTTTATCATTTTAATCATTACAACAGATTTTATGACTGCAATAAAGATATGAGTGGTTTCTCCAAAGATAAACATCTGAAGGAGAGAGGCAGGTTACATTCTAATAGCCTGTGGCTGCTGTCAGAAATAATTTAATGCTCGGTGCTTTGTTGGCTGACCCAAGTCCTTTGAAGAAGTGAAGCATACTCCTTACGCCATCTTGGCTGCCCAGAATCCACTCATTTATGTGAGCCGTTCTGTAGTGCTGCTCAATGAAGGCAAGGAGTCTGAACTTGGTAATTGAGAATGAATGTCAAGTAGTGTCAAGACGCCTCAATTCATAAGGCTGATAACTCCTTCTGTGATTGCATTTCCATTTTTACAGCTGCTTCAGTGGCCAAGTTTGCCAGTCTTATTTGGGAAAGTTTCTATATTACAAGACTCTTGGCACTGCCTGAGAAGAAGTGAGAATTTTTGATTCATTTTTAAGGGTTGCGGATTTTTCACAACTATTATACAAGTCAATTTTAGAAGCTCTATACAGAAGGCAGAAAGGCAGAATGAAAAAGTGATTTTTTTTTAAAGTGAATTTTTTTAAAGACAAGAAATCAGAAAATGCGTGACATTTTTGGGCTACTATTCTAACTGTTACATTGTTTTAAAAGAAAATTACTAAAACTGGCAATATGTTTCTTTGGAAGGACTGAAGTCTGTAAATGCAATGAAAATAGACAAATGGTGTAGTAGTGTTAAGGAATGAATGGAATTTCTGAAATAATTTGGAACTATAGCTGCTTGAATGTAGTAATATACAAGATTCCTCTAGCATAGAGTCTAGCCCAGGGTTAGCAAACTTTTCTGTGAAAAGTTAAATAGAAAACATGCTAGGTTTTGTGAGCCAACAGACGGTCCTCATCACAGATTTTCTACTCTGCTGTCTGACAAAACCAAGCACAGACAATATGTAAATAAATAAGCATGATTGTGTTCCGGTAAAACTTCAGTTTAGACACTGAAGAGATCTCTGGTGGCCTAATTCACTGGGAGTTGCTTTGCCAACTCAAAGACTGTACCTCTCTCGAGATTTAAATCCACCAGCAGCTGACAGAAGAATAATGGGCAATCTCCTTCCATCCGCACTATTTACAATCTCTGAGAACCCACTGAAGGGTCAGCTGTGAGTCAGTTCTGCCTTAATGGAAATGAGTGAATGGATACTAAAATTAAAACCCTCTGAGCTCTTAAATAGAATTTATTTTATTTCTATTGTTGATATGTTCTGTAAACAACAGAACATGTGTCAATTCAATGGTTTTCATATATAGCTCAGGGCCAGTGATTACATTCTTTGAGTTATGCAAATATTCTCACCACCATTGTCTATCATTAACATAAACTTAATGCCCTTATTTAATAACTAATCCTTTGAATAGCTGTTGTGATATGAACCCCATAGAGAGAGCGAGAAACTGAACTATAGGGAGAAGAATGTGGCATCAGAATTGGAGACTCATCAGCAACCTGGATTGTGCACATGGCACAAACTTACTTCACAAGTGAAGAAGACAAAATATTTGCTACAGAAAATCAAAGACTTCACTATGCATTACATTTCAACATCAAGAAGACAAAAACCAAATTGGCCAACAAGCAATCATGAAAGATAGAAAAAAGATTGGAGTTGTCAATAGTTTTGTTTACTTGAATTTATAACTGCCACTCATGCTGGCAGCAGATATGAAATAAAAAGATGTATTTTATCACTAAAATCTGCTGTCCAGGACCTCTCCACAGTTCTAAAGAGCAAAGATGTCAGTTTAAAGGCCAATGTATACCTGATTCAAGCTGTGGTATTTTCACTTGTTTTGCATATATGTGAAAGTTAGACAATGAATAAGGAAGACAGAAGAAGCTTTTGAGTTGGAGCTTTTGTTTGAATTTTGGTGTTGTCAAAGGATATGAAATATACCATGAAATATACCAAAGGAAAACAAATCTATCTTGGAGGACATGCAACCAGGGTGCTCCTTAGAGGCAAAAGATGATGAGATTTCATCTCACGTATTTTGGGAATATTGTCAGGAAGGGCAAATCCTTAACAAAAGACATTGTGCATGGAAAAGTAGAGGGTCAAGGTGAGGGAGGAAGGCCATCAATAAGACTTATCGACATAGTGCTTATAACAATGGGCATATCAGGGATAGTGGGTGTGATGCATAATAGACAAGGTTCTGATCCATTGCTCATAAGGTCACTATGAGTTGTAGATGACTCAATGACACTTAACAACAATAACAATCAGACAGATCTTAAAAGAACACAGTGCTCCAAGCACGTAACATTTACTAAAGAAATTGTTTGGTAGAATTTAATATTGTTTATGTGTTATGAATATTAATGTTTATTCTGAGTCTTTCAAAAATTTAAAAATGTGAAAACCTTTCTTATTTGATGCCATACAGTTAACAGTATACTAGATTTATCCCTTGAGACATAGTTTGTTCATTTCAGATGTATTAGAAGCTTCATACATCTACCTAAGTCCCTCCTGAAAATCAGTTATGTCTCATGGGTAGAACTGAATTATAGTGAGAAGGGTCTTTAGCCAGAGCTTCAGTTCAGAGTAGTCAAAATATGTGTCCTACCTGTGATGTCTGCTTTTATCAATAAGATGTAGCACACACAGATATCTCTCTGGACAATTTGGGAGGTGAAAGAAATAATGAACTGTCTCGAGGACATCCCCTCCAAAAGGCTTGATCCTCTTGATTCTCTCCAGAAGTCAAGAGATGTTGTAATTTCAGTTATTCTCAAGCTAAGGTCACTCATTCATTGCCATCAAGTTGTAGCAGATGCAACTCACAGCTGACACTATTGGGCTTCCAAGGGTATAAAGTGCCTTTTTAAAGAGACAGTGAATGTGAAGATTCGAGAATAGTTGGTAAATATGGTTGATTAGACACCTGAAGTTCTAAGACGGTACAAATAGTTAATGTACTTGACTGCTGACCAACAATTGAAAGTTCCAATCCATATACTAGTGTTCTGAAGAAAGGCCTATGTGCTCTATTTCAGAAAATTCAGCTCCCTAGTTCTAAGAGAGATGTAAATCAAAACAACTGTGAGATAGCATCTCACTGCAGTAAGAATAGCAAAATTTAACAGAACAGCAAACAACAAATGCTGGCAAGGTTGTGGAGAAACTGGAACCCTTACTCATTGTTGGTGGGAGTGTAAAATGGTGCAGCCACTATGGAAGGCTGTATGGCGCTTTTTCAAAAAGTTGCAAATAGAAATACCTTTTGACCTAGCAATTCCACTACTGGGAATATACCCCAAAGAAACCGTAACCGCCACTCAAGCAGATATATACACACCCATGTTTATCATGGTTTTGCTCACAATAGCAAAGAGCTGGAAACAACCTAAGTGCCCATCAACAAATGAATGGATAGAGAAGCTCCGGTATATTCACACAATGGAATACTATACTGCATTGAAAAACAAGGAACTCATGAAATATTATTCAAAATGAGTGACCCTGGAGGACATTATGCTGAGTGAAATATCTCAGACACAAAAGGACAAATACTACATAGTGCCACTGTTATAAAACGGGACTGACAACGGGGTTTGGGGGAGACGGAGACTGAGAAAGATGGGATAAATTATGTATACTGCATTGAAACAGATGAGAGAGAGAACTGTTTAAAAGGGATATATGATTAGGTATTATTGTCATGACAGGAGTTCAGAATGAATCCTGCATAGTGGAATGGACCTGGTGGGAGGGATTGTATAACAAACAATGAAAGAATTTTTCTTTTACTTTTCAAAGAGAAGAGAAAAGTGGGGGTGGGGGAGGGGGAGGCAGGGAGAAAAGTGCAACAAGGAATGAATGGTAATCCAAAATCTCTGTAAATTTTCATTAAAATTAATAATAATTTTAAAAAATTATTGAGTGAAATGTAAACAAAGAAACCCCCCAAAAAACCAAAAAAGAAGTCAACAGAGCACAGTTCTGCTCTGACATGAGTGCAACAATGAAGGAATGGAATTCCAAAATCTCTGTAGATGTTCATTGAAATTAATAAAAAAAAATAAATTAAAAAAATATACTTAAATTGAACTGGAGGGTTTTAGTTTTTGTTGTTTTTTATTTTTAAATCTACTTTCTGAAATAGCTTGCTTCCGGAAACCCAAAGAACTCAGAGAAACAAAGAAAGTTATACAAGTGCTCAGGTCTTTTGTTCATAGGGTCATTATGAGTCACCCATGACTTGGTGGCACTTAAAAACAACAACATAAAGAGAGCTCAGTTGGCCTACTGGACAGAAAGTGATGCTACCAAGTCAAAGATGGGTGATTTTAATCTGCATCCCTCGGGCCTCCTTTTGTTTTTGGTCAAACATTTTTCTAGGTGGTATAGCACTGGTCTGTAGATTTGCTGTGCAGAGGTAACTCATGGGTTGCTGTGATGCTGAACACTGTGACCTGATGTGTCAAATGTGATAATGGTTACCTATGATGGACGGTGTTCGGTGGAGCTCCCCAATTAAAACAAGCTTGAAATCCAGAGTGGCATCTACTTCCGAAATAGCTTACCTCTGGAAACCCTGTGAACTCGGAGAAAAGAAGAAAGTTATACAAGTGTTCAGGTCTTTCGTTCATAGGGTCGCTATGAGTCGCCTATGACTCGACAGCACTTAACAACAACAACAACCCTTCTAATACCTTCTTTTTACCCTAATTTTATACAACAAATTAGGATAGCTTTTTAAGAGAAAGATTTGGATATAAAGGATCTACTTGGGATAGAATGTTATTCTCTCATTGTTTTACCAATGCTTTGTTAATAGAAAATATGCTAAGTAAGAAAAATACATTGACTCATTATTTATCTATATACCTGAAAGTGGAAACCTAAAACTTAACCTTAATAGTAGAGAAATGAAAATAAAAAACAAACATTGAAGTTATTTTCTCTAGGTCAACCAGGTTGCTTTGTAACATTGGAGTTGCTTTCAAACTCGTTCCAATCTCAACCTTTCATTTTGTGCTGACTGCATATCAAATGACAATGCTGATGAGAATCAAATTGACTGAATTATGAGGTTGACTGTCTAATTTATGCTTTAAAAAAAGGAAATGAATACATAAAGCAAATGCAAAGTTAGATCTAGTATTCAAGAACAAGTGCTACTTTTGTAAA
Source organism: Elephantulus edwardii (assembly GCF_000299155.1). Classification (NCBI taxonomy): domain Eukaryota; kingdom Metazoa; phylum Chordata; class Mammalia; order Macroscelidea; family Macroscelididae; genus Elephantulus; species Elephantulus edwardii. The sequence goes on from NW_006399858.1 coordinate 6,415,674, forward strand.
TGGAACCTTAATGATTTAAAGATGCAACTTCAGATTAGGGATGTTGAGTAATTTAGAAAATACTTTTGAGAGGCAGTGTGTAGATTTCACTATTTTGTTGCACCAGTATTCTTCTACTTAAAAATCCAGTGAGAAAGGTCACTTTTTCTTTTTTTGAAAGGTCACTTTTTCGATCACAGCATTTCATTTGCTTTGGGAGGTCCAGATAAAACGACATCAGGGATTTGGTTAAAAGTTTCAGGCATTTATTTACATATCTCCCAATCACAGATCCAGCTAATTATCTAGATTTTTCTCAGTAACAAATATCCTGATAATTGAGGCAGCCTTTGGTTTTTGCTCGGATGTCAGGCATTGTCCAGGTGCTGGAGACTACTTAGCATTTCTATGACACTTTAGAGATGCTTTCAGACTTTGGGTGGCTAACAAGCAGTGTTTTGTACAAAACTAAGGATCTTAATCTGATCAAATGGTGGTGCTGAAAAGCTCCCTTGGTTTTTAATATGATGATCTAATGCTAGGAAATTGCAGTCCCTTGTTAATATCCACAGATCAAGACATTCCATTCTGCATGTGGACTGTAACCTCTGTAGACCTTATTCTCTTGCTAAAGATCAGAGGATCTTGGGGCCACAGTAGCAAGTTTAAATGTCTTTATTTTGTCCTTCCTACCCACTCCCATCCTAAACACTTTAATCCAAAGCATAGTCTTGGTAGAAAAATGGGTAGTTCATGTAGCATTTAATTACAAATCACATTACCACTGATAATTCCTGATAGATTGTATGAAACCTGAATTCTTTTTAAATGCTTCCCACCTCCCCAGGCTTTCATTCACTTTATCTTTCAGATACACCTTAAGATTTAAGTTTTAACGGTATAGAAACTGAAGAAAATTGATCATACTGGATTCTTATAGCCTTTATTAGAAAACTATTCCTTGATCCTTTGAATCTCACATAATTTAGGTGAAGTGATCAGCATTTCATAAACCCCCGAAGTGTGTCAATGAGTTTCTTTGTGGGTTTAATGCTTGCTTTGCCCATTCCTTCTAGCTATTTTTAGCAGCTCCAGTCACCTTGTACCTTATTTCTAAGTATGTTTCCTGCTTTTTGTCATCAGAATAAACAGTTTTACTTTGTCCATTGCTGGAGTGATAAATAAAATACCATCCTTGATTTTAGCACAATAATGTCAAGAGAATTCTGTTAGGACAGATTACGACATTGCAACTATGTCAATTTTTTCTGAAAAGCAACTCACCTGAGGGAATAACTAAGAATGTTTTAGATGAAACAAATCAAATGTAGAAGATTCCAACTGGATTAGTTAGTAAACTGGCTCCTCCCTTCTGTAAAGCTCTTTTTAACTCAGTCTTAAAAACTTTCTTGGTTTGCTTTGTACAAAAGGAAACCATACGTTAAGGAGAGTTCTAACTTATTTTCTCTGATATGTATTTCTCCTTTTTTTGCATGTGTCTTTTGTTTATTTGCCTCGTTATTGAAGCTTTTGGTGCGTTGGGATAGTATTTTTTTTTTAAATAATATTCTTAGTATTTAAACGTACTTTTCTATCTTGGCTCCCCAAATGCCACATGATAGCGTTGTGTGATATAAATAGGCAAAACTCTGTTTTGTTTTGAGCTCAATGACCCAGGTAGCGCCTGACCCTCAACTATAGGTTTTCTTTTTTTTTTTTTGCCTTGTTTCTTTCTCTCATTCTCTCCACCCTATCCACCCTCATCATTTCTATTACAAAGCGAAAGAGAACTTTAGTAAAAATTGGAGGATGCTGCAGCTGTTAAAAGCTCTCTGAAGCCCATTGAGCAAGAACAGAGCTGTTGAATAATGCAGACAAGATAATGAACAGCAGACAAATGATCCCAGGAGGCTTCCCGCTGGGGAAAGGGAGCATGTACTTAGGAGCTAGATTTATTATCCTAACATCTTTTGTGGTGACCTCTAATTTATTGGAAATACCTGAGACATTTATAAACTCCCGGTTCTTCCCCTTCAGCCAAAGCTGAATGGGCTCTTCATTTCTACCCCGGTTTTTTGGGGTCACATAGCAAAGATACAAAACCTCAAACACCCTTTTTGAAAGAAGAAATGGAGAATGAACTGCATGAAAATAAAAGCAATTTATGATCAATTTAAATACAAGTGTATCTTCCTATAACCAAGGAAAGGGTTCTAGATGTGATGCCTTCTTTAGTAGAAATTGTCAATAAGATTTAAACCTTAAGTGACCTTAACGCAGCAGGTTCTATAATCTATGCATTATCAGTTTGGAATCATTTTCTAACAAAGGCAAAATTATGGAATAAACATTATTGTGGGATTTTTAAATTACTTTTGTTTTATAATGAACATTCTTCTCAAACAGCTTTTGTTGTGAGATGTATCCTTTAAATAGTACTAACCAAATTTTATCTTATACAGCCTCAGTCAAATTCAGTGAGAACTTCAATTTGGAATTAGTGATAGTATTCCACAAAGAAAGAGAAGAGTAGATTCCAAGGTCCATTAATAAGATAGTTTGTGGAGACTCTGAAATATTACTAAGTTCATAAGATATTTGGTCCATTTAAAAAAAATTTTTTTTTATTTTGTGTGTGTGTACCATCAAATCAGATCTGACTGGTACAGGAGGATATTGCGCCTCCTTCTCCGGCAGAGCGTCTGGTGGATTTGAACTGTGTTACTCTGGGATTGCAGTGCAGCTTCTTGCCACTAGGCCACCAGAGCTCCCCTTGGTCCATTTTTTTTTTAAAGTCTACTTTGATGGCTTGTCAACTGCTTCCTAAGGATGATAAAATCAATATAATTCACAATTGTTCTAATATAGCTGGTCAACCTGGAGACTCTATGTGGCGCAAACTGTTACTAACGGAAAAATTGTAAGTTTGAGTCCTCTCAGAAGCCCTGCAGGACAAATACCCAGTGATCGGTTTCTGAAAACACATCCAGTGAACACAGTGGGGCACAGTGAGCACAGCTGTGCTCATGGGATTGTGATTCATGGGCTGTGAATTAGAGACACAGCTCTACCTCCACACCTATAGTGAGATGGTCAAGTCACTGTACTGAAGTTTTATATGTTAACACTAATTACATCAATGTATGATATTCTTGATATCCTCCCACAGCTCATCTGGTCTTAGTGTTCAAGCCCTCAAGCCTGTTCCTGAGTTGGTTTTTCAATTCACATGGGATAGACTCAGTGTCAAACTTTGATACTTTGGATTTGATTTAATTTTCCTTAACTTCAGTTTGAATTTGCATGTGAGTAGTTGACAGTATACTCATATGCATATTCCACAATCAGCACCTTGCCTAGATTTCACAGCTGATATTGAGCTTTTCCAATGATTCTTTCCATGGATGTAATCAAGTCCATGTATGTGGCAACTTGATAAACAACAGATTGAAACATTGCCCTGTCCTGAACTGTTACCACAATCTCTGCTTTGATTGATTTCATTTGTTACAGTCACTGTGTCAGTCCAATTTGTTGAGAGTCTTCTTCTTTTTCACTGACCCTCCACCTTTCCAAGCATTATGTCCATCCTTCTTTAAGGACTGACCACTCCTGATAACATGATCAAAATATGAGAAACAGAGTTTCACCATACTTGCCTCTGAGAAGCACCCAGGTCACACTTCCTCCAAGACAGATCTGTTTGTTATTTTAGTAGTCTATTGTGCATGTAATACATATCTCTAACACCACAATTCAAAGGCTTTGATTGTGCTTTGATCATCCTCATTCATTGTCCAACTTTCAGATATATAGGAAACAATTGAAAATATCATGTGTACCTTAGTCTCTAAGCTGATATCTTTGTATTTAGTACTTTGAAAAGATCCTTGACATCAGATTTTCCCAATGCAGCACATCTTTTGATTTCTTAACTGCTCTATTTCCATGGGCATTGATTGTGGATCCAAGTTAAATGAAATTATTGACAAGGTAAATCTCGTCATCTATCCTATTGTTGCTTACTAGCCCAGCGGTGAGGAATTTTGTTTTCTTGATGTGTAGAATTATAAGTGGGAGATACATATTAAGACAGACTAGGAAGAAATGCAGACTTAAGTCTTTTATCCCATTACACATTGGGCACTATGAGTTGGAAATTGACCCAAGAAAAGCTAACAATGCATTCTTTAGTTCATAACTTTTTTTAAAGCTATCAAGATGGAGTGTGTGCCTATGATCCTCAGTATGATACAATTATCCTATCTACTCTAAACCCTAGCCTTTATGAGGTTAATAAGACAGGATTAGAAATAGTTATGTAGTTATACAATCAGCCTGATTTGATGAAGAGGAAGCCTCCTCAGAGGTATAACCTGCACTGATTATATGTATGGACTCTGGCAAAGTTTTTTGTCTAATCTTATATTTTGCCAGTAATCTGCCATACTTGCCAACGTGATCTTGAACTTAGCAGCTTCTAAGGAAGGGTGACCAGGATGCATCTTAGAGGCAAGAATGGTGAAACTCTGTTTTACATATTTTGAGCATGTTGTCAGGAGTGGTCAGTCCTTAAAGAAGGACATCATCCTTGGAAAGGTGGAAGAAGAGGAAAGAAGATAGGAGAGATAACAAAACTTTTGAAATTTAATAAATAGATAATCAATAAGTAATTTAGTGGACCAGAAAACCTGAATCCAAAACCTAAGTGAGAGAAACTTCAAAAAAAGCAAGACAAGTCGAACAAAGCACTCTGAAAATATTAGACTGTGGCTGACTCTAAGAAGAATGGGAACCCCAGAACACTTGATTGTGTTTATGCGAAACTATATTTGGACCCACGATGAGATGGATAGATTCTGTGAGTGGAATGGTGGGAATGAGTGTGCTTGAGACAGTGAGGTTGACACAGGATAGAACGGTGTTTAGGGCTCTTGTACATAGGGTCGCTATGAATCACAGGAGACTCAATGGCACATAACAAAAAAAACAGCATACTTAGACCAGGAGGTAGTTGTCAGAACAAAGCAAAGGAACACTGTATTGTTCAAAATCAGGAAGGGTGTATGCCAGGGGTGTGTCCTATCTCCACACCTTTTCAATCTATATGCAGAACAGATGATCTGGAAGGCTGGGCTTTATGAGGGGGACTTTAGTATCAAGATTGAAGGAAGACTTATCAACAACTTGTGTTAAGCACATGACACAATTCTGCTTGCTGAAACTGAGGAGGATCTGAGGTATTTGCTGCAGAAGATCAAAGACTTATGCCTTCAAGATGAATTGCAGCTCAATATCAAGAAAACAAGATTCTCACCACTGGGCCAACTGGCAGCATCATGACAGATGGTGAAGAAACTGAGATTGTCAACCACTTCAGTTTGCTTGGCTCCACAATCAACACTTTTGGTACCAGCAGCCAGGAAAACAAAAGACAAATTACATTGGGAATGTCTGTTGTCAAGGACCTCTCAAGAGTACTTAAGAGCAATGATATCAGTCTGGAGACTGAAGTGTGCATGATCCAAGACATGGTCTTCACAATTACTTGCTGTGCATCAGAAAGCTGGACAATGACTAGGGATGACAGAATTGATGCATTTGAAACATGGTGCTGAAGGAGAGTACTGAATATAACATGGAGTGATTAGGAGAACAAAAAAGTTTATCCTAGAGAGAGTGAAATCGGGGTACTCTTTGGAGGCAAGGATTCTGAAACTCCATCTGACATACTCTGGGCATATGGCAAGGAGGGATCAGTTTTTGGAGAGGGGTGTCACGCTTGGGAAAGTGGAGTGACAGCACAAGAGAGGAAGACCCTTGATGAGATGGATTGACTCCATTACTGGGGAAATGTGAGTACATGTGTCAGAGACAACAAGGTTGGTTCAGGATAGAGCTGTGTTCAGAGCGACATAAGGTTGCTATGAGTCTCAAGCAACTGACGGCACATAACAACAACAACAGGCAATAGGAACTTCTAATTGCATCGTTTGTCTTCTTTTTGGAAATAAACCTTTTGTTAAGTACTAGAACTGTGACTAGTGAGCTCTTATGACCCATTGGTAAGAAGTTGTGGTCCAATTCCAAAGGCAGTTGGTTCAAATCCACCAGCTACTCTGGAGGAGATGGATAGACAATCTCTTTCTGTGTGATTAACTACTTCTGGAAACCAGCTACAAGGTCAGGTATGGGTCAGTTCCGACTTGATGACGCACAACAACAACAACAACAGTACTGTGATTACCTTCTCCCAGTGGGTGATTTGCCTACTTATTTTTATTTTAGTGAAGTTCACTTTTCACACATTTTTCTTTTTTCTGTTCCTAGTTAGGAAATCTTTAGATACCCTAAAAGGGGCATATATTTTCACTTATATTTTCTGCTAAGCACTGTATAGTTTCATTACACATTCACTAGACCTCTCCTATCCATTACAGTAGTGTAAAAAGGTCATGAGCCTCATGGAAATGGTCATATCTGACCTTTACCAACTCCACAAAGGTGAACTTTGCCTGTCAACAATATCAATAACACAAAACCAATTCTCTTGAGGCCAGACATGTCCCCATGATCTGATCTGTCTTTCTATTCATCCCAACACCAATCTTACTGCTTTGCTGGATCCAAAATCAATTATAATTTCTCAGAGACAACACAGAACCATATTATGTATATTAGGGAAGTCAAAGGGCTATAATTCAGGTTAGCAGCAGAATGCAATCACTCAGTCAGGACAGTTTCTGAAATGTGCTTGCAGGCACGTCAGCCTTGCAACTTTAAATATTACAAAGCTCTCCATCCTGCCAATCATGGCTGCCTCGCCCTCTACTTTCCCAGTCTTCCAACAAACTTAGGCAAAGGGTCTTTCAATAGTGTAGCAACCCCAAGGTTTCCTATAACTCATGTCAGGTGTCTGGCTCTCTGCTGTGATTTCTATGGCTGCTTGTCCCACATGCTCTGGTCTGACTAGCCCAAGAATCTTTGGTCCAGAAGAATGCACTGCATTCTCTAGCTCCTTCTTTGCTAGTGGTCAGATTTTCCAGTTTTGCTGCTGAATCTGTTCAATTTAGTAATGAGACTTGCCAATCCTCTTCTGGATAGACTAACAGGCCCTATTTATATAGTTCCACACATCCACACAGCAAAGTTAGTCAATGTCTAGGGAAGCCATTTTGAACAATAAATCCTTAACTCTGTAAGTAGTCACCTGTGGCTCTTAAACACTTGATATGTTGCTAGTCTAATTTGAGATAGACTAAGAATACAAATTCAATCTGTTCAGTCTGTATGCAGAACAAATAATTTGAGAAGTTGGATTTTATGAATAGAGAAGTGGGATCAGAACTGGAGGTAGACTCATCAACAATCTTCATTATGCAGACCATACAATCTTGCTTGCTGAAAGTGAGTAAGACATCAAGCATTTATTGCAGAAGATCAAAGACTACACACAGCCTGTGATGTGGATTATATTTCAACATTAAGAAAACAAAAATCCTCACTACTGGGCCAATAGGGAAGGAACATCATGACAGACAGCGATAAAGATTGAAGTTGTCAGTGATTTCATCGTGCTTGGAACCACAACCAACCATTAGTACCAGCAGCCAGGAGATCAAAAGACATATTGCAATGGGAAAGTCTGCCGTCAGGGAAGCATCAAAGTTCTCACATACTTTGGGCATGTTATTAGGAAAGACTAGTCTTTGGTAAAGGACTTCATACTCAGAAAGGTGGAGGGTCAGTGAAACAGAGGAAGACCTCAGCAAGATGGACTGACACAGTGGTTGCAGCAATGGGATCAAGGACATTAGAAATAATAGGGAAGGCACAGGACAGGACATGGTTCAGATGTGTTGTTCATTGGGTTTCTATGAGTTGTACTCAACTTGAAAGCACTCAATAATGATAACATGTTCATAAAAGCAAGCTCTGATGGTCTAGTGGTAAGAAGCAGTGCTGCCAACTCAGAAGAGAAAGATGAGAAATTTCCTCTTACGCAATTATAACCCTGAAAAAACCTGCTGCAGGGTCAGCTGTGGGCTGGTTTTGAATTGACAGTACATAATAATGAATATAAAATGACCACTAGGCTTACTATGAAAACAATGTTAAATATTGTATTTATAGTTATATACTGGTAACATCTTTCAACTTTGAATATTGAATAAAATAGGCTATTAAAAGTAATTCCTTCTAAAAAACCTCAACTGCTTATAATACTTAAAATTACTTACAAAGCTTATAAGTAGTGTAAGTCTGCGTGGTATTAGCCTAAAAGTTGGCTTTTTTTAGCCATTACAGGTAGCCAGCCCCTCTGGTCTCTGGGTACTTTAACTGCAGACATATGGTCTGGAAAATCATTAACATCTGTGAGAATAGGATAAGAATAAGTGCGCTTCCCACACTGGGTGGCAGAACTTAAGGTGAGCAAGACTTGTGGTGGCAAGACTTCAGGAAGACTGAAGAAAGACCATGGTGAGAGTGAGACCCTTGTTATGAGGCCCTGGTGATGGTGGTGTAGAGACTGTGGCAAGGCAGAAGCAGAGGAGCTCTGAGATAAAAGACACAAAGATTTTTTTTGTTCTTGCTGGATGGTTGAAGGAGAAGCTGACTTATAACTGCTCTGAGGCAAACTTTTGCTGGATAATTTGGACTTGACTGCAGAGGTGAAACCAGAATCTGGACTAATTGAGGAATTGTGCCTTGGAACTTGGGCTAAAACTTGAGCTTATATTGGGTGATATTATTTGCCTTCCCCACTCTAACTTATTTCCTAATAAACCCCATTCTCAGTACCACAACTGTGAGTCTGTGAGTCAACAATGAATAAACAAACCTGTTGCTGTTGATGTGTCTCTAGAGGCATCATGGGACTAGGCTATGAGCTTTTTATCAGCTTTCTGCTCTGGGGCAGTGACAGAGGTTGTGCTAGTTTTACTCTCTTTGGCCCTTTCACAGAGACACTCATGGCCTAGTGTCTCTATGTCCCATTTTCTCCTCTTTAGACAGTCTGACATTGCAATTCTGCTAAGAAGGGCTAATTCAACTATTCTTCTGTCTAAAGAGCAGAAAACAGGACACAGAAGCTTTGAGTTACAATACTTAGGGATGCTGTGGGCAGAATGTTGAATAACCCAGGAAGAATCAAAAGAAGATGGAAGGTACACACAGAGTCACTATACTAAAAAGAATTGGCTGACACAGAAGAATTTAATAAAAACATATGATCAAGAGTCTATGGTGATGAAGGAGGAAGTTCAAGCTATTCTGAAGGAATTATCAATAAACTAGGTCGCAGAAATTGATGTCATACTTTAAGATCTATATCAGTAAAAGTTTCATACATGTGGCAAAAAGAGATAAGGAAAGTTTCCAACTTTACACAAAGAAAAATATCTCTTAAAGAATCAAGAAACAAAAACCAACTATGAGGTATTATCTCACCCCAGTTACAATAGCAAAGTTTAGCAGAGCAGCAAACAACAAATGCTGGCAAGGTTGTGGAGAGATTGAAACCCTTATTCATTGCTGGTAAGAGTGAAAAATGGTGCAACCACTATGGAAGGCAGTATGGCACTTTCTCAAGAAGTTGAAACTAGAAATACCATTTGACCCAGTAATTCCACTTACTTGGAATATACCCTAAAGAAACTAGAGCTGCCACCCAAACAGATATCTGCACACTCTTTTGTTGTGTTATAAACAATCTTTTGTTGTTGTTGTTGTTATGTGCCGTCGAGTCATTTGCGACTCATAGCGACCCTATGTACAACAGCCCTAAACTGTGCTCTATCCTGTGCCAATCTCATTGCCTCCGACACACCCATCCCGATTACCTCAGTCACTTAATCAATCCACCTCATAGAGGGTCTTCCCCTCCTGCGCTGTCCCTCTACTCTACCCAGCAAGACCTGTTTCTCCTTAAAACATGTCCAAAGTATGTCAGACGAAGCCCCAGAATCCTTGGCTCCAAGGAGCAGCCTGATTTAACCCCCTCTAAGCCATGGTCTTCGCAATCACCTGTTATGCATCAGAGAGTTGGACAATGACCAAGGAGGATAGAAGGAGAATTGATGCCCTTGAGCTGTGGGACTGGAGAAGAGTATTGAGAATACCATGGACTGCTAGGAAAACAAACAGATTTGTCCTGGAAAGGATTAAACCAGGTGGCTCTTTGGAGGCAAGGATTCTGAGGCTCCGTCTAACATACTTTGGACATGTTGTGAGGAGAGACCGGCCCTTGGAAAGGGACATCATGCTTGGGAGGGTGGAGGGACAGTGCAGGAGAGGAAGGCCCTCTATGAGGTGGATTGATTCAGTGATTGGGATAATTGGGATGGGAGTGTCAGAGACAGTGCGATTGGCACAGGACAGAGCGGAGTTTAGGGCTGTTGTACATAGGGTCGCTAGGAGTCGCAGGCGACTCGACGACACATAACAACAACAACAAGATGGATCTGTTTGTTTTCTTTGCAGTCCATGGTACATTCAATACTCTTCTCCAGCACCACAGCTCAAAGGCGTCAATTCTCCTTCTATCCTCCCTAGTCATTTTCCAACTCTCTGATGCATAACAAGTGATTGCAAAAAACAATACTATTAACAATAGGAAAGAGATAACCGAATAGAAAAAACTATGGTATGTTCACATGATACAATACCACACAGCACTGAAAAACAAGGAACTCAAAATATTACACAATATAGGTGACCCTGGAGGACATTATGGAGAGTAAAATATCTCTATCACAAAAGGACAAATAGTGTAAAACACCACTGTCATAAAACAGGACTAATGTGGGGGTTGGGTAGAAACTAAGAAAAGAGGTTTTAATTTATGAACACTGCATTGGAACAGATGAATGAAAGTACTATTTAAAAGGAATATATGATAAGGCATTATTTGTACAACAAAAGTCCAGAATAAGAAGTGCATAGTAAAGTGGACAGGGGTGGGGGACAGGAAATTATGCAAAAATGTATGAGTACATTTTTAAAAATAGTGACCTATGAGAGGGGTAGGGAGGAAAATGTGGAACAATGAATGACTGGAAAATCAGCTTTTATGTAAACTTTTGTTAAAATCAAAATTTAAAAAACCTGTTGAAAAAAGAATTGATAAAGAGAATAATACTGTATTTGCAGCATTGAAACTAGAAGATAATGCTGTATCTCCAGAATTCTAAGGAAAGGTGATTTACAACTTATATTTCTATACTCGACTGCCTGCGCAGCTTCCAGGCTCCCTGAGGCGTGTCCTTCAGTCTCCCCTCTCTGTCTCCCCACCGATTTTGGCTCCACCTTGGGGCTTGGTACCTGTAGGCTGTCAGAAGCCATGAGTGGCTTTTCTGTTGTCTGGCCTCGACTTCTGCAACACTCTTGACACCAGCAGCCAGGAAATCAAAAGATGTATCACTATGGGAAAGTCTGCTGTTAGGGACCTCTCAAGAGTACTCAAGAGCAACGGTGTCTCTCTGGAGACTAAGGTGCACCTGATACAGGCCATGGTCTTTGCAATCAGTTGTTATGCATCAGAGAGTTGGACAATGACTAGGGAAGATAGAAGGAGAATTGATGCCTTTGAGCTGTGGTGCTGGAGAAAAGTATTGAATGTACCCTGGACTCCCAAGAAAACAAACAGATTCATCCTGGAAAGGGTTAAACTAGGCTACTCCTTGGAGGCAATGATTCTGGGGCTTCATCTGACATACTTTGGACATGTTGTAAGGAGAGACAGGTCCTTGGAGAAGGACATCATGCTTGGTAAGGTGGAGGGAGAGCGCAGGAGGGGAAGACCCTCTATGAGGTGGATTGATTCAGTGACTGGGGTAATCAGGATGGGTGTGTCAGAGGCAATGAGATTGGCACAGGATAGAGCAGGGTTGAGGGCTGTTGTACATAGGGTCGCTATGAGTCGCAAACGACAGCACATAACAACAACAACAATTTCTATACTCAACAAAATTACCTAAATAATTGCAGACAGTTCTTGTGAATGGGTGTGGTTGAGTTGTTGCCAACTCATAGCAACTCTATATGACAGAATTACCCCATAATGTTTCCCAGGCTATAACTTTGATACAAATGTATTACCAGGTCTTGACTCCCACAGAGTCTGGTAGATCTGAACTTCACAGACAAGTACTTACCCATTGAGCCTCTATGCATATAATGCCCTCCAAACTAATTCTCATGTCCCCTTTCTCAGAAAGCTCTTGAGCATGTAATTCTAAAAAAACAAAAAATGAAACAAGGAAAAAAAGGCAGAGGGTCCAAAACCTTGCAGATAGAAGTTGTAAAATGATGAAGAGAATGTCCAGGATAATGACGAAATATTCTCAGGACATATGCCAGTAAATGACATATTCGACAGCTGTAGGCTGCTTAGCAAGGAGCAGTCCAGATAGAGCAGGAGGAAGGTACTCAGGTAGACATGTTGTTATTGTTATGTGCCATCGAGTCGCTTGTGACTCATAGCGACCTTATGTGCAACAGCCCTGAACTCTGCTCTGTCCTGTGCCAATTGCACTGTCTCTGACACACCCATCCCGATTACCCCAGTCACTGAATCAATCCACCTCATAGAGGGCCTTCCCTTTCTGCACCATCCCTCCATCCTATCAAGCATGATGTTCCTGCACCCTCCCAAGCATGATGTTCTTCTCCAAGGGCCAGTCACTCCTTACAACATGTCCAAAATATGTCAGATGAAGCCTCAGGATCCTTGCCTCCAAGGAGCCACCCAGTTTAACCCTTTCCAGGATGAATATGTTTGTTTTCCTAGCAGTCCCTGGTACCATCAATACTCTTCTCCATCACCACAGCTCAAAGGCATCAATTCTCCTTCTATCCTCCTTAATCATGGTCCAATTCTCTTATGCATAACACATGATAGCAAAGACCATGGCCTGTATCAGATGCACCTTAGTCTCCAGAGAGACACCATTGCTCTTGAGTACTACAGAGAGGTCCCTAACAGCAGACTTTCCATGGCAATGCGTCTTTTAATTTCCTAGTTACTGGTGCCAATAGTGTTAACTGTGGAGCCAAGCAAACTAAAACAGTGAACAATCTCAATCTCTTCACCATCCATCAGAAAAAGTAATCTACATGTGTGTATATGTTTGCATGCATTTAAACACAGTAAAAGAAGATTTCCCCCCATTTCCCTTTCCGGGTTTGTGAATGAACTGGTGATTTATTCAAAGAAAATAACAAAATATGGGCCTCTCAGAGGAAAAATACATGCAAAATAGAAAAAGTATTTGACATACTCAACTGTGATTAATATTTATAGAATTATGATACTGTAAATATTAAATATCTACTAAAATAGTGTTATCTATAATTTGGGTAGAGAATAAATGTGTGTGAGTATATGCCAGTGGTGTGTAAGATAATTAAAATATCGTCTTTCATTGTAGAATGTCAATGCACAATATTTAAAGACTGAAAATACTAGGAGAATGAGTAAAGAAATTGAAGTGGCTTTCTGCAGGGAGCAGGAATGAGCAGGAAGACATGGGAGAGGTGAATGCTGGTTTCGGTTGTAAGCCTCATAAGCCTACTTGACTTTTTAAAGTAGGCACGTATATTACTTGGATAAAAATTGAGTTTAAGAATTCATCTTCAATGTGGACGAGTTTTGGAAGTGTGGAGAAGGACTTACTCTGTTTGGAAAATAATATTCAGCTCTGGATTTTGTTTGGGGGGGACCTAAGTGTTTTTGTTGCAAGTAAGGGTAAGTCCTCGGAGATAGACATCATGCTTGGGAGGGTGGAGGGACAGAGCAAGAAGGAAGATCCCTGGCTGAGATGGATTGATTCAGTGACTGGAGTAATGGGATTGGTGTGTCAGAGATAGTAAGGTTGACTCAGGAAAGAGCAGGATTCAGAGCTGTTGTACATTGGGTCACTATGCGTCACAAGTGACTTGATGGCACATAACAACAATAGGTATGTCTGAGGTAAAAGTACAATTAGTGTGGGAACTATTTTCAGTAACAGTGACAACATGTCCAAGGACAGTAGGGACTTGGTGTGACTTGGAAGTTATGAGCCATTAAATATGTCTAAAAAAGGGTCCCTGATGAGTTCAATGATATACATGGAAGAGGAAGGTTGGTAATAGTGCTGAAAGTCCAGCTAATTTGGCAGGGCCAATAGGCCACGGGCAGATATAGGCTGACTCATTAGGGTGAGGTGATAGTGCTTGGTCTTTGTGTGTGTGCACCTGGGCACGTGTGTACTGTTGAATAGGATCCGACTGGCACCAGGAGGAGATTGCCCCTCCTTCTCCAGCGGAGCATCTGGTGGATTTGAACCACGTGTCATCTGGATTGCAGCACAGCTTCTTGTCACTAGATCCCTTAGAGCTCCCTGCTTGGTTTTTTTATTAAAACAAAGAAACAAAAAAACAAACCCAAACAAAAAAAACACTTCAATTTGGGGGAAATAAAAAAAAAATAAGAGAAAGTAAGATCAGGCTCTCAGTCAAAAGTCATCCCCTTTAGAGCTAGACCATGCAATTTCCTGCCTGGTACTGTGAATTTTGAGGCAGAGACAATAATAAGTATTGTAAACTCACATCTAGTGCCAGAATTATCATAAACCATGAACTGCCAGAAGAGTGAATGAATTCTTAGAAGGATGTACAAGAATGTATTAGAAGAAGGATAGCCAGAATGCTCCTTAGAAAAGAAGACTTTGAAAAGAAAATGCTCCTTAGAAAAGAAGGGATCAGTTCCTGGTGACATATTTCATGCTTAGTAAAGTAGGGGGTCTGTGAAAAAGACAATGGCTCTCAATTAGACAGACTGACCCAATGATTGCAGCCATGAGCCAGGGCTCAACAGAGACTGTGGGAACGGCAGGGGATCCCACTGTTTTACTCTGTTATGAACCATGTCACTATGAGTTGGAGCCAACTTAATGGCAACGAACAACAACTCCTCTAACAATATCTGTGTGTGTTTAACTCAATGGTTATAGAATCCTGCAAAGCAAAGGCTACACTTCCTTTACTAAGGAAATGTAGAGAAAGAGTTTTTACCTTTATGCTCCACAGTCAGTAAATAGCAGAGTCTGGATTTAAACACAGGAGGTCTGCCTGCCTCTAGAAACTTTCAAGCACCATATCAAACTACAGTCAGTGCATAGAAGCTGTTTTCAAGAATAAAGATCTGTGGCAATGCTAATGATCTGAGAGCTCAGCCTGGGCTGCACAGAGGCAGCATCAGGAACAGGCTGCCCTCAGAGGTGTGATTGAGCTTGGTCATGTTCTGGACCTGTGCAATTGCTCCCTATGTTTCTCGCCTGTTTTCTTGGCACTTGGATTCCACTTGCTTTAGGGTTAGGGTTTCCTAGAGAAACAGAACCAGTAAATATGTATGAATATAGTCATCGTTGTGCGTTACTGACGTGTCTCCCACTGAAGGTGATTCTGCAGTCCTACAGAGAGAAATTTTTTTAGTTGTGATTTTTTAATTAATTTTAATGAAAGTTTACAGAGACTTTGGATTTCCATTCACTCATTGTTGCATTTTTCTCCCTGCCAACACTTCAGTCCCCCCGCCCCCAGTTTGCTTTTGTCCTTGAAAAGTAAAAGAAAAAATTATTCCCTTGTTATTCAATCCCTCCCCCCAAGTCAATTCCACTATGTAGCCTTCATTCTGGACTCCTGTCATGACAATAATACCCCTAATCATATATCCCTTTTAAACAGTTCTGTCCCTCATCTGTTTCAATACAACATACATTATTTATTCCCTCTTCCTTAATCTCCTCCAACTCCTATGCCAGTCCTCTTTTATAACAGTGGCACTATGCCATATTTGTCTTTTTGTGACTGAGATATTTCACTCAGCATTTTGTCCTCCAGGATCACCTATTTTGTGACCTGTGTTTCATGAGTTTTTTGTTTTTCAACACATCATAGTATTCCATTGTGTGCATATACCACAGCTTCTCTATCCATTCGTTTGTTGATGGGCACTTGGGTCATTTCCAACTCTTTGCTATTGTGAGCAAAGCCAAAATAAACATAGATATGAATGTATTTGTTTGGGAGACAGTTATGGTTTCTTTAGGGTATATTCCCAGTAGCAGAATTACTGGGTCAAAAGGTATTTCTATTTGCAACTTTTGAGAAAGCACCATACAGCCTTCCATAATGGTTGCACTATTTTACACTCCCAATAACAGAAATAAGAATTCCAAGTTTCTCCACAACTTCGCCAGCATTTGTTGCTTGCTAAAATTTGTTAAATTTTGCTATTCTTACTGGGGTGAGATGATATCTCATAGGTGTTTTGATTTGCATCTCTCTCAGAGCTAGGGATTTTGAACATTTCTTCTTATGTTTGATGGCTGTCTGAATGTCTTCTTTGTTGAAGTGTTTGTTTATATCCTGTGCCTATTTTTCAATTGGGTGAGACATTTTTAAAAAAGGAAACTAGAAAGTGCTTGCATGAGAGTGCTTCCTAGTGGCACAGTGGTCAAGCTCAGTCACTAACCGAAGGGTTGGCGGTTGGAACCCACCCAGAGGCTCGGTGGGAGAAAGACCTGATGATCTACTTCCATAAAAATGACAGCCTAGGAAACACCTAACAAAGACTAGGTAATACAGATAAAACAGCAGGGAGAGATTTAGTTTAAGCAATTGACCCACGGTGTGTGTGTGTGTGTGTGTGCCTGCATTGCAAAGGCTAGGAGACAAGAGGAGTGAACAGTAAAACTATTCTCATAACATATCTGCTGAATATGTGGAGGCAGAAGACACCCTAGGGAAACTCTCTTTTCGCTCTTAAGATCTTCAACTAACTGAGACTCATCCACATTATAAGGTGACTTCGCTTGAGGCCAATTAATCCAATCACATTTAATTACCACATAACAGCAATTAGATGAGGCTAGCATTTAGCTAATTTGGCACCATTGCTTAACCAAGTTAATAAAATTAGCCATTCTTCTTTTTGACCTTACCTACTGTGGATTTCTGTCTTTTAAACAAGTGAGTTATGTGAAAAACATAGTAACTATGAAGGGAGTGTGAGATATATGAACTGATACTGGGAGCCAGTGAAGCTGAGAGACTTTTACAGGAGACTGAAATTGTCATATAAAAGTTTAACTAAAGGAAAAAGAGAGAAGCTAAACCTTTGGGATAATATATATATTATATATATTTTTAAAAGAAGTCATCTTAGAAATGATATAATGTCTGTCAGGAATTTGCTTCAAAATTATTGTTGGTATTAGGTGCCATCAAAATTGGCTCTATGGAAAATTATTGAAATCTGGTACAGGCAATGTACTTTACTTTTTGTCTCTCTATTGTTTGTTTACTTGAAATGTTTTATGGAAAACCTTTGGTGGGGGAGGGAACCTTTCTAACTTGCGAAAGTGTGTCAGTCAGGGTCCAGGAAGGAAACAGATGGTAGCTCAAACTAAGTAATTAGACAAAATTAATAAAGTAGCCATTTGCTAAGGTGTCAGTAAGTTTTAAGAATGGTAACAAAAGATGATGATGATGATGATGATAAGGAGGAGGAGGAGGAGGATGTTGTTAGGTGCTGCCAAGCTCACTATGACTCATGGGGATCCAAGAACAGATGGAAACCTTGCCCTTTCCTGAACCATATTCATGATTTCACTTGAATCCATGCTTACAATCTCTGCCATATTTAAGGATGATGTAGTATCATTGAACTAGAATTAATGTTAAAAGGGGAAAAAGAGTCATCAGCAGAATGCTAGAAGTGGTTGGGTGGTGCTATATGTTTTCTTTATTCTTTGTCCTCTCCTTAGTTTTCTACCATCTCAGTTGGATGTCAATGAGAAAGGCTTCACATCGCTTAAGTCCATACAAGTCAATTCCTGATAAAGGGGCTCAGGGTAGTAAAATGAATAAGGGTGGAAAGTGAATCTGGAAGGACAAAGAGAAGAGAAGCAACATTTGGAACTTCCAGAGAAAAATGGGAGCATTCACAAAGAAATAGATAGTTGTTGTTGCTAGGTACTAAGGAATCCATTATGATTCATAGTAATCCCGTGAACAGCAAACCAAAACCTTGCCCTATCCTATCCAAATGTACAAGGAAGACCTATTAATACCACTATCATTTAAATATGTGCACTGTAAAATGAGCAAGAGCAGCATGGTGACAGCCCTATCTGACTTTTACCAACCTCACAAAGGGGAACCGTCCTCATCAAAAGTGTTAGCAACAGAAAACCAATGTTCATAACATCAGATATATCCCCCATACTCTCATGCCTCTTATACTCACCCTAACACCAATCTAACTGCTTTTCTGGGTCCAAAATAAGATGCAATAGTTCACAGACCACACAAAACCATATTGGGAAAGTTAAAAGACTATAATTCAGGTTAGCAGAAGAATAAAGAAGGCAGCTCAGGAAGACAAAGCAAAGTATTACGATGAAATGTGAGAAGAGTTAGAGTTGGAAAATCAAAAGGGAAGAATTCACTCTGCTTTTCTTAAGTTGAAGGAACTGAAGAACAAACAAATTTAAGGCTTGAGTTGCAATATATAAGGATATTATGGGCAGAAATGTTGGAATCCAGAAAGCATCAAAAGAGGATGGAAAGAGTACACAGAATCATTATACCAGAAAGAACTGGCTAACAAGAATTTCATGAAATACCAAATGACCAAGAGGCAATGATGATGAAGGAGAAAGTTCACAGCTGCTCTGAAGGAATTGGCAAAAACAAGGTCCCAGGAATTAACGTCATATCAATTGACATATTTCAACAAACAGACGTTCTTACCAAGTAGTGCCAAGAAACCTGGAGGACAAGTACCTGGCCAATTGACTAGAAGAGATCCATATTTATTCTCATCCAAAAAAAAAAAAAGTGTTCTGACAGAATATGGAAATTTTTGAACAATACCATTAATATCATATGCAAGCAAGATCTTACTGAAGATTATTCAAAAACAACTGAAGAGTACATTTACAGAGAACTGCCAGATGTGCAAGATGGGTTTAGAAGAGGCCAAGGCGCTAGGGACTTATAGTCAATGTTAGGTGAATCTTAGCTGAAAGCAGAGAGTACCAGTGGAATGTCTATCTGTGTTTCCTTGAATACACAAAAGCATTTGATTGTGTAGATTACAACAAACTGTGACTAACCTTGAAAAGAATGAGAATCCCAGAACACTTAATTGTGCTCATGCGAAATGTGTACTTGGACCAGGAAGTAGTTGTCAGAACAGAGCAAGGACACATTACATGGTTCAAAATCAGGAAAGGTATATGTCAGCGACACATTCTATATCCATGCATTTTCAATCTATATTTGGAAAAGATCATTCAGGAGGCTGGATTCTATGAGGAGGAATGTGGCATTAGGATTGTAGGAAGACTCATCCAAAACCTGCAGTACGCAGATAACACAACCTTACTTATCAAAACTGAAGAGGACTTAAGACATTTGCTGCAGAAGGTCAAGGACTACAGTCTTCAATATGGATTGAAGTTCAACATCAAGAAAACAAAGATTCTCACTACTGGGCAAATTGGCAGCCTCATGATGGATGGAGATTGAGATTGTTGACAATTTCAGTTTACTTGGTTCCATAATCAACACTCTTAGCACCTTCAGTCAAGAAATCAAGAGATGATTTGCATTGGGAAAGCCTGCTTTCAGGGATCTCTCCAGAGTGCTGAAGTGCAAGGATGTCAGTCTAAAGTGCACCTGATGTAAGCCAGTTGTCTTTGAAGTTACATACTATGCATCAGAAAGCTGGACAATGACTAAGGAATGAAAGAAGAGGAATTTATGCCTTTGTGTTGTGGTGCTGGAGAAGAATACTGAACATACTATGGACTGCCAAGAGAACAAACAGGTCTCTCCTTGAGAGGGTGAAACCAAGCTACTCCTTGAAGGTAAAGGTTTTAAATCTCCATCTCACATACTTAGGGCATATTGCTAGGAGTTGCCAGTGTTTGGAAAAAGAAATCCATCATGCTTTGAAGGGTGGAGAAACAGATCAGGAGAGGAAGACACTGGATGGGATGGGTTGACACAGTAACTGGGATAATAAAGGGTTGGTGTGTTGGAGACAGTGTGATTGGCTCAGGATAGGACAGGGTTTAGAGCTGTTGTACATAGAATTGCTGTGAGTTATAGGCTACTAAATGACACATAACAGCAGAATGCAGTCAGGACAGCATTCTTTTGCAGCTATATTAATAATTTCTTCTGCTAGGATTAGTAGGTCCCAAATGTTTGATTTGCTGTGTAGCTCCATGATTTCTAACATCAACAGTTTTTTCTTCATTCAGTTCTCTCATTCCTCTATGTCTCTTGGGTTTGGTAGTTCACGGGAAGGTCTCACAGAGACTCAGACACATTAGGGAACTGATTCATGGGACTATAGATATGCAGGCTGATGTTGCAGAGACTGGTTGTAGACCATAAGTTGGGGTGTAGCTGAAAGCAAGTGTCCTCAAAAGAGAGTTAGCATTGAGGTCCCATGAACTTATAAACCTCTAGTAGGGTGGGTCTTGTATCCCACTCGATCCCTCTCTCCTTAATACATTAAGTACTTTAGCACAAAATAAACAGTTAAGCATTGGCTACCAAAGCCTTTTTGAAAGAGAAACCTTTGATACCACAACAGCCAAGCTAAGGGGAACACTGTTTCTGAAGGTATTTGTACTGTCACTAAGTTATTCTGTTGTTATTGTTGTGTACCGTTGAGTCAGAACCAGCCCATAGCTGACCCTCTGTCAGGTTTACAGAGGCAGTTACTTGAAAGAGAGGAGATTGCCTATCCTTTCCCCTCAGATTGATGGATTTGAACCACATGCGTTTGGGGTTGCAGCACAACTTCTTACCACGAGGCCACCAGAGCTCCCTAGTTTTCCATTTTTGCATAACAACTTATGCAAATAATTTCAGCAGTTTAAGGTCATACACCTTTATTAATCTCAGTTTTTGTGTATAAGGAATTTGAGAATGACTTAGCTGGATTTCTATCCAGGGTCTCACAAAGCTGCAGTCAAGGTGTCGGCTATGTGCTCAACCTGAGGTTCTATTAAGGAAGAATCCAGTTCCAGACTCATTCATGTGGGTCCCAGGGTTCGTTTCCTGTAGTAGTAAGACAGAGGACTCAGTGTCTGTTGTCCGGAGGCTGACTTCCAGTTTTACAAACTGTCCAGTTTCTGGCCATATGGCCTGCCCCCAAAATTCTAATTAACTTAAGCCCTTTGCAATTGTTCTTTAAGAGAAAACAAAGTGAATTATGAGACAGACGAAAATAATCATCTGAGGATTTGTCCACAAGCCAAGGACTTGAGGAGAAGAAGTGATCTTCCGGAGGTGGTGCCCTGATTTGGACTTCCAGCTTTCAAAACTGTGAGATAAAGACATTTCCATTCTTTAAAGGTATAGTAGTTTGCTACGGTAGCCTTCAATAATGAAGCTGAGTTATCTCTGGGTGTCAGCTTAGGGCATATCTGTAATAAACCCACACACCGCCACTGACTGGATTCCAACTCACAGTGACTGTGTGTGAAAGTAGAATTCCCCACTGGGTTTCCAAGGCTGTAAGTCTTTATAGATGCAGACTGTCTTATCTTTCTTCTTGGAGGATGTAGCAAGCCTGTGGGTTTGAACCACCAACCTCTGCATACTACCAAGATTCCTTACAGAAGTATATGTAAAATTCAGAAAAAAAATTAAGAATAGAGTGTAAACCTAGTATTTAACATAATAGTTTCTTTTTTCCCTTGCAGGCTTCAATTATTTTGAAAGATTTTAATTTTTTTAAAAAGGTTAATGACAGAAGTACCTGTTTTCATCATCTATTTGTTGTGGTTCTAATTCACTCGCTGCTGGAGAAAGATGGGCAATCTCCTCTTGTGCCATTTTCTGCCTCTAAAAATCCTCTAGAGGGTCAGCTGTGGGTCAGTTCTGATTGGATGGCACATAAGTACAAAAACAATTTGACTTAAAAAAAAATCCAAACAATTTGACTTCAAGGCAATGGTTGTACATAGGTGTTTGTTTCTGTATTGTGGATATTTATTTTTGGGGGGAGGGAGGTGTCTGACTCACGTAGGCTGAAGTGATTAAGGATCAGATAAATTCTATTAATTGCTTAAAAAATTTGATCCAGTTGTATACTCACAAGCTTAACTCTCAGTTTTACACTGACACATAGGCTTTATACTTAATGACTGTACTATAACTCAAATGTTGTTGTTACGTGCCGTCGAGTCGCAGGCGACTAATAGC
Source organism: Elephantulus edwardii (assembly GCF_000299155.1). Classification (NCBI taxonomy): domain Eukaryota; kingdom Metazoa; phylum Chordata; class Mammalia; order Macroscelidea; family Macroscelididae; genus Elephantulus; species Elephantulus edwardii. Next base: position 6,437,931 of record NW_006399858.1, read on the forward strand.
GACCCTATGAAGGAGAATCCTCAACGCTTGGGTGTCTCTCATCCTCTCTCCAGGTTCATGGGGCCCAAAGAACACCAAAATTGCCCTGAGCCCTCACACCTGCCATGTCTCAAGGCGCCAGAGTCCAGATTCAGCTGACATTAAATCTCCCAAGACCCTAGGCGGGACACAACCTTTCAGATTCTTACCAACCCGGCACTCCAAAATGCTGGCAAAGTGTTTCTACCAGAACCCCAGTTCATCTGGCATGTCCGCTCTGCCGACCCCCACATGGGGCCCAAAGAACACCAAAATTGCCCTGAGCCCTCAAATAGAGAATAAAAATGAAAACCAAAATTGATTGAAAGCTAACTCTGTCCCAGAAGCTGCAGAAGTGCTGTGTATGTTAAAACTATTTATTTTCCTTGTATAGTTGACATTTCAGCCCAACTTTTCATCCTCTTAAACATCATTATTGTAAGGTATTCACTTATATATTTTTATTGGTTTGCTTACAAAGTTCGTATACATTGTGTTTTACCTGTTCTTCATTCACATTGTGCTTCATACAATTATTCTTATGCATTATGTTTTATAAAATCAATCACCTTGGACCTTGCCCATTGTTACTTTGTCTTTTCACCTTCCTATTTCCTTTCCCCCCTCCATCCATCCACCAAACTGTGCACCTCTTTGGTTTTGTCCCTACCTATCCTCATCCCTCTGCTTCTATCCTTTCCCCCTTGAGCTCCCATACACGTTTTACCAGTTATCCTTCTATTTTTACAATAATAGTTATTCAGTATTTGTCCTTATGACTGAGTTAGTCCACTCAGCATAATGCTCTCTAGTCTTTCCTAAGTTACGTAATATTTTTGGAAATCATTGTTCCTGAGTGCTATATAGTATTTCATTATGGGAAGGTACTACAATTTCTCAATACATTCAGTTGTGGTTGGACACTTATGCTGTTCCCATGTTCTTGTGATGGTGAGTAACAGTGCTATGAACATTGGTGTATAAATCTCCATTTGTGTCTCAGTTCTAATTTCCTTGGGGTATATTCCTAGTAGTGGAATAGCTGGGTCATACAGAGTTTCTATGCTCAACTTTTTGAGGAAACGTCAAACTGTCTTCCAGAATGGTTGTACCATTTTACAATCCCAACAACAGTGTATAGGAGTTTCCATTTTCCCACATCTTCTCCAAAATTTATTGCTTGCTGTTCTGTTAAACTTTGCCACTGTGACTGAGGTGAGATGGTATCTAATTGTGGTTTTGATTTCCACCTCTCTTATTGCCAACAGTTTTAAGCATTTTTTCATGTGTCTGTTGGCCAACCATCTGACAGTTTTCCTCTGTGAATAGTCTTTTCATATCTTTTGTCCATTTGGTAATTAAGTTATCAGTCTTTTTCTTCCAGAGGTCCGAGAATATTCTTGTAAACTTTTGTTATGAGACCTTTGTCTGAGACATTGCCAAACATTGCCAAATGTTTGTTGCCAGTCACTAGGGTTTTCTGTTGGAAAAAGTTTCTGTTGAGAATTCACTTTAAAAAAATTTTTTTTATGACACAGTAGTAGTTTCCTAAGCAAACCCTCACAATAACTTTAAACATTTTCCCCCCTCTTTGAACTCAATGTGTTCAACAGGTCTTTGCCCTTGGTACAAAAAGTAGCCTTTCATATTTAAACCAGAACAATTATTTTATGCTGCTCTTAACATGTATTTATAAATAATCATGCATTCAAACATATTAAGTCATTTAAGACTGTAATTAGTCATTGTCAAGTCCTGGCAAACAGCAGGATTCTAATTGGAAAGCAGTGTTTGCCCTACTTGTGCCTCAATGAAACTTTCAGAGCAGGGCAGCATGTGCTTCTTAATCTGTTTTTCTAACAGCTAGCAGCAAATCAATGAGGATGAGGCTGGTGGGTATGATAAATTAATATGCATACTGACAACTTATAACCGTGCAATTGCTTAGGGAATTACTATGCAGCTATATCCAAGTAATTATATGTTTTAAATGATTTATCTCAATTTGCTAACAATACACTCCTAAAATGGAAATAAAAAGAGAGAAAATGCAAATAGCATGATATACCAACATTATGTTGAACTTATTAGGAGATTAGGAGGTTGCCCTTTTAATGAAGAATTTAATGAATTAAGAGGTTTGCTATGAATAAGCATTCTTACTACTTGTTAAGTATTTGTCACTATAGACCTGTCAAAGTCATTCTAATTATGATTAATATCTTATCTTGAATTCCATCTTCATTCATATTTCAGTGGCAAATGCAACTTCTATTATGTGATCAAGGTTCATGAAAACAGGATGATTTGCCTATGACCTTATATTTTATTCATTTTACATTCAAATACAACAGATTTCTGTGAAATGAAAGTTAACCTTCTGAATCTTTTAATTTTGAGAGTGTGTTTTAGCTTTGACATGCTTTTCTACCCTTCATAACTGTTTCAAATCATGGTTGTATATTTAAGACAAATGAACACAATATTCTGATTGTCTTCATATAGGTCTGGAAACTGCAGCTTTGGGACATTATATAAAATTATTTCTTTTATGCTTTGGAAAGAACTGTTTTAATTTTCTGTATTATTACTTACATTCTTAATATGGAAGGGATGTAGTGATGATGTGATGTAAAAAAATCTTTTATTCAAATGTAAGGTAAATTTGCATTGCAGTCTAGATATAATTTGCAGCAAATATGGAGGATGTTGCTGTTTTATTTTGTTCTTCTTTAGGGATATAATACACAACCCATCATATTCTGTTCTGTTGCTGTTGTTAAATGCTGATGAGCACAACTCATAGCAACCCTATGAACAAGAGATCTGAACTTTGTCCTACCTGTGCCATCCTTATCATCCCCGACACATTTGAGCCCATTGTCAACTGTATCCATCTAACTCCTTAAGGATCTCCCTCTCCTTCATTGACCCTCTACTTACCAAGCATGCTGTCCCTTTCTAAGGAATAGTGTCTCCTAACTACATGCCCAAAATATGTGAGACCGATTCAAACGATAGTCTTTTTAGTCACTTGACATGCATCTGAAAGCACTACTGTGATATTAGAGCTAGACAACATATAAGGACAACAGGAGAAGAATAGACACCTTTGAGCTGTGGTGCTGAAGAGAGTACTGAATATCCTATAGATTGCCAAAAGAACAAACACATTTGTCTTGAAAAGGGTGCAGCCACAGTGCTCCTTGGAGGAATTTTGTTATATTCTAGCACTTCCTTTTTAGCTTTCTTTTCTCCCTCTATGATCTTTCCCTCTTCCTGTTTACTTAGTTCCTTGTCTCCATTTCACTTCATTCCTACTGTGCCCCTATTTTACCTCCTTGTCTTTCAGTCCTTCCCTTCCCTCTCTCCCTTCTTGATTCTAGTTTTCTGGTCCTGCCCCACTTCCCGGCAAACTAGCCCGCACGCCATCTTTGCATTTGATTCTGACATTTTAAGATGACTCAATGATTTACACCATCAGGTATTATAGGCTCTGGAATGAAATAAAAATTATTTCATTACTTCATTTCCTATCCTTTTAATAGACTTGAAGATCTATCTGTACATGAGCACAAGATGCTGTTAACTAACAAGCTCAGTGAAGTCACTATGAAAATGAAGCCAATTAATGTTGGGGGATAATAATAGTAGTAGTAACAACTGACTGTAAGGAAACCAGATCATTTATCAAACGTGAAGTGTGCTCTCTGAAGGGCTGGATAGCATCAGGGCAGCTTCTCTATGAAGAAGAAGCTGTGGTCCCCAGAGCCACTGGATCCTTCTCAACCTCTGGTATTTTTGAGAAACTCTCCACACATGGCCTCAGCGAGGCATTTGTACTGGGCGAGGAAACAGGAACGGAGTGTATGCAAATCAGAGAAATGAAGCCTCTCCCGAGGTCTTCCAAATCACTCAATTCTTGAAGCAATTAGCAGATAGTCTATTTCCCTCTAAGCCAGATGCATTTACATTTTCTTCATCATTTGAAGCATGTCTTCACACATTTCAGGTTCTCTATTATAAGCAGGGATAAGCACTCTGCACTTACTGTTGAATCCAGCTAAATAAAGTCAAACACTCATGGAATGCAATATTCTAACGTTGTAAAGAGCTGATGAGTTTTCCTGTTTTTAAAAAATTCCCTGAAACAGACTACATTTTAATTACATTTCTTCAGAGGTTTCTGGGGGGAGGAGGGTCATATGTTTAAGAGTGTTTAATGTACTTAAAAATTACATCTTCTAGCCGTCTCCAGTACTGACTTAATAGGTCTGATCTTTTGAAATGAATCTTATATCATATTTATGACGATGTCTTACTGAGGAACGAAGCTCAATCTAATGAGAGGCAATTCTTTTGATAAGTGACAATTACATCATTTGAACCAACATATCAACAGCTATCTCTCCTTATTGACAATAAGCTAGTAGCTTTGGAATGAAATTTAATATTTTAACCTCAGGGTTTAGGTAGTTATTTGTGGATCAGGCAGAACTAACTAGATGTGCCCATAATCATGCAAAACAAAGAGGAAATAGAAAATTGAAAGCCAGAGATAAACTAGAATTTTTCATTAAGCATCATTTTCAGCCTCTCCAAACGTTAGGTTTTCCCTCTAAACATAAATAAATGAACAGAACTGGTAAATATGGAGCACCTATTAGGTAACAGCCACTGTGTTAAAATTGATCTGCTTTGACAAATACTCTCATTTTTCTACACATCCTTTGTAGCAAGAGCTACTAAGTACAGAAAAGACAAGGGAATATGACAGGCTCCTGTAGAAGACACCCAACCCTGTGACCATTGATCACTTCTGGTTCATGGCAACTGTCCACCTGGTTTTCCGGATTGTATATCTTTATGGTAGGTGACTGCCCATGTTTCTCATATAGAAAGGTTGGTGGGATTGTACTTGTGACCTTTTGGTTAGCAGACCTGTATGGTAGGCACTATGCCACCAGGGCTCCTTTTTTTGGTGAGAGATGCAAATTTATACAAAAATTAAAAACTTAAGTGGGAAATACCAATCCTAACTTGAATTTCAAGAAATACACAGTGGCCTATTAGTAAAAAAATGCACTGCAGTCCCAAACACATGTCATTCAAATCCACCAGCTGCTCTAAGGGAGAAGGATGGACAATCTCCTGTATAATTTACTGCCTGTGAAAACCCACTGGAGGATCAGCTATGGGTAGATTCTGACTCGACGGTACACAGCACCACCACAACAGACATAGGCATTTGTTTTTGTTGTGGTCCCCCCCTTTTAAAAGTGAGTCCTTTCTTTCCCCTTTAATTTCTTCTTTTTGACCCTTTTAGAGTAAAAATTGTTGTTGTAATTTGACTTATAGCAAGCAGGTACATGACATTGTTGAGTCCTGAACCATTTTTACAATTGTTGGTGTGATGTTCGTTGTCCAAACCACTGTCTATTTATTTGGTTGCCTTGAAATGGCAGAGAGGGGGTAGGGAAGAGGTGTTTCACTTCTAGCACTTTCTCAGAGTTTTCCTTGGATAGTTCACAGAAGTAGCTCACTATGGCTTCCTTCCTACTCTGTCATCTGGAAACTCTTTTGACACCAATGTGCTATAAGTGACTCTAGCAGTCTTTGATATACTGGTGTCATAACTCCCATGGTTCAGTAGCATGTAAACCATTACAGAATGGCAAGCTGAAAGTGACGATCTAGTTGAAATCAATTCATAACTGGTCCTTCAGTAAAGTGTTGAGAAGGTACAAATTGCATAGGAGGAAATTAGCTCTATTTCTCCCTCTGGATTATTAGTGGATTTGAACCAGCAAAATGCATGGATTAGCAGTGCAAATCTTTACTGGCAAGGCCACCATACCACCCTTAGATTGGTGATAAAGAATACAAATTAAGATTTCATTCAAATTTCAAGATGAAGTAAAAGACAGCTCTTCTTTCTCATTATATGTGCTTTAAGCTTTTCTAGTGAATATTATGCAAGTCTAAATCAATATGTGTACTACAGATCTTTTAACACTTACTAATTTTAAGCTATAAGAAAAGAATTCTTGCATTGTACTAAAGAAAATATAACTCACAGTTCCAATTTAGCTGAAGTAGCACAATATAAGAAAACACAGTGAGTAAAAGGTGTATTAGTCACTAAATAATGTTAAGATATGTGGTTAGACAAATACAAAAGAAAACCTAAATCTTACCTAACTTCTAGTATTATTATAAATATAAGATGAAGATAATGAATCATGACAACAAAAATATTTCCTCTAGCTCTTGGACTTTTGGATTTAAAAAATTGAGTTTTAAACAATTGTCTTGATTTGTATGAACATATTAATGATATTATAGAAAATATAAAGCAAAAGATTGTTGGTATTTTCTCAAAATACAAATTAGACTTTATCATCTTCATTTATTTGGCAGACAGTACAAGTATGCACTTATATACATTCTTTTTATCAAAGAAAAAGAAATTATCTTACTTATTAAAAATAATTTCCATTCCAAAAAAAGGTGACCCGACGGAGTGCGGAAATTACTGAACTATATCATTACTGTGCTGGCTGGGGGCTGGCTCTGAAACGATTGGTGGGCCGGAAGCCTCTTTTTGGCCAATGAGAGCCCAGGGTGCAAGTCGGCTCTCTTTGAAAATTCATTTGGGGTCTTTGGAAACTCAGGTGGCCTTCGAGGGGTGAGCCGTTGGCTTTTTACCTCTGTGCTGGCTGAGGGCTGGAAGCCTCCGTTTTTTGGCCAATGAGAGCACAAAGCACAGGCCTGATTTCTTTGAAAATTCACTTGGGCCTGAGGGTTATAGGCCCAAAGGCTTGGTTTTTGTCTTTGAAATGAACATTCTCCTGAGTGGTACAGCACTGTAATGTCCTTAATCTGTATTGAGGTATATTTGGATTCTATGATATTGAATGGTGTGCCATAATGGTTACACGTGGTTGACAATGTTTGGTAGAGCTCACTGATTAAGACAGACTTGGAAGCAGAAGTGGCATTCAATTCTTAAACAAGGCTGTGGAAACTCTATGAACTTAGAAGAACACTAGTTCTTTTGTTTATAGTGTTGGTACAAGATGGTACTTAACAACAACAATAAAACACTAAAGCCCTTGTCTTGGAGATGGATGAAGTGGCTGCGTAAGAGGTTGGTCTTGTTTTAGTTGAGAATCTGTGTGGATTGTTTGATTGTTTTTTTATTTAAGCTTCTTGGTTAGAGTCAAAAGAACTACTGGGGGGGGGCTTTATAATTAAAAGTTGGGCCTGGAAAAAAAAATGTTGAGCCTGAGAGAATATATTTTAATCTCTTGCTACTATGTTTTAGAGGAATATTCTTCTAAGTCATACAGTACTCTGGCCAATTTGGTGTGATGAGATAATCTGGGTTTGCTTTGACACTGAATCTTGTGCCATCTGGGTTTCAAATGCCAAACTGGAGCAACTGTTTCATAGGTATGCCAAACATCATAAGGGCTATCCATCATGGGCAAGGTTCGGTGAAACTCCCAGATTCATTTAAGAATGATTCAAGTTTGGAAGTAGAAGTGGCATCCACTTTCTAAACCACATGTCTCTGGAAACTCTATGAACTTGGAGAAATGACAATAGTTATAGAAAGGCTTCAGGCCTTTTGTATATATTTCTATCTCTGTCTCTATCTCTCTATCTGTATCTCTATCTCTGTCTATCTGTATAGTTGGTTGGGCCCTGTGGTCTAGTGTTATTTTATTTTGGAGGCATATTCTTCTAAGTTGTACAGCACTCCTCTGTCAATTTGTTGCGCTGAAGTAATCTGGGTTTGCTATGATGCTGCACCTTGTGCCATTGGATGCCAAATGCCATAATGGCTGCTGATGGTGGACAGTGTTTGGTGGACCTCCCAGTTTAAGACAGGATTGGACCCAGGAGTGGCATCCACTTCCTAAACCACATGCCTCTGAAAACTCTATGAACTTGGAGAAACGACGATAATTATAAAAAGGCTTCAGGCCTTTTGTTCATAGAGTCACTATGAGTCATGCTCATAAACAATAAATAACAACATCACTACTATTATATGCAAGCAAAATCCTGCTGAAGAGTATCCAAAAATGACTGAAACAATACGTCGACAGAGGACTATCAGAAATATAAGCTGAGTTTAGAAGACGTTGTAGCATTAGGGGCATTATTGGCAATGTCAGATGGATCTTGGCCAAAAGCAGAGTATCAGTAGAATATCTATCTGTGTTTTATTGGCTAAGCAAAAGCATTTGATGTGTGGATTACAACAAATTGTGGCTAACCTTGAGCAAAATGGGAATCCCAGATTGTGCTCATGCAAAACCTATACTTGGACTAGGAGGCAGTCATCAGAATAGAGTAAGGAAACACTGCATGGTTCAAAATCAGGAAAGGAGTGTGTCGGGGATGTGTCTTGTTTTCATAACTTTTCAATCTATATGCAGAGCAGATAGTTTGGGAGACTGGACTTTATGAGGAAGAATGTGACATCAGTCATGGAGGAAGATTAATCAACAATTGTGTTATGCAGATGACACATTTTGTTTTCTGAAAATGAGGAGGACCTGAAGCGCTTGCTGCAAAAGGTCAAGGACTTTGGTTTACTATATAGATTGAAAGTCAGCATCAAGAAAACAAAGATTTTTGGGGGTGGTAGTAGGTAATTGTGGAACAATGAATGAATTTTTTAAAAAAATAGACTGGGGAGGGGGAAGAAAATACAAAAGGATGGAGAGGGGGTAAAATGTGCAACAGCCAATGGATGAAAATCTAACTTCTCTGTAAATGTTTGCTAAGATCACAATTAAAATAATTTTTTAAAAAAAAAAACAAAACAAAGATTTTCACCAAGAGACCAATTGGCTACACCACAGTAGATGAAGAAGAATTGCGATTATTAACTATTTCAGCTTGCTAGTTTCCACAGTCAACACTCTTGACATCAGTAGTCAAGAAATCAAAAGATAAGTAGTATTAGGAAAATCTGTTGTCAGGAACATCTCCAAAATGCTAAACTGCAAAAATGTCACTTTAGAGACTAACACATGCCTGATCCAGGCTATGATCTTTGCAATTACTTGCTATGCATCTGAAACCTGGACAATGAATAAGGACAATAGAAGAATGTATGCCTTTGTGTTGTGGTGCTGAAGAAGTATATTGAACATTTCATGTACTACTAAGAGAACTAACAGATATGTCTTGGAGAAAGTGAAACTAAGCTGCCATTTGGAGGTAAGGATTGTGACGCTCCATCTCACATACTTTGGGCATGTTGCAAGGAGAGATCAGTCTTTGGAGAAGGATATCATGCTTGGAAGGGTGGAAGGATAGTGCAGGAGAGGAAGACTCCAAAAGAGATCGATTGACACAGTAGCTGGGTTAATGAACGCAGGTGTGTCAGAGACAGTGAGACTGGCTCAGGATAGAGCAGGGTTCAGAGCTATTGCACGTAGGGATCACTATGAATCATATTTGACTTGACAGCACATAACAACACACTTTATATTACATGATACTTCTAAAAAGGGTATGGTTTGCTGACTTATGATGTTGAGGTTCTTGTATTGAGAGTATTGGTCATTTTTCAGCTTCCTTAAAAGAAATAAAGCATGAAATGAAATGCCTGACTCTGTAAAAACAAAGCTAGTAGCTCCCTCACATATCCGCTACAAGGTCTTTAAGGTTGATCTCAGCCACAGACAAGATATTAAATTGCTGGCCTGTTGCAAAAATAGTATTTTCAAAGTACAATACAAAAATGGCTTTCTCTAATTTGGAAATCTATTGAGGATGAAAGGAAGAAAGAAATTATGGTAAAGAAGAAATTTATTTGCTCTTCCTCAAAAACTGTTTGAGGATCTTTCAAGAGCTGACAAGCAGCCATGGAAAGAATAAGCTGACAACATCAGATTGTGTGCTATTATGTGGTAAAATTTGTACAGAGTAGAACGGCTTATATTTCTGGAACAAAACTATTCAAAAATATCATCAGAAAAAGGTGGCAGAGTTCAGCTGAGCCTTTTCAATTTCTTTACTTAAATTGTACATTATTTTGAACATAGGTCAAATTTCCCAAGTTCAAAATGTCTTTGTGCTTTTTTGCAATGTTCGCTGAAAAGGAGTTTACTAATAATAGCATTTAATATGTGTTAGAGTGTTTATAAAGGATAATTATTTTAGATATGGATACGCTACAATGTTGAGGCTATAGACTCAAATGAACTGAAAATGAGCTGCTCTTCCTCAACTTTTTCTTCCTCTTTACCCCTCCCCCGCCCAGTCTCTGTAGACCCCTGGGTGCCATCATGTAATGTCAAGAAAGCAGCAGGCAATACCAAACACTAAGAAAAAAACCAAAACAAGCCTTTTCCTTTAAAAAGAAGACCAGGATGGGATTGTAAAATGGGACAACTGCTTTGGAAGGCAGTTTGGCATTTCCTCAAAAAGTTGAACATAGAAATCCCAAGTTACTCAGCTATTCTACTAGGAATATATCCCAAGGAAATCAGAACTGAGACACAAGTGGAGATATGTACACCGATGTTCATAGAAGTGTTATTCACAATACTAAAAAAATGGAAACAGTCCAAATGCCCATCAATAAATTAATAGATTGAGGAATTACGTTACATCCACACAATTGGAAACAATAATAATACAGCACAAAGAAAGAATGAATTCTTGAAATGCTTTCTACCTTGGGAGACTGTTGTTGGTTTTTGTTGTTGTTAGGTGCCCATGAACAGCAGATTTGAACCCTGTCTTATCCTGTGCTGTCCTCACAATTTCTGACACACATGAACCCATTGCTGCAGTCACTGTCTCAATCCATCTCAGCAACTGTCTCCCTCTCTTTCACCAACCCCCCTTCACCTTTTCAAGCATGATCTTCCTCTCTAAGGTACAGCCTCTTCTAGCAACATGCTCAGTGTATGTGAAATGAAGCTTTATACACTTTTGTCATTAAGGAGCACTGTGGCTGCATCTTCTGTAAGACATATGTTTGGGTTTTGGCAGTCCACAGGATGTTCAGTACTTTTCTCCAACATCACAGCTCAACATGGTCAGTTCTTTTTTTCACCCTTACTGGCAATCAGGCAAGGGAAGTTTCTGGGGTCCTTTTCACTGTGTGTTACTGTTCTTTTTGCCCTTCAAAAATGGCTGGGTGACCCAGAGCTTTAGACTAAGGGTAAGAAAGAGTGGAGCCTGCAGAGCCTGCTCCAGGAAATAACATAAAAGCCTTCATGAGAATTGAAACAACTATGAGATACATCTCACACTGGTAAGAATAGCAAAATTTAACAGAACAGCAAGCAACAAATGCTGGCAGTTGTGGAGAAACTGCAACCCTTATTCACTGTTGGCTGAAGTGTAAAATGGTGCAACCACTGTGGAAAATGGTGTGGCGTTGTCTCAAAAAGGTGGAAATAGAGATACCATTTGACCCAGCAATTCCAATACTGGGAATATACCCTAAATAGACCATAACCGCCATCCAAGCAGATATATGTACACCCATGTTTATCCGGCTTTGTTCACAATAGCAAGGAGTTGGAAACAACCGAAGTGCCCATCAACAAATGAATGGATGGAGAAGCTCTGGTATAGTCACACAATGGAACACTATGCTGCATTGAAAAACAAGGAACTCATGCAATTATTATTCAAAATGGGTGAGCCTAGAGGACATTATGCTGAGTGAACTATCTCAGTCACAAGAAGACAAATACTCCATAGTGCTGCTGTTGTAGAATGGGACTGACATTAGGGTTGGGGTTAGACTGAGAAAAACTGGATAAATTATATATACTACATTGAAACAGATGAGGGAACGAACAGCTAAAAGTGATATATGATAGGATATTATGGTTGTCACAAAAGTCCAGAATTAAGGTTGCAGAGTGGAGTGTACTCTGGGAGGGGGTGAGGTGGGGGTGGGGGTGCAGGAGGGGATTGTGTACCAATGAAGGAATTTTTCTTTTACTTTTCAAAGAGAGGAGTGAACTGGGGGGCGGAGGGCAGGGGTGGTCAGGGAGAAAAGTGCAACAATGAATGAATGAAAATCCAGAATCTCTGTAAATGTTCATTAAATTTAATAAAATAAAATAAAATAAATTCTTCATGAGGCTTGGAGACTAGAGTTTCCTTACACTCTGGAAGTCAGTTGGCTAACTTGTGGGCTGGCTGGCATCTCAATGGTGGTGGACAGTGTTAGGTGGAGCTCCCGATTAAAACAATCTTGGAAGCAAGAGTTGCATCCACTTCTGAAATAGCTTGCCTCTGGAAACCCTATGAACCTAGAGAAAGGATGAAAGTTATACAAGTGTCCAGGTTTTTCGTTCATAGGGTCGCCATGAGTTGCCTATGACTCGATGGCACTTAACAACAACAACAACATTCATTGTCCAGCCCCTAGATGCATAATAAGTGATTGAAAAGACCATGGCCTGAATCAGGTACAATTTAGGCCTCAAATTGACATCATTGTTCCTCAATATTTTGAAAAGATCCTTCACTGCAGACTTTCCCAGTACATCTCCTGATCTTCTGACTGCTAGTAGCAAGGGTGCAAATTTTGGATCCAAGTAAGATAGAGTAGAAGTTAGAGGAGGCAGTGGCACAAGGGATATCATTGCTGATGTCAGATGGATCCTAGCAGAAAGCATAGAATGTCAGAAGACTGTCTATTTGTATTTGCTTGACAATGCAACAACATTTGACTGTGTTGATCTTAACAAATTTTGTCTAACATTGAGAAGAATGTGAAACCCATAACATTTAATTGTGCTCATGAGAAAACTTCTCCAAAGACCAGTCCCTCCTGGCAACATACTCAAAATATGTGAGATAGAGCTTCAAAATCCTTGCCTCCAAGAAGCAGCTTGGTTTCACCCTCTCCAGGATAGATATTTTTGTTCTCTTGGCAGTCCATAGTATATTCAATACCCTTCTCCAGCACCACAACTCAAAGGCATTTATTCTCCTTCTATCATCCTTAGTCATTGTATGGCTCTCTGATGCATAGCAAGTAATAGCAAAGACCATGGCCTGGCCAGGTGCACCTTAGTCTCTAGATTTACATCTTTGCACTTCAGCACTCTCGAGAGATCCTTGACATCATTGTGTTTGAGTTTTGGGGTTTTTAGTAGATACTACAGGAAGAAGAATTGGCCATTCACTTCTAAAGTATCAGGCCTTCATAAACCCTCTTTGTAATAAAAAACACTTAGACTAGCAGATAGGGCAACTGAGGTGGAGCTTTCAAATATGGAAACACAAAGGGAGAGGAACAGTTGTAAGCAGACACTAGTGGTTGGAACATGGAATGTGAGAACCATGAATGTAGGAAAATTAGATATTGTTAAGGAAGAAGTGGAATGCATAAATATTGACATACTAGGTATTGGGAGATGAGATGGACTGGCATCAGGCTTTTTGAGTCAGATGATCTACTACGTTGGAGATGAAAAAGTGAGGAAAAATGGGGTTGCTTTCGTAGTTAAGAAAATCATTTCTAGATTTGTCTTGAAATACAATATTGTGAATGACAAGATAATATCCATACACATAAAAGGAAGTCCAGTGAATATCACCATCATTCAGATTTGCACATCAACAACCAGAGCCAAAGAAGAAATAGAGGATTTCTACCAACTTTTGCAGTCAGAGATTGATCGAACATACAATGAAGACACATTAATAATAATGGGTGACTGGAATCCAAAAGTTGGGAACAGAGAAAATACAGGATAGATAGCCATTTTTTGAGAGCTAGAAATTAATTTGACAAACACTTAGGCAGCTACTAATATGTTCTTCAGTTTTACAGGTTCTGTAATTTTGTCATTTCAAGAAAGTTACGTAAATGGAACCATACAATAAGTTACCCTTTGGGATGTATTTTTAAAATAAGAATAGTTTTCAAGATTGTTGTATGTATACATTATTTTTTTTTGAAAGCTTCTTTATTGTATGTATACATTATTGTATACATTATTGTTGTTGTTATGTGCTGTTGAGTTGCCTGCAACTCATAGTGAACCTATGTACAAAAGCTGTACCCTGTTCTATCCTTAGGCAATCACACTTATCTCTGACATACTTGCCCCTATTACTCCAGTCACTGTGTCAATCCATCTAATTGAGAATCTTCCTCTCCTGCATTATCTCTCCACCCTTCCAAGCAGGATATCCTTCTGCAAGGACTGGTCACTCCTGGCAACATGCCCAAAGTATATGAAATGGAGCTTCAAAATTCTTGCCTCCAGAGAACAACTTGATTTTCCCCTCTCTAGGACAGACCTGTTTTGTGGTTTGTTCCCCGCCCCCCCCCATTTGACAGTCCATGGTATGTTTAATACTCTTCTCCAGTACTACAATTTAAAAGCATCAACTCCCCCCAGGCCCCCGCCCCATCCATAGTCATTGTTTAGCTCTCTGATCTATAGCAAGTAATTGTGAAGACCATGGCCTGGATCAGATGCACCTTAGTCTCTAGACAAATATCTTTGCACTTCAGCACTCTGGAAAGGTCCCTGACACAGACTTTCCCAATCCAATTTGTCTTTTGATTTCCTGGCTGCTGGTTCCTAGAATGTTGTTTGTGGACCTGAGCAAGCTGAAATTGGTAACTATCTCAATCTCTTCTCCATATTTTTTTAAAACTTGTAGTTTGAATGAAAGTTACAAAGAAAAGTTTTTATTCAAAAAAATCATTCCTACATGTTTTTTTTAAAATATTAATTAGCTTGTTCCTTTTTATTGGTAAATAGTAGGACTACGAGGTTTTGGTGTATCATAATTTAAACACTGAGGGGCGATGGCGACTAGATTATTTCTAGTTTAAGGCTTAATCTAGGATGAGCATTTGTGTACAAGTTCTTCATTTCTTTTGGATAAATCTCCTTTCTCTGGGATAAATATCCAACAGGGTATTTGCTAAATTGTTTGGCAATTATCGATGATCTGTTTATAGAGATTCTACCTTGAGGCACCTAAGAAGAAAGAACTACCAGTCTACTTCTAAAAAACAGGTCATTGGAAACTCTGTGAAGCACAACTTCTGTTTTTGATGTAGAGTCTCCAAGAGCAGGAAGACGTATGACAGAAATAGATTTGGCTTTTGATTTTTTGTGGTTGTTGCTTGCTTAGTTTTGTAAGAAACTGACAAAGTATTTTCCAGGATTATATAAGTAATTTGCATAGCCACCTATAAGATCCAGTATCTGCACATCCTCACTAGCATTTACTGTTGTCACTGAGTTTTATTTTAGACATTCTAATAAATTTACATTTTCCTCGTAGTGAATGATGTAAAATATTTTTATAGTACTTGTTCGTTATTTGCATATCTTCTTCAATGGAGTGTCTTTTTATGCCTTTTGTTCTTGCTGTAATTCTATTTTTGTTCCTTTATTGTCTTACTCTTGATTGTCAGGAAGACATTATATTAGTCTTTTTGTAGTTATGTGTTTTGGAAATATTTTCTCATAATGTGTAGTTTATTTATAATCTCTGTCCAATACCTTTCATAGACCAAAGGTTTTTCATTTTAATGAAGTCAATTTGTCAAGTTTTCCTTTTTTTTCCTTCTTAAGCTTTATTTTTTTAAAAAAAATAATTTTAATGAGCATTTACAGAGATTTTGGATTTCCATTCATTCATTGCTGCACTTCTCGCCCAGCCCAGCACCCCCTCACCCCCCCACCCCGCAGTTTGCTCCTCTCTTTCAAAAGTCAAGTTTTCCTTTTATGGGGCATGCCTTTAATGTCAAGTTTAAGAATTCTTTCTAGCCCAATATCCTGAATATTTTCCTGTATTTTTATCAGGAGTTTCATAGTGTACTATGTTTATATTTAAATCTGTAATCCACTTTGTTTCAATTATTTTAGAAAGTGTGATATTTAAATCAAAGTTTACTTTTTTGCCTACAGATGTCTAATTACTCTAACACTATTTGTTGAAAAGATTATCTTTCTTCAATTAAATTGCTTCTGCACTTTTGTTGAAAATAATTTGTGTAAGAAATACAGTAAACACAGAGAACTACTATTGCATATATAATTCTGTAATGTCAGCAATAAAAAATGTTATTTTACAAAGTAGCTATATAAGCAGACAGGCAAGATGAACAGATGCAAACAAGTGAAA
Organism: Elephantulus edwardii; assembly: GCF_000299155.1. Lineage (NCBI taxonomy): Eukaryota > Metazoa > Chordata > Mammalia > Macroscelidea > Macroscelididae > Elephantulus > Elephantulus edwardii. The sequence continues at coordinate 6,454,107 of NW_006399858.1, forward strand.
ATGCTATGCCCACAGCTACACATAGGATTAAGGGAGTTCTGATGGGTTAGTGGTAAGGAGTAGGACTGCCCACCCAATGGTAGGCAATTCAAATTCACCATCTGCTCCATGGGAGAAAACCAGGCAATCTCCTCTGGTGTGATTTACTGCCTCTGAAACTCACCGAAGGTTCAGCTATGAGTCTGTTCTGACTCAATAGAAGTACATAAGAACACGCATGTTTTTGTTGTTGTTAAGTGCCGTTGAGTCTCAGGCAACTCATAGTGACCCCATGAATGAAAGTTCTGGACACCTGTATGACTTTCGTCGTTTCTCCAGGTTCATAGGGTTTCCAGAGGCAAGCTTTTACGGAAGTGGATGCCACTCCTGCTTCAAAGCTTGCTTTAATTGGGGAGCTCCACCCAACATAGGTAACCATTCTTGCATTTGACTCATGGGTGTCACACTGTTCGGCTTCACAGCAACGAGTTACCTTTGTACAACAAGTGGACATACCAGGGTTACACGATCTAGAAGAATGTTTCAACAAACACAATTAGAGGCAGGCCTGAGGGCCATGGAGTAGTCACCCACCTTTGGCTTGGAAGCATGGCTTTCTGTCTCCTAGGCCAATGTCTCTCTCTCTCTCTTTCTTTCTCTCTCTCTCTCTCTCTGCTATTGCTGGTGTTGGTGTTGGTGTTAAGTGCTGTCGAGTCATCCTGGACACCTGTATAACTTTCGTCCTTTCTCCAGGTTCATAGGGTTTTCAGAGGCAAGCTATTATGGAAGTGGATGCCACTCCTGCTTCAAAGCTTGTTTTAATCAGGGAGCTCCACCAAACACTGTCCACCATTAATAACCATTCTCACAGGTTTGGCAAATGATAGGTCTACATTCATAATGGTTCATACTTTCCATACCCTGATGTATATGATGGAGATAATAGGGAGCAAAACAATACAAACTTCTCAATTGCACTCAAACCCCCTGTAGGGAAGAGGTTGCTGGTCCTGGGACCTTAAATCGTGACCTTAATCATGAGGGACAATAAAGGTCAATTGACAATGATGTACACAAACACTATTCTACAACCAGCTTTGGCGAGTAGTAATTGTGGTCCTAAAAGCTTGCCAGCAGGCATTTAAAATGCAGCTATCTAATACCCTTCACAATAGCTAATCACAAGATTAAATATTTGGGAGTAAATATAACTAGAAGCACAAAAGATCTATTCAAAGAAAATTACAAAACATTATTACAAGAAACAAAAAAAGCCTGGAGAAGTGGAAGAATATTCCCTGCTCATGGATAGGAAGGCTT
>NW_006399858.1:6457265-6465180 GCF_000299155.1 Elephantulus edwardii
AAAAAAAAAAATAAAATGCAGCTATCTGTTTCTTTCTTTGCAGAACAGCAGTGGGGGAAACAAGCAAAAGTGTATAGAAACAGTACAAAAGGATTATTAGACCATTTGAATCTCAACTTCCATAACTCTGAGACCAGAAGAATTAGATGATGTCCGACTGCCTTTGCTGACCATTCCAAAAGGGATCACCGTGAAAGTTCTTGGATGGAACAAAGAAAAATGTAGTGGAAAAAATGTAGAACAGGCTTACTGGTCCAATAGACATTGGTGGAATCTCTGAAATGATGGTCCTTAGTTACCTTTCAAAACTGGAACAAAATACCTGCTTCCTCTCTGGCTCAGCTTTCAGCCAAACAACAGACAGGCCTGCACGGTGAACAAAACCACCAGGAGCCACTTACTTCTTAGAATAACCAGTCCTGTGAGATCGAAGAGCAACTTTTGGCCAAGAACAACGTTCAGAAGGCTGGAAGATGTAGAAAAGAAAAATTGGTGGAAATAGGAATCATATGAAGGAAGGAGGAAGAATATGGTTACATCACGTGTATTATTATTAATATCACAACACAGTGTATATTGAATGATTGAATTGAAAACTGTTAGCTTTGTAAACTTTCACTCAACTCATCATAATAAAAATATATGAAAGGATAATAACAAAAAAATAATGTGTGCTTATGTGTGTGAGTCTGGTTTTGTTCTATTCAATTCTATTCCACTGATCCCTTCCACATAACCGCAACAACCTTTAAAGACTATGGTGTGCTTGATTCATGCCTTGCTAATTTATGTAGCTTCACATGCATTTGGAATTTAAACCATGAATAAGGAAGCTGGAACAAGAATCGATGCCTTTGAATTATAGTGTTAGCAAACATTATTGAATCGACTGCCCAAAGAACAGTAGATCTATCTTGGAAGGAATTCAACTAGCAGAGTCTTTAGAGGTAAGGTAACTTTATGTCATATATATTAGGCATGTTATCACAAGGGACCCGCCCTTAGAAAAGTGCATCAGGATGCGCTTTCTAAAATAGATCAGCAAAAGAGAAGAAGACTGTCAGTAAGACAAATTAATACAGTGATTGCAACAATGGGTTTAAGTACAACAGGCATTGTGATGATGGCACAAGGTCGAGTAGAGTTTTGATCCATTGTATATAGGCTTGCTGTTAGAGTTGACTCGATGACACTTAACAACAAGAAGCACAAAAGGACAAATACCTCATGGTACCACTGTTGTAAAGCAGGACTGACCTCGGGGTTGGGAGGAGACTGAGAAGGATGTGTTCAATAATGTATACTGCACTGAAACAGATAAGGGAGAAAACTGTTTAAGAGGGGAAATTATTAGGTATTTTTGTCATGACAGGAGTCCAGAGCAAAGGCTGTATAGCCAGTGGACCTGGGGGGAGGGATTGTAAAACAATGAAAGAATTTTTTTTTTATGTTTCCAAGAGGGTAGTGTACTAGGGGGAGGGTTGGGAGGGGGGAAAAGTGCAACAATGAAATAATGGAAATCCAATCTCTGTAAATTTCCATTAAAATTAATAATGAATTTTAAAAAACCCCAACAAAACAAGAAGGGTGCACTCGAGTCTTCAATATTACAGCTACATAGTGAACCTTGAAAGTGGGTAGACTGAGTCCTTTCTCACTTTATTTTTCTTTTTAAAAAAGTATTCAAGCTTTTCCAGCTCCTGTGTCTTTCCATATAGATTTTAGAATAATTTAGTCTATTTCTACAAAACGTTTTGCTGAGATTTTAAAAAAAGATTCTGTTAAACTTGCACATCAATTTAAGGGTAATTGGCATCTTAATTATGTTGATTATTTTAATCCATGTAACTTAGAATGTCTATTTAAATCTTTAATTTCTTTCATCTGTGTTGTATGTCAGCATAAACATTCTGGTAAATTTTTGTTAGATTTACATATACCATTTAAACATATTATAAAGAGCATTGTTATTTTAAATTTTATGTCCAGATGTTCATTGCCATTATCTAGAAATATAATTCGTTTTAGGTCTTTATTTATATTCACCACCACCTGTCTGCTTTAGAGAGTTCTCTTAGGGGAGTTTTGAAAATAGAAAACAGTAGTTTTAGTAGTAGTGTTATAGTTTGGTGCCATCAAGTTAGTTTTGACTCATAGTAACCCATGTGACAGGGTAGAATTTTCCAAGGGCTTCTAGGCTGCATTCCTTACAGGGTCAGATTGCCAGTCTTTCTCTTGTAGGTTGTTGAGTGGATTTGATCTACCAATCTTTCAGTTAGCTCTTGTGGACTACTATTATGTTGTTATTGTTGTGTTAGGTATCCTCAAATTGAGTACAACTCATAGTGATCTTGTGAACAAAACAGCTCTAAACCCTGTCTTAATCTGAGCCGTCCTCATTATCTCTGGCATACTTGAGCCCATTGCTGCAGTAAGTGTGTCAATTCATCCAGAAGGTGTTCCTCTCTTTTGCTGATCCTCTACCTTCCCAAGCATGATGCACCTTTCTAAGGAATATTAACAATATCCTCAAAGTATATAAAATGAAGCTCATCATTATAGGCTGCACTTTCTCCAGGATGTATCTGTTTGTTCTTTTGGCAGTCAATACTCAATATTCTTGTTCAATATTCTTCAACAGCACAGCACAAATTCATCAACTCTTCTTCTGTAATCCTTATTCTTTGTGCTGTGTTCAATATTCTTTTGGCAGTCAATATTCAATATTCATGTTCAATATTCTTCAACAGCACAGCACAAAGACATCAACTCTTCTTCTGTAATCCTTATTCTTTGTGCAGCTCTTAATTGTATAGCAAATTGTTGAAAGAACACAGCTTGAATCAGGTGCACTTTAGTCTTTAAATTGACACCATTTTCCTCAGTAATGTGGAGACATTCCTGACAGCAGACTTTGTCAATGCAATATGTCTCTTAACTGATGGTACCAAGGATGTTGATTGTGGATTTAAGTAAGAGGAAATTGCTGGCAATTAATTAATTTTTTCTTTGTCATGACGTTGCCTATTGTTCCAGTGAGGACCCTTCCCCCCTGGATGTCGATATGAAACCCAAATTAAAGGCTGTCATCCTTGATCCTCAGCAACAATTGGCTCAGGTCCTCTTCACTTTCAACTACAAAGACTGTCATCTGCATAATGCAGGTTGTTGATTAGTTTTCCTCCAATCCTGATGCCACATTTTTCTCACAATGTCCAGCTTCTATACAATTTAGATGCACAGTTTTCTTAATTTTAAAATAGTGTTCCCTTGCCTTATTCAGACAACAGCTTCTTGATCTAGGTATAAGTTTCATATAATTAAGTGTTCTAGGATTCTCATCCTTCACAGTGTTAGCCACAGTTTGTTATGATTCACAGAGTCAAAAGCTTTTGTATATTCATTAAAGTACAAATAGATATTCTTCTGGTACTCTCTGCTTTCAGTCAGATCCATCTGACATCAACAATGATGTCCCTGGTGTCACGATTTCTTCTAAACCCAGCTTGATCTTCTGTCAGTTTTCTGTCAATGTACTGTTCTAGCTTCTCCTGCATGAGTTTTGGTGATATTTTTGCTTGCATGCGCTATTAGTGATATTATTTGATAATTTTCACATCCTGTTGGATTACCTGTTTTGGGAAATGGGAACAGACATCCAAATATCCCACAGCCATTTTGCTATGGATTAGTATGTTTGTTGTTATTATGTGCCATCAAGGTTAGGATGACACAATGCGACCCTATGAATAACTGATCTGAACCCTGTCCTGTCCTATCCCATCCTTACAATCTCTGACATAGTTGAGCCCATTGCTGCATTCACTGTGTTAATCCAACTGGTTGAAGGTCTTTCTTTCATTGACCCTCCACCTTTCCAAGAATGATGTCCCTCTCCAAAGAATAGCCTCTCCTAAAAACATGCCCAAAGTATGTGAGGTCAAGTGTCATCATTTTGCCTCCAAGGAGCACTCTGGCTGCACTTTCTCCATTGCCACAAGGGTTACCCATGATGGACAAGTTTTGGTGAAACTACCAGATTAAGACAAACTTAGAAGCAGGATTGGCCATTCACTTCTTAAATAGCAGGCCTCTGAAAACCCTATAAATAGTGGAAAATAGATAGTTATAATATTAGCTTTAGAGCCCAAATTGAAAGTTGAGCAAAAGGAGAAGAAACAACTACAAACATCCTTTAATAGTTGGAAGATGGAATGTATGAATGTTGGAAAACTAGAAGTCATGAAAAAGGATATGTAACAAATGTAACTCATGAACATCTACATTTCTGGACATTAATGAGATGAGACAGACTGTTATTGACCACTTGAAATCAGTCACACGGTGTACTGTGCCAGAAATGGAAAACAGAAGAATGTTATTTCATTTATAGTTAAAAAGACAATTTCAAGTTCTATTGTGAAGTATGATGTTTATGAGAAATAGGATATTATCCATACAGATACAAGGAAGACCTGTTAATATAACTATTATTCAAACATATATACCATCAACTAAAGCAAAAAGGGAGGAAATTGAAGATTTTTTACCAAAGTGACCAAACATACAATCAAGAATGCATGTATTATTATAAGAATATTCAAATTACCTATGTTATATTGGACGAGTGTTCCACTAATTTATCCATTTTGTCTGTCAGATTTATGAGAATAAAGTTTTTCTTTAATTCACTGCTTTCCAGTGCAATTCTAATTAATAGTGACACTATGGGACAGAGTAGAACTTCCCAGTTGTGTTCCCAAGTCTGTATATATTTTTGCTAGTTTTCTTTCATTTTATATTTATTTGCTTACAAAATTTGTATATATTGTTTCATGCTATTCTTCATTCACATTGTGCTTCATACAATCATTCCCATGCATTGTGTTTTACAAAATTAATCACCATTGGATCTTGCCCTGTCCTTGCAGGTCCCCAGTGAATGCTTCCCATTTCTTTCACCTCCTTCTTCTCCCACCATATTTTGCAACTGTGTGGTTTTGCTCCTACCCATCCTCACTCCTGTGCTCTTACCCCTTTCCCCTTTGGGCCTCGTATACATGTTTTACTAGTTAGCCTTCTATTTTTTTCACCCTTTTTATTTTTTATCCTTTTATTTTTAATGGTCTTATGGAGTATTTATGAAACTGAGTTAGTTCACTCAGTGTACTGCTCTCCAGTTTCTCCCAAGTTATGTAGCATTTTTTGAAAAAGTTGCTCCAGAGTGCTACATAGTATTCCATTGTGTGAATATACCCCAATTCCTCAAACCATTCAGTTGTGGTTAGACATTTGGGTTGTTTCCATGTTCTTGTAATGGTGAAAAATGCTGATATGAACATTGGTGTACAAATCTTCATTTGTATCTCAGTGTTAATTTCCTTGGGGTATATTCCTAGTAGTGGATAGCTGGGTCATATAGAATCTCTATATTCAACTTTTTGAGGAAATGCCAAATTGTCTTTCAGAGTAGTTGTAACAGTTTATAATCCCACCAACAGAGAGTGCCCACTTCTCCACATTCTGTCTAACATTTATTGCTTGTTGCCCTACTAAACTTTGCCACTTCTAAGCCTGTAATTTAAAAGTAAGAAGTCTGACTCATCTGTCTCCCACAGAGGCTGATGGATTAAAAATGACTACTTTTTTTTGGTTACCAGTTGATTGCTTAACCAACTACACCATCATGACTCATAGGATTACTTAGTAAACTCTAAATATCCTTTTGAAATCTTCAGGACCTTTAGTGACTCTCTTCTATTCTCTTCTAGAAGTTTGCTAAAACTACCGATTTCTCCCTCCTGCCCCCTCATTTTACCCTTACCTCTTGCCACCATCTTGCCCTGAATCAGCTCTTGCCTTATTAATTTTCTCTGTTTCCCCCCACCCAATGTCACTGATTTCTGTTCTTTTCTATTTCCTTGTTTCTAGTTGCTTTGGGTTTATTTTCCTCTTTCCCCCCTCTTTTGTTCTTACCCCTTTTTTGGTGTGTGAACATAAGTTATTCATTTGAGTCATTATCTCTTTACTAAATATATATGCATCATGCACAATCGGCAGTCAGGAAATAAAAAGATGAATTACACTGGGAAAATCTGCTTTTAGGGACCTCTCCAAAGTACTGAAGAACAACAGTGTCAGTAGAGAGTAAGGTGTTCTTGATCCAAACATTTGCCTTTGCAATTACTTACTATGCATCAGAGAACTAGATAATGAATAAGGATGATAGAAGAATTTATGGCTTTGAGTTGTAGTGCTAGAGAAGAGTATTGAATATACAATGGACTGTCAAGAGAACAAACAGGTCTGTCCGGAAGAAGGTGAAACCGAGTTGCTCCTTGGAGACAAGGGTTTTGAAGCTCCGTCTCACATACTTTGGGAATGTTGCCAGGAGGGGCTAGTCCTTGAAGAGGGACATCATGCTTGTTAACGTGGAGGGACAGCACAAGACAGGAAGACCTTTGATCACTTGGATTGATTCAGCGTATGTCAGAGATCATAAGGTTGGCTCAGGATAGAGCAGGATTCAGAGCTGTTGTGCACAGGGTCACTAGGAGGTCGCAAGTGACTCAAGAGCAGTTAACAACAGCAATCCATTTCTTTAGTATTGATTTCCAGTTTTATTTCATTATGATGAAAGAACACGTTTTATTACTTCAATTCATTTAATTTGTTGAGATTTAGTCCAAGACAAGAAATGTTCAATTGTGCAGTAAATTCCATATTATTAGTGTTAAGAATCATTGAGTTAGAGCCAACTCATAAGGACTCCATGTAGAGCAAAACACTGTTACTCCTACAACATACTCACAGTAGTGGCCATGTTTGAGCCCATTGTTGTAGCCATTGGGTCAATGCATCTCTTTGACTGCCTTCCACTTTATGTAGTCAAGCTTATTGAGTTCCATAGAGAAACAAAATAGTATATAGTCTGCTGTGCTAGCTAGAATATTCTACAGTTACTATCATGGCAGTACCATGATAGTTGGAGAGGAGATTGAGGCTGTTAGCAAGTACAACTTGCTTGGCTCCACAATTGATACTCTTGGCACCAGCAATCAGGAAATCAAAAGACGAATTGCACTGGGAAAATCTGCTGTCAGGGAGCTCTCCAGAGTACTGAGAAGCAATGATGTCAGTCTAGAGACTAAGGTGCGCCTGATCCTGCTATGCATTACTTGCTATGTGTCATAGAAATGGAAAATAACTAAGGATGACAGAAAAAGTATCAATACCTTTGAGTTGTGGTGGTGGAAAGGAGTATTGAACATACCATGGACTACCAAGAAAACAAATAGGTCTATCTTGGAGAGGGTAAAACCAAGTTTCTCCTTGGAAGCTAAGATTTTGAAGCTCCCTCTCACATACTTTGGGCACATGGCCAAGAGGGACAGGTTCTTGGAGAAGGACATCATGATTGAAAGGGTGAAGGGACAGCACAGGAGAAGAAGACCCCAGATGAAATGGATTGATACAATGACTGGGACATTGGGGGTAGGTATGTTGGAGTCAGTGAGACTGGTTCAAGACAGGGCAGGGTTCAAAGCTGTTGTACACAAGGTTGCTATGAGTCTCAGGTAACTCGATGGGGACATAACATATCTAATAGATGTTGTTGTTGTTATGTGCCGTCGAGTTGTTTCCGACTCATAGCGACCCTATGCACAACAGCCCTAAACCCTGCTCTATCCTGCGCCAACCGGACCGCCTCTGACACACCCATCCCTATTATCCCAGTCACTGAATCAATCCATCTCATAGAGGGTCTTCCCCTCCTGTGTTGTCCCTCAACCCTCATGAGGTCCCTCTCCAAGGACCCATCCTTCCTGGCAACATGTCCAAAGTATGTCAGACGAAGCCCCAGAATCCTTGCCTCCAAGGAGTAGCTTGGTTTAATCCTCTCCAAGACAAATTC
>NW_006399858.1:6466620-6467303 GCF_000299155.1 Elephantulus edwardii
GCCGTCAAGTCGCTTGTGACTCATAGTGACCCTATGTACAAGAGCCCTAAACTCTGCTCTATCCTGTGCCAACTTCATTGTCTCCGACACACCTACTCCCACTACCCTATTTGCTAAGTCAATCCATCTCTCGTGTGCTGTCCCTTGACTCTCCCAAACGTGATATCTCTCTAAGGACTAGTCCCTCCTTGCAATATACCCAAAGTATGTCAGATTAAGCTTCAGAATCCTTGCCTCCAAGGAGCAGCCCGGCTTCACCCTCTCCAGAACAAACCTGGTTTTTCTCCTTGGCAGTCCATGGTATATTCAACACTTTTTTCTCCAGCATCACAGCTCAAAAGCATCAATTCTCTCTGATATTTTGTTTCTGTTTTTGTTTTCCCACCTTACTGTGAATTGCTTGACTATAGTTTATATTTCAGTCTATTTATTTAGAATGTTATTATTGCAGATTTTAGAACACTTTCTTATTTGTACTGAATATTTAATTGTGTATACATATACAAAAGGCAGCACGGAATGACAAAGCAAAATACTACAATGAAATGTGCGAGGAGCTACAGTCGGAAAATCAAAAGGGCCGAACTTGTTCAGCATTTCTTAAGCTCAAGGAACTGAAGAGCAAATTCAAACCTCTAGTTGCTACAATCAAGGATGCTTTAGGCAGAATGTTAAATGATCCA
>NW_006399858.1:6467403-6469070 GCF_000299155.1 Elephantulus edwardii
TGTTGTGCATAGGGTCGCTATGAGTCGCAAACGACTCGACGGCACATAACAACAACAACAACACAAATATAAACATAAATAAAAGACATTGACTCTTTCAAACTGTGCCAAGCTGTTTGGCTTCTGAAGTTAAGTAAGGTAAAGTTGGAACCCGTCAGAGATGCCTTCCAGGACCGGAAGTTAAGAGAGAACAGGTAAGCATGCCCACTCATCATGATCACTTGGGACAGAAGTAGAAGGAATGCAGCAATGAAGAGTCAGCTGAGCCTGGACATGTTCCTTCAGCACTGTTCACCCAGCATGCACAAATGTGTGGAGAAGCAAAAAGGAGTTGCTGGCTTGAGGAGCAGGGAGTCTGGAGAACTCCTGGCTTGTTGACTGGGCCCCACGTGAGAGCTAAGGCTGAGTGAAGGAACTAACCAGTCTGGAACACAGGGAGAAATGTGGACTCCTGATTTTGCAGCTGATGCCCATTGGACATAGCTATCAATGGTCGGGGATGAGTTGACCAGAAACAAACCAGATGAAAAGAAGATTATCCATGCTGTGAGCTAGTGTTGATTGCTGCCAAGTGGTGGCTTGCTCTGGGCTGGACTTTGCTTATAAATGCAGGTACTGAAAGTTTCCAAATTGAACAGCAGATTCTTCAGCAAAAGAGACATTGCTTGTTCTTTCAGAGCTCTGGTTTGATAGGCATGAACAAAGCAGAAATTTGCTATATAAAATGGGAATATTAAAGTAGCTATCTTTCACACTTTCTGGAATGTAGTTATGAGTAAGATAATTGTAAGGAGAAAGTTAACTTGTTAAAAAAATTAACGGCTAGAAAAACCAGGGGGTGGTATGTAGCTTCAAGAGTTCATTATTCAAAAAAGCTTTCACAGTCATTGAGTTTGACCTTACTACATGGATTGGCAGGGGACATGTAAATGGGTTGTTTTGGTCTATTCACGAGGGCGTTGGCTAGTCTTACCATTAAATAGAGTGGATTCAGCAGCAGAAACTGAGAATCTCACCACCAGCAATGAAGAAGCAGAGAGAGCAGAGTGTGAGTCCTTGGAGGCCAAAGATTCCTGCACCATTCACACTGGGGGCTACGTGAGCAGCAGCTGCAGCAGAGAACCAGAGACCAGAGACTTGACAACCGGAGACTGCTGCCCCACAGAACCCAGGAGCTCGGAGCCTTCGTCCACATTCCTTGTAAGACTACAGATGAGATGCTATAAGTGGCAGAATTGAGTAAGAGCTTTTTATCACCGGCCCAAAGCCACAAGGCTGAAGGCTAAGGTGCTTATGAGCACATTTTGGAATCTTCCCTGACTGCTATTATATTCTACTGAGAATCTACTGCCTTTTGACTTCCCTAACAAGGACTGAGATACATCTGATTCAGGCCATTGTATTTCTGATTACTTGCTATGCATACGGAAATAGAATTGACACTTTTGAGCTGTGGTGTTGGAGAAGAGCACTGAACGTCTCATGGACGGCCAAGAGAATGAACAGATACATCTTGGAGAGGGTGCAGCCGGAATGCTCTTAGGAGGAAGAGATGATGAAGCTTCAACTCATATACTTTGGGCATCTTGCTAGGAGGGGCTATTCCTTGGAGAAGGATATGATGCTTGGAAGAAGGGTAGAGGGCTGGGAAAAGAAAGGAGAGGAGA
>NW_006399858.1:6469170-6473004 GCF_000299155.1 Elephantulus edwardii
CTTGGAGTTGATATTTTACCACTATGATTCAAACTTTGAAAACTTACCTCCCTTTGTATCCCCTTACCTTCTACCGCTTACAAAATAATTTTTAAACATTTTTTCTGCAAGCATTTAGAACCTTATTATACTACTTATGTTTGTCCAAATAAGAAGAAACCTGAAAAAAAGAAAATTTACCAGTCACTTTCATATTTTTCCCTTCTTGATTAATGATCCTTCTTGTTTCTTTTCCATTCCTTCTTGCTGCTTAGGTAACTTGTTTAGCAACATTTACAGTAGCTTTGTTAATGAAACTTTCTCTTAGGTTTTTTTTGTTTATTCTGAGAATGTCTCTTCAAATATCAAGTGTCTTTTCTATAGATCCAGAATTCTGGGTTGACAGTTCTTTTTTTATGTCTCGGAAACATATAATATTACTCCTCCCTGGTCTCTGCAGTTTTTAATGACAAATATTTAAAATTGAAATTAAAATTGTTTTTTCCTTATAGATAAATATAATCTTTACCTGACTGTTTTTAAGATTTTTATTTGTCTTAGTTTTTAGAAGCTTATTTGCATTGTGTCTGGATCTATACACATGTTTCAAATTTCTGCAAATAGATATCTAGTTTTGCCTGCACCATTTGTTAAAGACACTGTCTCTTCCTATTTGATGGATTTTATTCCTCTGTCAAAGATTAGCTGCTCCTAGATGGATAGATTTACTTTGGGGTTCTCAATTTTATCTGTATCTGTTTGTGTCTGTTGCTGTACCAGTATTAAGTTGAATTGAATACCGTGGCTATGCATTAAATTTTGAGATCAGAAAAGATAAGGCCACTTACATTGTTTTTCTTCTTCTATAATATTTTTTCTGAAATTTCTTTTCTTTCCTTATAAAGTTGGTGATTACTTTTTTCTCTCTCTCTGAGGAATGATGGTAGTATCTAAATTGGGAGATTATTGGCATTTTTTCTTTTTCTTGTTGTATACTGTCAAATTGGATTCGACTAGCACAGGAGGAGACTGCTCTTCCTTCTCCAGAAGAGCATCTGGTGGATTTGAACCACACACCTTTGGGATTGCAGTACAACTTCTTGCCAGTGTACCACCAGAGCTCCCTTATTGGCATTTATTTTTAAAGGATTGCTTATTATGAAATTTTTAAAATGCAATGATGTTTTTTTCACCTTGAAGGGATTGAGGTTGTTAGCAATTATAGCTTGCTCGGATCCACAACTAACACTCTTAACACCAGTAGTCAGGAAATCAAAAGCCAAATTGCATTAGGAAAATCTGCTGTCATGGACCTCCCCAGAGTGCTAAAGAGCAATGATGTCAGTCTAGATACAAAGGTGTGCCTAATCCAGGACATGGTCTTCTCAATTACTTGTTATGCTTCAGAGCGTTGGACAATGACTAAGGATGACAGTGAAGATAATTTCCACATTTTCTTGAGTCACCTTTTTTGGGATTGGGAACAAATATGGATCTCTTCCAGGCAGTCGGCCAGTTTTGTAAATGTCGTGGTGTAAATTAGTTGTATGCTTGTAGTTGTTGTTGCAATATGTCAGTTTAATAGTGTTCAGAATATTTTAATATTTAGTTACTTTTTGCCCACACCATGACCTCATTAAAACATTCAACCTATCAGCAATATGTGTCATTTTCGCCTTCAAAATATTCTATTTCTAAAATCTCATCATTTCTTTTTGCCACCGTAGATTCCACCACCAACACATCTACCATTTGTTTTATAATAGTAACCCACTACTTGTTCTCCTACTTGCACACTTGCTCATCTATAACTTAATATCTATAGGTCAACATGACCCATTTACAAAGTCAGAAGAACTATGACATACTCTTTTTAAACTCCTTAAACGCCTCCTATTTCACCCTTCCAATAACTTACAAAGGCCTTCCATAATTGGCTTTCCAATGCCCTTGCTCCAGAGACTCGCCAATATTTTCCGTCACTTTCTCCGTGTTCACTATACTCTAGTAACTTTAGTCTTCTTTCTCTCCTTAGAACATTCTAGGCATGCTCATGACTAAGAATCTTTATACTCACCGAACTCTTTGCTTGATCATCTCTTTAACCAAGTTACAATATAGCTTGTTCTTACTCTCTTTAAGTCTGTCCTCCCCCTGCTCTCCAAATAAAATAGAATTCTCATTTTTACTTTATATTTTTTTCTTTACTTTCCTTTATCTTTTCCCCCCTCATACTATTTTCTCCCACTTGACATGTTCTGTATTTATTTGTTTATACAAACCATAAACTCTGTCAGGACTCTCCCTCTCCCTTCCATTTTCATCATATCACAACTCCAGTGGTTTCTGAGACTGTCAATCACATTGGAGGAGACTCCCTATCTTTCTCCATTGTACCCCCGATGGATTTGAACTTTGGGCTAGCAACTCATCTCCCTACACAGTACACTAGCAGAGCTTCTTTCAAAGGCAGAGTTTGTTTTGTTCATGTCTTTATTTCTACAGCTCAGAATAATATTTGACATGCTTTAGGATCTCAATAGGCAATATTTATTGAATGAATGACTAGTTTAAACAATGGAAACAGTGTTATATCAATAGCTGTAGTGGAGTTAGATTTGTCTTACACTGTTCGCTTTGTCTTGATTCTTACAATGTTTCCTCTTAATGCTATGAAGCCAAAATATGTATCTTGTGTTCTAAAATTAAAAAGTTAAATTCCCCAGTAAGAGAACCAAAATGAAAATTTGCCTACACCGTGATAAGGGATATATTATAGACAGTAATTATGGTATGTATTATGCTAAGACCATATGCTAATGAAGGAGCAGGCAAAGGATGCTTGGAGAGTTTAATTGCAAGCCACTGCTGTTGAGTCAAACCTTTAAGCACAGAGCCATTCATCATGAGTGACAGCCAAGTAAAGAAGGAGAAGCTGCAGAGTCTTGTAAGAATCACCTTCCCCTTCTCCTCGCCTTACCCTGTCATTCAGTTTACAGTTCTCTTTCTTGGCTGCAATCATTCCCAGAGGATCTATTTATCACCATGGACAAAGATCCTGAATGACATCAGCAGCAGTAGTTGGAACTCTGTGCTCTGATCCAATAAATAATGTGTGCTTAGGGTAGGTAGGTGTTGAAACAGTCACGCAGGGTTATCAAGATGAGATTTACCTGTGAGTTAGTTAGACATACAGAATCTCGAGACCTATCCCAGAGCTGCATTTTTAACCAGGTCTCCAGGAGATCTGTGCACACGGGTGAAACTTTAGAAACACTGATATGTAGAAGATCCAACTAGGACCAGAAACCACCAGTTCTTTAGGACATGACTTAAGACTATCACTTCGCAAAAAACATTCAACCATCATGAGAAAACAAAGCTCCTTACTTCTCAGGGGATCCTATAGGAACAGATGTTGAGTGAACATGTTGAGTTGACCTATGTGGGTATATGCTTTTCAAAGCACTTATATGTCAACCCATTCCATTCCCTGCAAAATGGATATTTTCATTTCCATTTACAGTGGAGTAAATAGGTGTTCATGTTGAGTTGACCTATGCGGGTATATGCTTTTCAAAGCACTTATATGTCAACCCATTCCATTCCCTGCAAAATGGATATTTTCATTTCCATTTACAGTGGAGTAAACAGGTGTTCAAAAATAGCTAATTGACTTTGCCAATGTGAAACCACTAGCAACTAGAATTAAAAAATGGCAAGAACCAATCTTTGGACTGACTGCCCCCTGTTGCTGTTGTTGTGATGTGCCATCGAGTCGTTTGCGACTCATAACGACCCTATGTGCAACAGCCATAAACCCTGTTCTATCCTGTGCCAGTCGCACTGCCTCTG
>NW_006399858.1:6478109-6485338 GCF_000299155.1 Elephantulus edwardii
AAGAAAATATTAGAATCATGTGTTATGATATCAAAAGGAACAAGATACGTATTATTGAAATTCCAGAACATTGGGATGACAGAGAAGTCACAGAGAAAATTGTGGAAGAAGTACTAGAAAAAATTTCCCTGATATGTTGAAGCAAGGAGAAGTGCATATTCAAGAAGCACAGCAAGGATGTAATAGACTAGACCTGAAACCAAAACCATCAAAACATGTAGTAAAATTCTCCAAATCAAAAGATAAGGATAGAATTATAAAAGCAGCACAAGAAGAAGAGTCAACTAAAAAAAATGAAACAATTAGATTAAGTTCTGATTTCTCAGCAGAAACCCCACAAGCTAGCAGATAATGGGATGTCATATACAGAAATTGAAACCTGCACAACTGCCTGTGAAGGATCCTATACCCAGAAAAGTTCTCCATTAAATAAAAAGGAGAAAATAGATACTTTTCAGAAAGATGGAACTTAATAAATTTGTGAAAACAATACCAAAACTAAAAGAAATTTTAAGTGAAATCCTTCACATGGAGGACAGTACTACATACAAAAGGAAAGTAGATGGACCATAATAATCAGAAACACAAAACAGAAAAGAAAAGAGAAGAAGGATAGGGAAGGAAAAGGAAGAGAAGGGAAGGGAAAGAAAAGGGAAAAAGAAGAGAAGAAGAGAAGAGGAGAGGAGAGGAAAGGAAAGGAAAGGAAAGGAAAGGAAAGGAAAGGAAAGGAAAGGAAAGGAAAGGAAAGGAAAGGAAAGGAAAGGAAAGGAAAGGAAGACCCCCAACCCAGTGGAATGACACAGTGACTGTTCCAATGAGCTCTTGTACATCAGGAAACGTGAGGATGGCCCAGGATAGAACAGGGTTCAGATCTTTTGTTCATAGGGTTGCTACGAGTCATACTTGACTCGACGGCACCTAACAACAACAATGAACACTATAAGCATGGGGAGGGAAAAAAAGGAAATATTTAGGATCAGACAAATTTATATTCACAACAATCAGCAAACAGTCAGCTCAATGGTGCTGCTTACTATTGCTTTATCACTTGATTTTATATGAAGAATCATGAAATGGGGGCTGTGGTGGTTCAGTAACAGAATTCTCAGCTTCTGTGCAGGAAACTGGTATATGGTGTCTGATTCCCAGCCAACAGGCTTCTTTCAACAGAGAAGGCTTTTTTATTCCCACGACACCACAGATTTTAGTGATGCTTCCAAACTAGCATAGACTAAGAGAGTGGTTGTGATCGGCTTCTTAAATCAGCACTGAAACCCTATGGCTCCCAACAGTCGAATCCACAACCATTCACGGTGATGACACATTTATGACACATGGTGATGATACCAGATAGATAGCATTTTACTCCATTGGTCAGGGAGTCACCATGAGTTGGATGTGTCTCAGTGGCAACCAGAAACAACAGTATTTATGAATAGTTTGCCCTATAAAGAAACAACAGAAAAAAATAACAGAATTTGGAATGGAAAATTAAGTTGTGAGGATTTGAAACGATTGAGGCACAAATCCAACTATTCTTTTAAATGTAAAAAAAATACATGAAATGGTAGAGGCTATTTTTATTTAATATCTGTGCTTGTCACTGCTTGAGAGTGGAAAGTTATGTACTTAGATCTTTCCTTGAAGCATTTTAGGGCAGATGCATAAAGGGCAGATACTGCAGGTAATGTCTCTGCAGAATGTATGACAAGTTGGCAATAGCAGCACTGAATGAGTTATATTTCTGTAAATAAAATCATCAGTCATTAAAATAGAACATTATTTGTATCTGTTTAAGACTGATCATGCAGAGTTGCATTTTTATACTCTCCCTGCGTCCTTCTGAAGATCCTGAGCTAAAAAGCAATGAAAGAGTTTAAGGTATTATAAGCTTTACTCTTCCACAAACCTCACATTAAATGACATTTAGAGGATAGACAACATATTAAAAATAACAGATCTATCTCAACTTAACTCATTGCTATAGAATTGGAATTGACATATTGTTGACCGTACAGTGAGTTTTCAGAAGCTGTGAATCTCATGGGAGGAGATTGTCCATCTTTCTCCATCAGAGCTGCTGGCAAAATTGAAACACTATAGACAGATAGAGGTGCTGCACTTGAGTTAGCAACCCAACTCCCTGTGAATTATGCCATCAGAGCTTCTAACAGATTTACAAGTCTTATTTATATCAAATGTCAAACAGTTTTTTTGGGAATCTGAAAACCAGTTTGAAGAGAACAAACACACTTTAGGTCGTCCCTGTGTGCTCATCAGCACACAAGAGGTCTGTAAGTTACAAAGTGCAAGAAGTAACAACTGATATTCTGCACATGCACTAGTGGGTCCCAAGGGCCCAGACATTATGTATGGCCTCCATATTGAGTACATCTTGTGAATTCTCTATCCAATCTGTACTTCGTCAACCATATATTATCAACATTTAATTAAAAATTGAAACCTTTTTGGTCCATAGCATTTTGCTGTTGTTTAATATTTGGTTATAAGCAGCAAGGAAAGGGTTAGGAGAGTCAGCACTTTTTCCCTTGGGGAATGGATACAATCAAAACCATCAACCTCAAACATATATAAACCAGGATCTAAATCACATTTATCTGCCACAAGAGAACCAGAAACACGGTGGCTGTGTCTCCAGAATTAAAAATTAATAGCCATGAAAGGAACCATAAAAGGGGTGAAAAGGATGTAGGTTTTGTAACAGCACATAGGGAGCACCTAGAGGATCATTACTTTGCATTTTAAAGCTGGAGAGCAACAAAGATGTCTGTTTAACAGTGTTCAAATGGGAAAGGTTTGTTTACACAGATCAACTTGAACTTCAACTTTATTTTGAAACAAAAGGGCTTTTAGCTTGACTTTTTAGTTCACTTGAACAATGTACAACAGAACAATTGCAAAATTCCTTCATTTCATAATGCTTGAATACAAGTTAATTTTCATTTTTTTCCAATTATATAATGATTTGTGATGTCTAATATTGATGCTCAATTCTCTTTAACTTTGTCATTTCTTCCTTTTGTTTTGGCTTCTAGGCATTCTAGTGCAATATTCATTCACTTCTGACATCCATCCTCTGGCCTTCCTCCTCTGTCTCTGCAATGACCTTTTGCTTTCTTTGTGGATGAAATTCTTGATTTTATCCTGCAAGCTAATCTGATCTTTGTTCATCAGTGTTCAATGTTCAAATCTGTTCTTGAGATGATTTTTTAAGTTCAGTTGGGATAAATGGATTTGTTTTCATTTTCCTTTGCTTTAATTTGAACTTGTATATGAGTAATTGGTGGTCTGTTTCACAGTCAGCCTCTGGCCTGGCTTTTATAGCTGATACTGAGTTTCTCCAGTGATTCCTTCCACAAATATAATCAATCTAATTCTTGTGCAGTCCATCATGTGAAGTCCATGTGTATAGTTGCCATTTGTGTTTTTTAGAAAAGATATTCTGCAATGAATAAATCATTGATTGTAGAAGGTTCTATCTCCATCCTCATTTCTGTCACCAAGTCTGTATTTTTGACTACTGATCCTTTTGTATTCAAGTCACCAGTTGTTATTAAAGAATCATGGTTGCATGTTCAATCAATTTCATATTGAAAAATTGGTAAAATTTTCCATTTCCTTCTCCAGATGTCAGATGGATCATAACTGAAAGTAGAGAGTACCTGAAGGATGTCTATTTATGCTTTATTCACTGTGCAAAGGTATTTGATTGTGTGGATCACAACAAATTGTGCCTAACATTCAGAAGGATGAGAATCCCAGAACACTTGATTATGTTCATACAAAACCCATACCTAGATCATAAATTTGTTGTATGAACAAAGCAAGGGAACATTGTATGTTTCAAAATCAAGAAAGGAGTACATCAGGGATGTATTCTTTCTCCATGCTTTTTTAATCTATATGTTAAAAGATCATTCGGGAGGTTGGACTTTATGAAGAAACTCATCAACAACTTGCATTATGCAGGTGACATAACTTTGCTTGCTGAAACTGAGGAGATTTGAAGTGTTTGCTGCAGAAGGCCAGGACTACAGTCTTCAATATGGATTGCATCTTAACATCAAGAAAACAAAGATTCTTACCACCAGGCCATTTGGCAGCATCATGACAGGTCTTTTGTTCATAGGGTTGTTATGAGTCATGCTCAGCTCGATGGCAATCAACAACAATGATAGAGGGAGAAATATCAAGGTTGTTAACAACTTTATCTTGCTCAGATCTACAAATAACACTCTTGGCACCAGTAGTCAGGAAATAAAAAGACAAGTTGCGTTGGAGATTTCTGCTGTCAAGGCTCTCGCTGCCTAGTCCCAAAGAGCAATGACATCAGTTTAGAGAATAAAGTGCATCCAACCCAGGCCATGGTCTTCTCAATTGCTTGCTTTGCATCTGAGAACTAGACAATTACTAAAGATGATAGAAGAAAGATTAATGCCTTTGATTGGTGGTATTGGAGAAGAGTATTGAATATGGACTGTCAAGAGAAAAAATAGCTCTGTCCTGCAGTGGGCGAAATCAGGTTGCTCCTTGAAGATAAGGATTTTGATGCTTCATCTCACATACTTTGGGCATTTTGCAAGGAGCGATCAGTTACTTGGAGAAGAAGAACATGCTTGGAAAAATAGAGTCTGCACAGAAGAGGAAGACTCTACATAAGATGAATTGCCACATTCACTGTGGCAATTGGGGCAGGTAGGTCAGGGACAGTTAGGTTGGCTCAGGATAGGGCGGGATTCAGAGCCACCATTCTTAGGGTCGCTATGAATCATAGTTGACTCAATGGCATATAAAAATGTTGACCCTTGACATTTGGTTTTGAAATTAAGGAAAAGTAAGCAATCACAGTATTTCAATACTTTGTTGGTGTGAAGTAGATGTTGTTGGGAGCGTTGGAGTCTGTCCAGACTCATAATGACCCCATGTACGACAGCGCACCCTGCTCTGGCACCATCTGCACAATGTTTCTGTGTTTAAGTTCTGAAGTCGTGATGTCAATCCATCCTGTTGAAGGTCATCCTCTCTGATTCTAAACATTTCTAAGCATAATGTTCATCTCCAAAGACTGATCCCTCCTACCAATATGCCCAAATGTGAGATGGACTCTCACCACCCTTACTTTTAAAAAGAATTCTGAACCTACTTTATCCAAGATCTATTTGTTTGTTCTTTTTGCATACTCTGCTATAGTCAATACTTTTTTCTCAACACCACAATTCAAAGACATCAGTTTTTCTGTCTTGCTTCTTTACTGTCCATCTATCATATACATGTGAAGAAAATGAAAATTCCATGGCTTGGGTCAGTCACACCTTAGTCTTTAAACTGCCATCTTGGTTTTTATTCTCAAGGAGCAGCTGGTGGACTTGAAATGCCAGTATCCTCGTTCTTCAGGACTTTAAAACAATCCTCGACAGTAGATTTACCTATTACAATAGGTTGAATGATTTCTTGACTGCTGCTTCCACAGGTAATGATTGTGATATTAGCACAAAGTCACTTATTCATTGGGAGATAGTCTCACTATGCTATGTTTTCAAAGGAAAGGGGGGCAGGGAATGAAACCTAGAAATTTCCTTTACTATATATGCAGATGACACAACCCTGCTTGCTGAAAATGAAGAGGACCTGAAGCAACTGCTGCAGAGGGTCAAAGACTGCAGCCTCCAATATGGATTGAGGCTCAATATCAAGAAGACAAAGATTCTCACCAGTGGACCAAGCAGCATCAGGATGGATGGTGAAGAGATTAAGATTGTATACAGCTTTAGTTTGCTTGGCTCCACAGTCAACAGTCTTGGCACCAGCAGCGAGGAAATTGAAAGGCGCATTGCCATGGGAAAGTCTGCTGTTAGGGACCTCTCCAAAGTACTGAAGAGCAATGGTGTCTCTCTGGAGATTAAGGTGTGTCTGATACAGGCCATGGTCTTCGCATCAGAGAGTTGGACAATGACCAAGGAGGATAGAAGGAGAATTGATGCCTTTGAGCTGTGGTGCTGGAGAAGAGTACTGAGAATACCATGGACTGCTAGGAAAACAGATTCGTCCTGGAAGGGGTTAAACCGCGTGGCTCCTTGGAGGCAAGGATTCTGAGGCTCCGTCTAACTTACTTTGGACATGTTGTGAGGACAGACCGGTCCTTGGAGAAGGACATCATGCTTGGGAGGGTGGAGGGACGGCGCAGGAGAGGAAGGCCCTCTATGAGGCAGATTGATTCAGTGACTGGGATAATCGGGATGGGAGTGTCAGAGACAGTGCGATTGGCACAGGACAGAGCAGAGTTTAGGGCTGTTGTACATAGGGTCGCTATGAGTCGCAAGCGACTTGACACATAACAACAACAGTATTTGACATGACAATTGATATTTTTGTTCATCACAGTAAGATTTTGGAAACAAGAGTGGCATCCACTTCCTAAACAACATGTCTTTGGAAACTCTATGAACTTTGCGAAATGACTATAGTTCTAGAAAAGCTTCAGGTCTTTTGTTCATAGGGTCATGAGTCGTACTTGATGCAATGGCAATCAACAACAACAACAGTAAGTATGTCACTTCATAACATTCTTGAATAACAATGTAAGAAAAGGATCATAGTTTATTTACATCATACATTTTCCAAGAATTTTCACACTTTAAGATCTCAGAAAAATATTTGCAAAATGGATCACCAGCTCACGTTCTGACCCAGCGAACAGGCAGTAGTCATTCAGGACGCAAAGGAAGACACAAGGAGAGACACGTTAGACGCTTGTCGCTATATTTCACTACACTCAATTTAAACCACAATGCATTTTCTCACTAGTAGGGGGAAAGAAACAAAACATGGAGTGGAAAGCTGTAGGAGGCAAGCTAGAGCCAGATCAGGGCTCATTTGGGCCTGAATGAGGGGATGACACTTCTTACATCAATCACTTCTGAGCTGTTTTTTTTTCTTTCCCAGAAAACACTATTGAGTCTATTACCAATTGACTTTCTAATTTTGCATGGTTTTGCTCTTAGTGAAATATTTATTTCTTTAAAAATAAAGGCAGAAAGAATAAAGGGCAGAAGGACTGAAGGAAAGAAGGAAGGAAAGCTAACACGGTTGAATTTTCCTTGTCCCATTACAGGGTTTGTTGTTGTTGTTGTTATGTGCCGTCGAGTTGCCTGCGACTCATAGCGACCCTATGTACAACAGCCCTAAACTCTGCTCTGTCCTGTGCCAAT
>NW_006399858.1:6488703-6508421 GCF_000299155.1 Elephantulus edwardii
TATGAAAGCAACTCCATTTTTCCTCACTTTTTCATCTCCAGAGTAATATATCATATGGTCATCCGACACAAAATGCCCCATGCCAGTCCATCTCATCTCACCAATGCCTAGTATTATAAGTAAAAGTGAAGAAAAAAAAGAAAAAAATACCAAGTAACAGAACACTTGGATACATATTTATTGACAAGATTTGATAAATTTTAAATTATGTTGATATTTAGGTACCAAAGGGGAAAGATAGGGTTACTGGTCCTTAAAGATCTTTGGAAAAACTGTTGCCAAAGAGTTGACCAGGACAAGAAGACACATTTGAAAATTAACTATATAGTTTATCAGTTGCTTACCATTGAACAAATTAGAAAGCAACCGTGTACATCAGTTTTTTCATCTCACAAACAGGAACAAGAGGTTATAACCAATAGTATATCAAGAAGATTAAATCAACTAAGTCTTAAAAAGAAGACACATATTTTATAAAAGTCAATGAGTTTTGGTGTTTGGTTTCATTTCGTGTTGGACTGCCAACCCAGAAAGATAAGCGGGTTGAGCGCACCAGCTCCTCTACAGGAGAAAGATGAGGCAGGAGAAATCTGCTTCTGGGAAGATTTGTGGCTTCAGAAAGTTGATGGAGGCCCACTCTGAATTGAAATGGACTTGGTTGGTTTGGTTTGCATGTTAGAAATGTTGCTTCTGACTTTGCTTGGTTGTTTTACCTTTGATAGGACAATTTATTTTTTAATAGAAAAGAAATAGAGTACAAATTAAAAAGCTTTGCTATGTTTTGTAAAAGAAACACTATTCAGGAATTTTTTTAAAAAACAATAATAATATCCCTTCAGTATCAGCACTATGACTTTATTTGCTTGCATATATGTCTTTCTCTTCTGTCATATGCGTGCCTGTTTTTATGTAATTGAAATAACAAATCTATGTTTTAAAATAACAATCCTATATTTATATTCTGCATTTTTTTAAACTAATCATTACCTACAGAGATAACTCGTGGTTGCTGTGATGCTGAACACTGTGACACTGATGTGTCAAATGTCATAATGGTTACCCATGGCGGACAGTGTTTGGTGGAGCTTCCTGATTAAAATAAGCTTGGAAGCAGGAGTGGCATCCACTTCCGAAATGGCTTGCCTCTGGAAACTCTATGAACAGTGCTCAGGTCTTTTGTTCAAAGGGTCACTATGAGTCGTCTACGACTCGACGGCACCTAACACCAACAACAACATTACCTATATACTTTTTACATATTTCTCTTGGAGAAGCTGAAAGCAAGTTGCTCCTTGGAAGCAAGGATTTGAAACTCCATCTTACATACTTTGGGCATGTTTTCAGTCTTTGGAGAAGAACATCATGCTAGATGGGTGGAGGTCAGCATAGGAGTGGAAGACCCTGGATGAGATGAATAGGGTTGCTATGAGTTGTGGTTGACATGTCAACAACTACATAGCCTTAATAATAATCTTGTTTAATGAATGCATTCTTTCCACTTTCATAAGCAGTGCTGTTGTAGCATATTGCTTTTCCTTTGTTGAAATATTTTTATTATTAATTCTCAGGAATGAAAGAACATCTAATATTTCCTCTGTGATTTCTGCTAAAAGAGTATTCTCCCTTTACTCCTATTGTCTCTCACCTCCACCTGATTGAGGATCAAAGCATAAACTCTGGGATTGTACCTGACAGGACAGGGTAGTATCTAAGTTGGAAACAATCAACAGGTATGTGCTGATACACTAGTTCTCAAGGGTAAAAACCAACAACAACAGAAGCAAACCTTGACTTGTAGCATTTGGTAGTTTCTATATACAAATACTCCCATTATGGCTAATTCGAAGCTAGAAATGGTGTTAACAACTGACTTATAAAATTTGTGTAAAAAAAAATGTGTCAACGTAGCCAGCTTTTGGTGCTAGTATGAAATGACCACAGCCTGTCACACAAAGCAAAGGTTCAGCATTTTGGAGTGCTGTAACATAAAAATATTCATTGGGTCAATAATGTAAGGGAACACATAGTTACTCTATTACCTGTAACTCTACTATTTACAGTGTAGCCTGAGAATCAGCAGCTCTGTATCTCTAAGGATCTAGCTAAAAGCACACAATCCCAGAATCTACTGCAGACAATCAGAATCTATGTTTACAGAGAAACGTTTAGTTGTATCTTACTGATCATGCAAAACATTTGACTATATGTTATTGTTATTAGGTGTCATCGAGTCGAGTATGATTCACAGCAATGCTATGAACAATCTGTCCTATCTTGGGCTACCCCACTATCTCTGACACACTCAAAGGCATTACCACAGTCACTGTGTTAATCCACCTGGTTGTGAATCTTCCTCTGTTGCTGTCCCTCCACCTTTCTGAGAATGATGTACCTCTCTAATGAACAACCTCTCCTAGTAACATGCCCAAAGTATGTGAGAAGAAGTTTTATCATCTTGGTCTTCAAGGAGCACTCTGGATGCACCATCTCCAAGACATGCTTATTTGTTCTTTTGACAGCCCATGAGATATTCAGTACTCTTCTCTGACACCACAGTTCAAAGGCATTAATTAATCTTCTGTCATCCTTATTCATTGTCCAACCCTCAACAGCATGGCAAGTGGATGAAAAAACCATGGCCTGAGTTAGATGCCTCTTACTCCTCAAACCAACATCATTGCTACTCAATAAATAAGAGAGGTCCCTGACTGCAGACGTTCCCTGTGCAATACGTCTCCTGATCTCTTTTTTTTAAATTTTTTAAAAATTTTTTTATTTTTGTGTGCGTGTACCGTCAAATCAGATCTGACTGGTACAGGAGGAGATGGCCCCTCCTTCCCCGGCAGAGCACCTGGTGGATTCGAACCGTGCACCTCTGGGATTATAGTTGCAGCTTCTTGCCACTAGGCCACCAGAGCTCCCCAGTCTTCTGATCTCTTGATTGCTGGTACCACAATCTCTTGATCATGGATTCAAGTAAGACAAAGTCATTGACAGTTTGAAAGTTTTATCCATCTATTATATTGTCTATAGATCCAGTGGTGAGAATTTTTGTTTTCTTGATGTTGAGATGCATCCCACGCTGAGGGAGGATCTTTGATCCTCTGCAGCAAATGCTTCAAGTCCTCACTTTTTGTGAGCAAGGTTGTGTCAGCAGCATAACAAAGGTTATTTATGAGTCTCTCTCCAATCCTGATGCCACATTCTTCTTCCTGGAGTCCAGCTTCTCAAATAATTTGCTCAGATACTGATTACGTATCGAGTAAAGACATAGCCCAGTGCATGTCTGCATGAGTCATAATATATGACCTACATATATGTGGTCATAATATAATTTTTACTGTTTGGGTTATAATAAATTACGGTTAACACTGGAAAGGACAGGAATATACGGATCATTTAATTGTGCTCATGCAGTACCTGTATGTGAATCAAGAAGCAGACATTCAAACAGAGCAAGAGAATACTGTATAGTTTAAAATCAGGAAAGGCGTGCATCAAAGTTTTATCTTTTTAATGTATCTATTCACTGTGCTGCTTACTTAGCATATGTTCATATAAGCTTATGTATATATAATTAAACTTCAAAGCTTATATGTGCTATATGTATTCCTTTATATGCATAAATGTTTTTGTACTTGCGAAACCTGATAGGTATTGTTATTGTTTTGTTGTTGTTGTTGTTATGTTATGGAGATATAGGTTACATAGGTATAATAAAGATCTAAAAAGGTTTAAGAGTGTTGGGGATTTTAGACCAGGAGAAGAGTGGGCAATCTCCTCCCATGTGATTAACTGCCTCTGAAAACCCACCAGAGGGTCGGTTCTGACTTGATAGTATACAACAACAACAACAACAACAACAACAACAGATAATTTAAATAGAAAATAAATTTACTAGATCATTTTAAGATGAAAATGAAAATAAACTCAAAGTTCTTTGGTTGTTTTAAATTGTTTTATTATTCCTATTTCATTATCTTCCCTCTTTTCTAGGAATAATTTTGTTAGTAGGATTTGTCGTTAACTTTATGTTTTATAGTGCTTATAATGGAATCATGCATTATTCCTCTTTTTAAATTTTTTTACATTTTATTGTAATTTAGGTGAAGCATATTCCTAAATAATTTTTTATTTAGTTTTTCTTTTAGGCTTTGTTAAGTTATATTGTTGTCGCCAACAAGCACATGAAGAAATGTTCAAAATCCCTAGCTCTAAAAAAATGCAAATCAAAACAACTATGAGATATCATCTTACCCCAGTCAGAATAGCAAAATTTAACAGAACAGCAAGCAACAAATGCTGGCGAGGTTGTGGATAAACTGGAACCTTCATTCGCTGTTGGTGGGAGTGTAAAATGGTCCAACCACTGTGGAAGATGGCACTTTCTCAAAAAGTTGCAAACAGAAATACCATTTGACCCAGCAATTCCACTACTGGGAATATACCCCAAAGAGACCATAACTGCTATCCAAGTAGATATATGCACACCCATGCTTATCACGACTTTGTTCACAATAGCAGGGAGTTGGAAACAACCCAAGTGCCCATCAACAAATGAATGGATAGAAAAGCTCTGGTATAGTCACACAATGAATACTATGCTGCATTGAAAAACCAGGAACTCATGCAATATTATTCAAAATGGGTGACCTGGAGGACATTATGTTGAGTGAAAGATCTCAGTCACAAAAAGACTCATAGTGCCACTGTTGCAGAACGAGACTGACATCAGGGTTGGGATAAGACTGAGAAAAACTGGATAAATTATATATACTACATTGTAACAGATGAGGGAGAGAGCAGTTTAAAAACAATATATGAAAGAGTATTATGGTTATCACAAGAGTCCAGAATGAAGGTTGCATAATGGAGTGTACTTGGGGTGGGGGGGGTGGTGAGATTATATACCAATGAAGGAATTTTTCTTTTAGTTTGCAAAGAGAAGAGCGAACTGGGGGGCAAGGGGTGGCAGGGAGAAGAATGCAACGGTGAATGAATGGAAATCTAAAATCTCTGTAAATGTTCATTAAAATTAATTAAATAAAATTTTTTAAAAAGTGAAAAAAAGAAAAAATATGTTGTTGTCATTGTTAGGTACTGTCAAATTGAGTACAACTCATAGTGACCCTATGAACAGCCAACCTGAACCGTGCCCTGTTCTGTGCCATCCTCACTTGAGCCCATTTCTGAAGTCACTGTGTCAATCCATCTCACTGGGTCTTTCCCTCCTTTGCTGACTCTCCATCTTTCTCAGTATGATGTTCCTTTCCAAAGAATAGCCTCTTCTAGCTACATATTCAAAATATGAATAAAGCAGTTTTGCTTCCAAGGAGCACTCTGGCTGCACTTTTGCTAAGACTTATCTGTTTGTTCTTTTGGAAGCCTATGTTACCTCATGTAACACACAGGGAACTCTGGTGGTCTATTGTTAAGGAATTATGCTGCCAACCCAAAGGCATGTGGTTTTAATTCACTAGTTGCTCCACAGGAGAAAGATGGGCCATCTCCTCCCATGTGATTTACAGTCTCTGAAATCCATTGGCAGGTCAGCTGTGAATTCATTCTAACTCAACAGCACATAGCAATAACAATACTCAATATCTATGCTAAGCAAATACTCTGAGGGGTTGGACTATATGAAGGAGAATGTGTCATCAGGATTGGAGGGAGACTTATCAAAAGTGTAGAATTTGCAAATAGTACGGTCTTGCTTGCTGAAAGTGAAAAATATTTGAAACACTGAAAAATAGCAAAGATCTTTAGTGTGAAATACACCTCTACATCAAGATAACAAAATCTTCACAACTGGAGTAATATACAACATTACAATAAATGGAAAATGATTGAAGTTATTCATTATTTTATTTGGCTCCATAGGAAATACATCTGGTAGCAACAGTCAAAAAATCAAAAGAAATAAAAAAATTGCAACTGGAAAATCTGCTTTCAAGAACCTCTTACAAATTGCTTAATAGCAAGGATGCTAGTTTAAAGACTGATTTTTTTTTTCTTTTCCCTAGGATGTAATATCAGAGAATGTAAATTTAGGACCCTGGAGAGGAAAGCCTACAGACATTAGAGTTCTGTCACATTTTTTGAGAACTTTTTAGCACTTTACTTATTAAAACCTATTTAAAACTTGTGCTTGCTTCCTTTTGTTTGACACTGGGCATACAAGAATCTAAAATGTTCCAAATGCTAGCACAAATATTTTCCAGAAAGAACACATCGCTATTGTAAAAAAAGTAGATGCAGTAGGAGGGTGGCTGAATCTGACTCAGTCCCCATCAATAATGTCCTTAGCACCATAAAAATAGCTAAACACAGTCAGATGTGCCACCCCACATGCACCTATTTCTATCAATCATTTGGTCCTGTGTTCATTGTAAGACTCACAGATTTTACTCATAACTGTGGGGTTTATTAGGTAAATAGGTTAGAGAGAGAAGGAGCAAAGAATTTCTCACAATGCAAGTGCAGGTTTAGCCCAGCCATCCCAAGCCAGCT
Organism: Elephantulus edwardii; assembly: GCF_000299155.1. NCBI lineage: Eukaryota > Metazoa > Chordata > Mammalia > Macroscelidea > Macroscelididae > Elephantulus > Elephantulus edwardii. The sequence continues at coordinate 6,495,214 of NW_006399858.1, forward strand.
CAACAAGGCACAATTCCTCAGTTAGTCAAAGTCCAGGTTCAGTTTAACAGCACAAATATAAGAAGTCTCTGGTTTTCTCAATTGTTCAGCAAATTTTATCTCAGAGGGGTTGCAAGTCAGCTTCTCCTTCAGTCATCCAGAAAGCAAAACCTTGAACTGTGGTCTTTATCTCCAGGGTTCGTCTGGTTACTCTTTGCCACAGTCCCTTCACATTTCTCCATCACTGTCACTGTTGTTTTTGTACAGTGTAGAAAGCACTCTCTTATATTGGTCACACAGATGATGATTTGCACGACCATGTGTTTTCGGTTAAGGTAGCTTTAACCTTTCCTCCCAATGGGGGCTAAAGTAATGGCTAGAAAAGCTAATTTTCAAGGGTTCTGAGATCTCAACTATATGAAATCATTTGGACTTTCACAGCAAAAGATAGAATTCGGATTGGAGGAATCAATTTGGAGTTATTCAGTACAGGTGTTCAAGTGTGACCATGCCTGTATAAATCAACTAATTATCCAATATTTTCCAGCCCACTGGAAGACAAAAGATGAATGTGCTTGAGAAAAACCTTTACATTTCCATGTATCTGTTTTTCTTTATCTTCAAAAGAATCTATTTCCAGAAATGAAATCCACTATTTTTAGTAAAAATTGTTTTAAAGAAAAATATATTGGCCTAGTGGAAAGAAGCTGTACTGCAAACTCAACAGGCATGTGGTTCAAACCCACCAGCTGCTCTGTGGGAGAAAGATGGACAATCTTCTCCCACGCGATTAACTGCCTCTGAAAACCTACTGAACGGTCAGCTATGGGTTGGTTTTGACTTGACGGTACACAGCACCACCACTAACACACACACACACACTCTCTCTCTTTCTCCAAATATTTGTCACTGCAACAATTTTCACTTGTACATTTTGGTGACATTATTTATGTTCATCATGTTTTTGGACCACTGTACTTATTCCTTATAAAATTAAATTTACTGTATAGTGAAAACTCCTGTTTTCAAAGTCAGATAACCATGGTGAAGGCTAAGTTTTCCTGAGTGATCACTGGTTTCACAGCATAAAGGGATAGATGCCTGATTGTGTTGTGAAGAGCAACTCTTGGGGATTGTTTACCATTTAGGGAACTCTGGTAGCCTAGTGGATAAAGAGTTGTGCTGCCAACTCAGAGGTTGAGTGTTTAAATCTACCAGCTGCTCCTAGTAAGAAAGGTTGGCAGTCCCCTCCTACATGATTTGTTGTGGTTATGTACCATCAAGTAGGAACTGACTTCTAACTGACCTTCCAGTGGGTGCTCAGAGGCAGTTAATCACTTGGGAGGAGACTGTCCATCTTTCTCCCATGGAGCAGGTGTTGGATTCAACCACATGCCTTTGGGCAGCACAGCTCCTTACCACTAAGCCACCCAAACTCCCTCCTATGTGATTTATAGCCTCTGAAAGGTATAGCCTCTAGAGGGTTAGCTATGAGTTGGTTCCAGCTCCACATAATGACTTTTTTGACGTAGTGTTTAGCACTTACCTGAAGGAGCCCTGCTGAGAACTCCAGGTTAATAATGAAAAGGACACTAGGAATCCTCTAGCTGCCCTTGAGGAGAAAGAGGTGGCAGATACTTCCACAAAGATCATTACCTTGGAAACCCTCTACAGAAGCTTACTTTCTCCTAAGGTGTCCCTGTGAGTCAGAACTGACTTGATGGCAATGACAAGTTGGTTTGTCTGGGGAGTTTTGGGGAGGGGGGAGAGAGTGGCATAGGGTGGAGCTTATCTTACCCAATTAGTTGCTATTAAAGCTAATGTAACACAAATACTCATCCAGTGAGGAGAATGTCTGGAACTTTAATAATGCCAGAGGGAATATGTATGACCTCACACCTCCAACCCAGACATTGTTTAACCATACCCCACAACTTGTGAATTTCAGTTATTTGTTCAGAGGGGCCATTCATAATTGCCTGGTGTAAGCCTGTCTTTAGGATGCAAAGCAGAAGACAATGAAAATGCTACCCTGGCGAATTAGGGCAGCAGCACTTAAACATAGAAATTAACTAGGTCTCTTTTCACAGCTCCCCCTTTCTATTCTAAGAGGTTTCAGTCTGGTGACATCAAAGACAGGATTATGGGAGAAGATAAAAACTTGATCTAATGTCCATGTTTGAAGTCATGAAAGTCCTTCCCTCTCTATGGCAAAATAACCCTCTTCATAAAACACACACAAAAACCAGGGTCCAGGTGCAAAGGGGCTGGGGGTGGGGTGCTGGTGGGGGGAGGGGCAAAGAAAGGCCTGGTTTCCGAGACTGAAGGAATAACTGAGTGTTAAAGCCTGGCATTGGCGAAAGTGCAAATAGATTATTTGCAGGCTTGAACTGGCTTTGTTCTGCAAATTAATATGTTAAATCTTTCTTTTAAGCCTGTGTGATGTTGGGATGGCTCTTTAATGAGATTTTAACTAGGTTTCATTTACTATCAGCACAAACTAGAAAAGGACTTTTTTTTTCCTAACTTCAATACCATTGATAAATATTGCCTTTAGATGCTAAATGTCTATCAAATTTCTTGCCTCATAACCAGCTATAGTATTTTTGTTTACTCTGCCCCACTGGGATACAGAACATATGTATCCATGTTGTGATCAGCTTAATATTGTTTTTCACTATTTTGGTTTTTTGGAGATGATACATTATTAGAGGCACATATAGCATGATCTGAAGGTTTCATTTACTTTGGCAACCACAGATGTCGTTTGGGGTGAATACAAATCTTAGCCCTTTAAAAACAAAGGCAGCCACATTGCTCTGCTTTGCTGCTGGGGAAGATTTATTTTCAAAACTCTGAAAGCTACAAGCCCATGACTTTTAAAGTCTTTAGTTCTTTAAGCACTAAATCAGCATTCAAGTGGCTGGTTAATCTCCCAAGGGGCAAAATGAAGTGTTCTGGCCTAGTTTATAACAGTCTTACTGTTGGAAAACCGTTTCTTTAGCATCAAAGCTAGAAGCATGAGTGCAAATGCAGCCTTTAGACAAAACTGCTGTGTCAGAGGACCATTTCATTTTCTCTTGCTTGGTGAACTCGAAGTGAAGAATAAAAATAAAACCAGATCTTTTCTTGAGGAGGAGAAATATCAAACATTGCAATTCTTTTGACAAATTTAGTTGTTTGAATTCATCAACTGTGCAGAGTTCCTGTCTGTGTTCTCAGACTTCTTAGTTGGGCTCATACTGTGTCTTTTTTCTGAAACTCTATATACTCTGACTGCCACAACTCCAAAGGAAGGAGAAGAGGGCCCTGTACACCGTGCACTGTGCTTCAATCTGAACAGAGCTCCGTCTAACAGTTAAAGGGAGTCCTAGGATGGCGCAGAAGATTAACAAGAGTGGTTGCTAGCCAAAAGGTGGGAAGTTCTAGTTGACCTGGTAGTACCTTTTGTCTACTTCTGCAAAAAAACATGAATATAAACTTGTGAAAAATCACCCACTGAAAACCATAACCAGATATTACAGCAGCCCTGGTGGACTAGTGTGTAATGTATCTGCTTGATAACTGAAAGGTCAGCGGTTTGAACACACTACCTGCTCTCCACATGCAAAAAAAGATGGTTAGTCTCCTCCTGTAAAGATTTACAGCCTCAGAAATCTGATGGAAGGTGGCTATGAGTTAGAACCAACTTAAGAGCAGTGAGTTGGGTTTTATTACTTGTTTCTTTTGAGAATGGCTAAGAAACTAGCAAATGTTAGTGAGGATGTGGGGAAATTGATAGTCCTATTCATTCCCAAAAAAATAAAGGTGACCCGACAGAGCGTGGAAATTATAAAACAATCAGTACTATCACATGAAAGCAAGATTCTGCTGAAAATTATCCCCGGACAACTGGAACAGCACATAAACTGCCAGATGTGCAAGCTGGGTTTAGAAGAGGCCGTGGTACTAGGGATATTATATCTAATGTCAGATGGATCTTGGCTGAAAGCAGAGAGTACTGGAGGAATGTCTATCTGTGTTTCATTGACTATGCAAAGGCATTGGACTGTGTGGATCACAACAAAGTGTGGCTGACTCCGAGAAGAATGGGAATCCCAGAACATTTGCTTGTGCTTATGTGAAACCTATATATAAACCAGGAGGCAGTCATCAGAACAGAGCAAGGAAACACTGAATGGTTCAAAATCAGGAAAGGAACACATCAGGGATACATCCTATTTCCATACCTTTTCAATCTACATGCAGAACAGTTCATCTGGGAGCTTGGGCTCTCTGAGGAGGACTATGGCATCAGAAATGGAGGAAGACTCATCAACAACCTGTGTTATACAGATGACACAACCTTGTTTGCTGAAACTAAGTAGGGTCTGAGGCATTTGCTGCAGAAGGTCAAGTACTACAGCCTTCAATATGGATTGTAGCTCAACATCAAAAACACCAAGATTCTCACCACCGGGCCAATTAGCAGCATCATTATGGATGGTAAATAAATTGAGATTGTTAACAGCTTTAGTTTGCTTGGCTCCACAATCATACTCTTGGTACCAGCAGCCAGAATATCAAAAGACAAATGGCATTGGAAAAATTTGTTGTCAGAGACTTCTCCAGAGCACTGAAGAGCAATATCAGTCTGTAGACTAACGTGGGGCTTGTCCAGGCCATTGTCTTCACAATTGCTTGCTATGCATCAGAGAACTGGACAATGACTAGGCATGATAGAAGGAGAATTGATGTCTTTGAATTGTGGTGCTGGAGATGAGTATTGAATATACCTTGGACTGCTAGGAGAGCAAGTTTGTCCTGGAGAAGGGGAAACCAGGCTGCTTGCTCCTTGGAAGCAAGGATTCTGAAGCTTCGTCTGACACACTTCGGGCATGTTGCATAGAGGGACCAGTCTCTGGAGAGGGACATCATGCTTGAGAAGGTGGAGGAACAGCACAGAGAGAAAGACCCTCGATGAAATGGATTGACTCAGTGACTGGGGTAGTGGGTGTGGGTGTGTCAGAGATGATGAGGTTGGCTCAGGACAGAACATGGGTATCTACAGGGTTGCTATGAATCACAAGTGACTAGATGGCACATAGCAATAACGGCATCCATTACTGGATGGGAATACAAAATAGTACAACTATGGAACACGGTGTGACTACGTTCCTCAAAAAGCTAAAAATAAAACCATTCTCTTGTTGTTATTATACGCTATTAAGTCAAAGCTGACTATCCAATGAGGATTCAGAGACTGTAAACCACATGGGAGGAGAATAGTGCCTGTAATCCAATATAATTGACTTGTCAACTATGTTCAAGACTTCCCCCCTGGAAATATATCCCATAGCATAGCCATCTGCAATTTCTTTTTCTCTTGCTGGCATGCAGAGAAATCTTTTTGGCATTTTGTGCCTCAGAGGGAGAAAGAAGAATATGTCTAGTTTTAGCCCATTTCTTCATTGATACAGCACTCTCATGTGCATTCATTTCCGGGACCCAAAAGGGCTGAACTTGCTCAGCATTTCTTAAGCTAAAGGAACTGAAGAACAAATTCAAACCTCGGGTTGCTATAATCAAGGATTCTTTAGGCAGAATGTTAAATGATCCAGGAAGTATTAAAAGAAGGTGGAAAGAATATACTGAGTCACTGTATCGAAAGGAATTGGCAGACACAGAAGAATTTAATGAAACAGTATATGAGCAAAAGCCTATGGTGATGAAAGAAGAAGTACAGGCTGCTTCGAAGGAAATGGCAAAAAATAAGGCTCCAGGAATAGATGGTATACCAATTGACATATTTCAGCTAACAGATGCTGCCCTGGATGTGCTCACCAAGTTGTGCCAAGAAATCTGGAGAACAACCACTTGGCCAACAGACTGGAAGAGATCTATATTTGTTCCTATCCCAAAGAAAGGTGACCCAACAGAATGTGGCAACTACAGAACAATCTCACTGATTTCACATGCAAGCAAGATTTTACTGAAGATTATCCAAAAATGACTGGAACAGCACATCAACAGAGAACTACCAGAAGTCCAGGCTGGGTTTAGAAGGGGTCATGGTACTAGGGATATTGCAGCTGATGTTAGATGGATCTTAGCTGAAAGCAGAGAATATCAGAGGAATGTCTATCTGTGTTTCATTGACTATGCAAAGGCATTTGACTGTGTGGATCATAACAAACTGTGGCTGACTCTGAGAAGAATGGGAATGCCAGAACACTTGATCATGCTAATGCGAAACCTATACTTGGACCAGGAGGCAGTCGTCAGAACAGAGTAAGGGAACACTGCATGGTTCAAAATTGGGAACGGCGTCCGCCAGGGATGCATCCTATCTCTATACCTTTTCAACCTATATGCAGAACAGATTATCCGGGAGGCTGGGCTCTATGAGGAGAAATGTGGGGTCAAGATTGGTGGACGATTTATCAACAATCTGTGTTATGCGGATGACACAACCCTGCTTGAAGAGGACTTGAAGCACCTGCTGCAGAGGGTCAAGGACTGCAGCCTCCAATATGGATTGAGGCTCAATATCAAGAAGACAAAGATTCTCACCACTGGATCAATTGGCAGCATCAGGATGGATGGCGAAGAGATTGAGATTGTACACAGCTTTAGTTTGCTTGGCTCCACAGTCAACACTCTTGGCACCAGTAGCCAGGAAATTAAAAGGCGCATTGCCATGGGAAAGTCTGCTGTTAGGGACCTCTCCAAAGTACTGAAGAGCAATGGGGTCTCCCTGGAGACTAAGGTGTGTTTGATACAGACCATGGTCTTCACAATCATTTGTTATGCATCAGAGAGTTGGACAATGACCAAAGAGGACAGAAGGAGAATTGATGCCCTTGAGGTGTGGTGCTGGAGAAGAGTATTGAGAATACCATGGACTGCTAGGAAAACAAACAGATTTGTCCTGGAAAGGGTTAAACCGGGTGGCTACTTGGAGGCAAGGATTCTGAGGCTCCGTCTAACATACTTTGGACATGTTGTGAGAAGAGACCGGTCCTTGGAAAAGGACATCATGCTTGGTAGGGTGAAGGGACAGCGCAGGAGGGGAAGGCCCTCTGTGAGGTGGATTGATTCAGTGACTGGGATAATCGGGATGAGAGTGTCGGAGACAGTGTGATTGACACAGGACAGAGAAGAGTTTAGGGCTGTTGTACATAGGGTCGCTATGAGTCACAAGCGACTCGATGGCACATAACAACAACAACAACAATTTGCCTAACCATATGGCTAAGCTATTAACCACTACCCATGAATCAATACAAATCCAAACTCTCAGACACTGAGAGTCCCACTGGCTCAGTCACTGCTAGGAAGATAGCATGTAGTTCAGCTATGGTGCTCATCTCTTTTTGCCTTCCTCAACCAGGGTCTTCCCATCTACTTGTCTTTATGTGGTGACTTTCCACATCAAATGTTGTTCGTATACCCTGCAACTGTCATCTGTGAATCAAGCAGCTCTTTGCTGATCAGCCAGAAGTTCTTTATAGGTCTTCATGTTTGAAGCAATGGGCTCTGACAGACTCTCCAGAAGCTCCAGGGTAGGTCCAATTGGAAAAGAGACCATTTGCTAGTGGGTATTGTGGGTGGCTCCCTGCATCCCTTTCACCCAGTAGTTTTTCCTGTATGAACCATCCCTATTTTTTTCACAGAACTATTTTGTGTACCACCTTCTTTATTAGAGAGGTTCTGTGACATCAGCCATAACATTATGGGTATTTCAGGTCTAATAATGGTCTTATATTCTTCTGTCATTGAAGCAGTCTCAACCAATGCCCAATAACAGGCAAGTAAGAGTCTATCAAATGGCATGTATCTTGCAACAGTATCAGGAAATATCCTTGTCTTGAATCTCAGTAGCCACTCAGGGCAACCTTTTCAGGTTTTGGCAATGAGCTCCAGTCTACATAAACACAGGTAGCAAATACCTTAAGAATAAAATCTGAATGTCGATCATAAGGCTTAGAGGCAAGAGCTTTCTGTATTTTAGCCATAGTCTGCTCTTGCTCAGGCCCACATTAAAACACAATTTTCTTTCAAGTAATTTTGTGAGTGGGAGCTAACAATATTCCAAAATGTGGAATATGAGTCCTCCAACATCCAAATATACTAATCAAACATTGGGCGTTCTGTTCAGTCTTGGTAGTCAGTGACACCAGCTGGTTCTTGGTTGCCTGTGGAATGTCATGGGTGACTCCTGCCTATGCTATTCCCAAGAATTTTACTGTTTAACAAAGTTCTGGAACTTTGTTGGATTTACCAACCAACTTCTGTTGGTCATGTGGGCAACTACAGTTTTCAAATAATCCCTAGCTTGCTCTTCAGTGTTTGGTATTAGCAGGATGTCATCAATGTAATGTAGGATATCTGGACCAAGTCCATGTCTCTTCTAACTAGGCTATGGCAGTAGACTGGTGAATTCATGTAACCCTGTGGTAAGACTACAAAGGTAATCTGAGATCTTTTCCATGTGAAAGCAAATTGTGGCTGGTTCATTTCTGAGATTGGAATGGAGAAATAAAGCATTTGTAATACCTATCACTGAGTACCAGTATCCTTTAGTCTGCAGTATTTTCTGCACCTTGACACCATGTCTGGGATTGCTGAGGCCACAGATGGCACTACTTCATTTAGGCCTTTTCACAAGCCATTTGCATTTTTTTACAGATCATACAGGGCTTTTATACAGAGAATTTGTCTGCACCAACACTCCAGCCTTTAACAAGTCATTAGTAAAGGCACTAATTTCTTTTTGTCCAGCAGGTATTACTTCAAATTTACAGCCTAAGTGGGCTCAGACAATTCTAATTGTTCTCATTTACCATGTCCAATCAACAATGACCTTAGGGAAGATTTATATCTGATAGAGGGAGTAATCCTGAATTAGACATAATATCCACACAAATTCAGGTAAAAGAGATCAACTACTTCATACAACATATGTTTAAATTTTCAATTCTTATCCAGGCTTTCACTTCAATCCCATTAATTTCCTATAATCCTCCTAATACTTTAGGTCCCTTTAAGATTTTATAAATAGGTTTGGGGATTACAGGACATTAGGCTTCTGTGTCCAGAAGCACCAAGAAGGTTTCTTCTCCACTCTCAGGTCATTTTACTCACACATGCACATATGACCGCAGGTTCCCTGTAGGCGGTTGGACCAGAAAACCTTGGCCTTCCTGTCAATCTATATCTTGATCAACTAGCTGAACATCTGCTTTAAGTAATCCCAATTGGAGTCCCCCATCATTAATTACCTCATCAATGGGTTGAATAGAAAGGACTTGTTTAGGCCTTCTTGATGTTGAGGAAACAAAGGAAGCCTTTCTGGGTCCACTCAGCCACCTGAAGCCTGCTTTAGAACCTTTGTCTCAACTCCATCAATATTTTCATCCCACTCTTGAGTAACCATCTAAAAATCACTCTGATAGAAAAATCTTTCCCCTATAGTCTCCTCCCAAATCACACTAATCTATTTTGTATCATTAAAACCCATAAGGGGAAGTCATTTCAATAGAGCTAATACAGCTTTTTGAATTGTTGTCTTGTTCTCTAGTAGCAAAGCTACACAAGGTGCCCATGTTAGAGGAACTCCCATGATTACCATCTCTGTTATGGTCTCTGTAGGGGCTTACTCATTGGAGGAATGTCCTCAGTGCCATAAAGCCATCCCAACACGATTTACATGTGAAGAACATCAACTGCTTCTTCTGGGCAGTTTCCCTTCAAGGGTTAACAAACTCAATCATGTATCCTATCTACTCTATCAAGCTAATAGTCTCCTTTGGGTCAGTTTTGTATAGATTGTTGTGGGTCTTGCATTAACCTAAACATACTCCTCCATTTTGCAGCATTCAGAAACAGAGATTCTGCCCCTAAATTCACCACTCTTACAATCAATTATACTAATGGTTCTTCAGGAAGCTGAAGCCTCCCCCCCCAAAAAAAAATAAATAAAACAAGCAAAAATAAACCAACCCCCCCAAAAAAACCCCAACAAACCAAAACTATCTACAAAATTATGCATAGTTCCTCTATGCCATATACCTTGGTTACAGTAGTTCCTTGATCTTGCCCATCTGCCTCCCAGACTATCATTTTGGTGACCACAGGTTGTGAGTGTTATTTCTTGTTGCTCCCATATGGTTTATTTTTTCTAAGCAGACCCTGAGATTAAAGGGCATAATTCTGTCCTCGTAGGACTTTGTTCAGTTCTAATATCAGCTATCTTAGTTACTATATACTTTCCTCTTGCATTTGCTGCCACTACTAATAGCATGAATCAATGATAATAAAGGAGGAAGGTCAAGATGCTCTGACAGAATTGACCAAAAATAAAGCCTCAGGAATTTGTGAAATAACTATTCAGATATTTCAACAAACAGGTGCATCCCTGATTATGCTTACTAGGTTGTGCTAAGGAATCTGGAAGACAAAAGATAATCCTACAGACTATAGAACTTATCAAACAATATCACTAATATTATATACAAGCAAAATCTTGCTGAAGATTAACCCAAAAGGATTAGTACAATACTTCAACAGAGAACTGTCAGAAACATAAGCTAGATTTTGAAGAGGTGTGTCATGAGGGATATCATTGCTGATATCAGATAGATCAGGGCTGAAAGTAAGAGAGTACTAGAAGGAGGTCTATTTGTATTTTATCCACTATGCAAAGGCATTTGACTGTGTAGATTGCAACAAATTATGGCTAAAACTGAGATGAATAGGAATCCCAAAACATCTAATTGTGCTCAAGTGAAACCTAGGAAGCTATTGTATGAACAGAGCAAGGGAACACTGCATGGTTCAAAACTAAAAAAAGAGTGTGTAAGAAATATAACCTTTCTCCATACCTTTTCAATCTATATGTGGAATAGATTATTCGGGATACTGTACTTTATGAAGAAGAATGTGGCATCAGGATTTGAGGAAGACTTATCCTTCATCATCCACTTGATTTAGGCAGGTGACACAACCTTGCTTGCAAAACAGGAGGACTAGAAATGTTGCTTGCAGAAGGTCAAGAACTGCACTCTTCAATATAGATTTCATATCAACATCAAGAAAACAAGGATCTTCACCACTGGCATCTATTTATGATAGATGGAGAAAGCATTGAGGTCATTAGTGATTTAATCAGGCTTGGATCCACAATCAACACTCTTGGCACAAGTTGTCAGGAGATCAAAAGATGAGTTGCATTTGGAATATCTGCTGTTAAGAATCTCTCTAGAGTGCTAAAAAGCAATGTTGTCAGTTTAGAAACTAAAGTGTGCCTGGTCAAGGCCATGGTCTTCTCAATTGCTTATTGTCCATCTGAAAGCTGGATAATGACTAAGGATGAAAGAAGAAGAATCGGTGCCTTTGAGTTTTGTGCTGGAGAAGGGTATTGGATATATCATAGACTGCCAAGAGAACAAATAGGTCTGTCCTGAAGAGGGTGAAACCAATTTGCCCCTTAAAGACAAGGATTTTGAAGCTCCATCTCACATACTTTGAGCATGCTTCCAGAAGGGACTATACCTTGGAAAAGGATATCATGTTTGAAAGGGTAGAGAGTGAGTGCAGAAGAGAAAGACCCTGGAAGAAATAGACTGTCACAGTGACTGTCGCAATGGGGTCAGGTATGTTAGAGATGGTAAGGTTGACTCAAGATATGGTAAAGTTCAGAGTCATTGTTCATAGGGTCACTGTGTGTATAGTAGACTTGACCATAAAACAACAGCAACAACTAATAGCAAAAGCCAAGAAATTGTTAAGTTTTGCTCTTCCCTTACCAGTCTGTATTTATGTATGCATCAACTTAACCGGTTTCTCAAGAGTTAGGTCCACTAATTTTATATCCCATGAGTAGATTTTGCCTTCAGTAACTGACCCTAACATAATAGCTGCATTAATCCATGGGTGTTCCTTATCTCATCCAGAAACCAAAGGTTAATTATTCTTTTTTTCCCCCCAAAGTCACATGTTATAGAGAGTCTGGACCCTTGTAGCAAACCCGATTATTCTGATACAAATTGTATTCATAACTCATTCTGCTGAAATTAGTAAAAGACCAGTTACATGTGTAGTAAACAGTGTCCCAAATATTTGATTTCCTGTATCCATGATCTCCAATATCAACAATCCCTCCTTTGTTCAGTTCCCTCACTCTTCTGCATCCCTTGGTTTGGTGATTCTCTTTGAAGGTCTTCCAGAGACCCAGACCTGTCAGAGGAATGACTTACAAGAATGTAGGTTTGTAGGCAGGTTTTTCAGAGACTGGTGAGAGTTGTAGACTATCAGGTGCAGTGTAGATGGAAAATCAGTGTTCCCAAAAGAGAGAGAGAGCATCAAAGTCACATGAGCTTATATATGTGGACTTGTATACCACCCTGATTCTTTTCCATTAATACAATAAATATTTCAGTAGAAAATGAACAGCTAATCATTGGCTAAGAAAGACATTTTGGATGATAAACCTTTGACACCATAGATATATAACAAAAGAATAATGTGTATGTGAAATGCAGTCTTGATTTATGCTATAGCATGGATACAGCTTGAGACATCTGTTCTAATCATGTGCTGACAAGTTGACTGTTACTCAGAGACCCTATAAACACATAACTAATTAGAACCCTGCCTTATCCTGAACTAGTCTCATGACCTCCAACATGCTCAAGTCCATGTTACAGTCACTGTGTCAATTCATCCTTTTGAGGGTCTTCCTCTCTTACTCTTACACTCTACCTTTCCCAGTATGATATTTTTTCCAAACACTGGCTCCTCCTGACAAATGGCTGAAATTGTTGTTGTTAAGTGTTATTGAGTCGACTATGACTTATGAACAGAGGATCTGCACACCCTCCTATCCTGTGCCATTTCACACTTCCTGATATACTAGAGCCCATTGCAGCAGTCACCATGTCAATCCACTTGTGGAGGGTCTTTTTCTTTTTCACCAACCCTCTACCCTTCCAAGCATCATGTCCCTCTCCAAAGAATAGCCTCTCATAGCAATATGCTCAAAGTGTGTGAGGTGAAGCCTTATCATACTTGCCTCCAAAGAGCATGCTTATTGCACCCTCTCTACGACATATCTGTTTTTTCTTTTGGCGGTCCATGGGATGTTCAGTGCTCTTTTCCAACACCAGTACTCAAAAGCATCAATTCTACTTCTCTTCAGGGTATATTCCCAGTAGTGGAATTGCTGGGTCAAATGGTATCTCTATTTG
>NW_006399858.1:6510026-6513136 GCF_000299155.1 Elephantulus edwardii
GTAAATGTTTATGAAAATTAATAAAATATAATTATAGAAAAAAATTCTACTTCTCTCATCCGTATTCATTGTCCAGACTCAGATGCATAGAAAGTGATTGGAAAGACCATGGCTTGAATCAAATGCACCTTAGTCCTCAAAGTGACATCATTACTCTTCAATAATTTGGAGAGCTTCCTAACGGCAAACTTTCCCAGTGCAATACTTCTCCTGATTTCCTGATTACTGGTACTAAGGATGTTCATTGTGAATTCAAGTAAGATGAAGTTGTTGACACTCAATCTCTTCTCTATCCACCATGATATTGCCTGTCAGTCAAAAGGTAAGAATCTTTGTTTTGTTTACATTGAGATGCAATCCATATTGAAGGTTGCATTCGTTGATCTTCTAGAACAAGTGCTTCAAATCCTCTTCATTTTTATTATGCAAGGTTGTGTCATCTGCATAACGCAGGTTCTTGATGCCACATTCCTCTTCATAGAGTACAGCTTCTCAAATAATTTTGCTCAGCATACAGATCAAATAGATATAGAGAGAGAACATAATCCTGACACACTCCTTATTTTAAACCATGCAGCGTTTCCCTGCTCTGTTCTCACAACAGCCTCCTCCTTCAGTATAGATTTTGCATAAGCACAATCAAGTGCCCTGGAATTACCATTCTTAATGTCAGCCTCCATTTGTTGGACCACCTGACTGATCCACACAGTCAAACTCCTTTACATAGTCAATAACACACAAATAAGACATTCTTCCGGTATTTTCTACTTTCAGCCAGGATTCATCTGACATCAGCAATGATAACTCTGGTGCCACGGCCTCTTCTAAATCATGCTTGAACTCCTGGCAGTCCTTATCTTTGTACTGTTTTAGCTGCTTTTGAATGATCTTCAGCAGTATTTTGTTTGCATTTGATATCAATGATATTGGTCGATAGTTTTCTCATTCAGCTGGATCACTTTCTTGGGAACGGGAACATATATGAATCTCTTCCAATCTGTTGGCCAGAAATCTGTCTTCCAAATTTCCTGGCACAGACTGGTAAGTGCATCCAAGGCTGCATCTGTTAATTTAAACAAGTCAATTGGTATCCTATTGATTCTTAGGGCCTTATTTTTTGCCAATGCCTTCAATGTAGCTTCCACATCCTTCTTCATTACCATTGGCTCCTGCTCATATGGCACTTGCTGAAATTTTTTAGTGTTCATCAATTCTTTCTGCTATAGTGATTCTGTGGATTCTTTCCATCTTCTTTTGACGTTTTCTGGGTCATTCAATAGATTGCCCATAGCATCTTTCTGTATTGCAAATTGAGGTTTAAATTTGTTTATCAGTTCTCTCAGCATAAGAAATGCAGAGCAAGTTCTTCCCTTTTTATTCTCCAATTCCAGCTCTCTGCACAGTCCATTATAACATTTTGCTTTGTCTTCTTTAGTTGCCCTTTGAAATCTTCTGTTCAGCTCTTTTACTTCCACATGCTTTCTCTTTGTTTTGGCTTCTCGACACCCTAGTGCAATTTTCAGAGTCTCTTCTGACATCCATCTCTCTTTTTTCTTTCTCTTCTCTTTGTCATGACCTTTTGATCTCTTCATGGATGATAGGCTTGATATCATCCCACAAGTCATCCAGTCTTTGATCATTCATGTTCAGTGTCTCAAATCTATTCTAAAATATTTAAATTCAGATGGAATAGATTCAAGATCGTATCTTGGTTCTTGTGGACTTATTTTCATTTTCTTCTGCCTCAATTTGAACATGTACATGAGTAACTGATGGTCTGAGTTACATTCCATCTCTGGTCTAGTTTGACTGCCAATATTGAGCTTCTCCAGCTATTTCCTCCACACAGTCAATCTGATTTCTGTGGAGTCCATCAGGTGAGATCCATGTGTAAAGTTGTCATTTGTGTCTTTTTAAAAAGCATACTTGCAATGACTAAATCATTGAAAATATAAAATTCAGTCATTCTATTTCCAACCTCATTTCTATTACCAAACTCATATTTTCTTTTTTTTATTAAAATTATTTTTAATTATGAATTTAATGAAAGTTTACAGAAAAGTTTGATTTTCATTCATTCATTGTTGCACATTTTACCCCTTCTCCATCCCTTCCTTTTCTCCCAGTTCACTTTTTTTTAAAATATTCATTCACTGTTACACAATTACCTCCCCCCACCCCTGCCATTCCCTAATCCCCTTTGTAATGTACCTCTTATTCTGGGCTGTATACATACTATGCCTAATCATATATTCTTTTTAAACAGTTCTTTCCTTAGCTGTTCCAATGCAATGCTCATTGTCTAGCCACTCTTACATTATTCTCCTCCCAACCCCTCATGTCAGACCTGCTTTATAACAGTGGTTTTATGTATTTGTCCTTTTGTGACTGATATATTTCACTCAGCATAATGTCCTCCAGCATCACCCAAGTGGTGTAATATTGTATTAATTCCTTGGTTTTCAGTGCTGAGTAGTATTCCGTTGTATGAATATATCATAGTTTTTCTATCCATTCGTTGATGGGCATTTGTATTGCTTCCATCTCTTTGCTATTGTAAATAATGCACCAATAAATATGGGTGTGCATATATCTATTTGGATGGCAATTCTGGTTTCTTTAGGGTATATTCCTTGTAGTGGACTTGCTGAATCAAATGATATTTCTATTTCCAATTTTTTGAGAAAGTGCAAAACCGCCTTCCATAGTGGTTGCACCATTTTACACTCCTATCAGGAGTGAATAAGTGTTCCAATCTCTCCACAACCTTGCCAGCATTTAATGTTTGCTGTTCTATTGAACTTTGTTATTGTTACTGGGGTGAGATGATATTATTTGCATCTCTCTGATAGCTTGGGATTTTGAGCATTTCTTCATGAGTTTGTTTGCCATCTGAATGTCATTTTTGGTGAAGTATCTATACCTATCCTGTGTCCATTTTGCTACTGGGTTGTTTACCTTTTTCTTGTTGAGGTACTGGAGTAGTATATAAATTTTAGTACAGATCCCTTATTAGATATTTCATTATGAAATATTTTTTACCTGACTGTGGTTTTCCTTTTGGCTCTGTTCGAGAAGATTTTTTTATTTTACTTTATTTTTTTATTTCA
>NW_006399858.1:6513267-6523459 GCF_000299155.1 Elephantulus edwardii
AATCCCCCCGCACCCCCCCACCCTCACCCCAAATATAATCCACTCTGCAACCCTCATTCTGTACTCTTATGAGAAGATTTTTTTATGTGCATAGGGATTTAATTCTTAGAGGTTCCATTCATCTATTTTGTTATCTCTTGATTGTAGATATTTTCATGTTACTTGGAAGACTAGTCATGTTGTGTATTAGGACTGCTAGAGTGCTTCCAAGCTTTTCTCTAATGAAGTTTATAGTCTGGTTTTACTCCTAGGTTCATTGATCCACTTTGAGTTGGTATTTGTTGATGGAGTGAGGTGTGGGTCTTGCTTGAGTTTTCTATAGATGGTTTCCCAATTTTGCCAACACCATATGTTAAAAACAAGCCCATATTTTCCAACAATTATTCTTTCACTGTTTCCAACTTTTAGATTCCAGTCGCCAATTATCATTAACACATCTTGTTTGCATGTTTGATCAATTTCAGACTGCAAGATTTGATAAAAATTCTCAATTTTTCCTCTTTGATTCTAGATGTACGAGCATATATTTGAATTAATAGTCGTGTTAATGAATCTTCTTTGTATGTGTATAGAAAATATCTTATTACTCGCCACATTGTATTTAAGAATCTCTTGTTTTGATGCTTCTTGATGGAAACCATTAGATTCCAGAAGGTAAATTGTTTTTATTTCATTAACAATCAGGTGTAGGGTGTTAGCAGTCAGGTATGAACTTATTGGTGGTTTTGATTTAATTAGCAATTAGTTATGGGCTGAAAGTCTCTTGTTTAAACCAATTAGGACCCAGTGGGCAAGCCTTTGTGTTTAAAAGTGGGACGGGGCCCAAAAGCTTGTGTCCTAGTGTGAAGAATGATTTGCTTTTTGAGTTACAAATTAAATTGGCAGTTTGTTGTGTTTGACGAGAACTTTGTTATAATTGGTATAGCACTTGTCTGTCAGTTTGCTGTACTGAGATAACTTGTGGGTTACTGTGATACTGAGAGCTGTGTCTCTGGTGTATCAAATGCCATAACAGTTACACATGGTGGACAGGTTTTAATATGTTGTTGTTAAATGCCTTCGAGTCATAGGTGACTCATAGTGACTCGATGAACAAAAGATGAACATTTGTATAATATTTTCATTTCTCCAACTTCATAGGGTTTCCAGAGGCAAGCTCTTTCAGAAGTGAATGCCACTTCTGCTTCCAAGCTTGTTTTATGTGAGGAGGTCCACCAAACACTATCTGCCATGGGTGACCAATATAGCATTTGGCATTTCAGGATCACAGTGTTCAGTATAACAGCAAACATGAGTTATCTCTGTACAGCAAATCGACAGACCAGTGCTATACCACCTATAAGAATATTTGACAAAAAAACCATTAAAAACAGGCCTGAGGGACACAGAGTAAAATCACCCACCTTAGACTTGGTGAGCTCTCTCTATGTTGTTGTTTTTTTAAGTGCTGCCGAGTTGTGGGCAACTCATAGTGGCCCTGTGAATAAGAGACCTGAACACATGTATAACTTTCTTCAGTTCTCCAAGTTCATAGGGTTTCCAGAGGCAAGCTGTTTTGGAAGTGAATGCCACTCCGCTTCCAATCCTGTTTTAATCGGGAAGCTCCACCAAACATTGTCCACCATGGGTGACCAATATTGCATTTGAGACATAAAGGTAACAGTATTCAGCATAACAGGAAACACGAGTTACCTCTGTACAGCAAATCAACAGGCTAGTGCTATACCACTTAGAAGAATGTTTGACCAAAACCAAAAGTAGGCCACAGGATTTAAAAATTCTGTCATACCCACATGCTAGTGGACTGTTTGCCAGAGACCCCCAGTATCTGGCAAGTCCCATCTGCTGACACTCACTTAGGATGGAAAGAAAAACATGAGAGCACCTAGTGATCCATACCTGTCCCTCCTTGAGATGAAAGAGGCCATCACAACTTCCAGCATAAAACCCAACTCCCAGTGCACTAGCGCTGAGCCTGAAGGCAAGACCAAGCATTTCAGCATTTAAAAATTCTGGCATGCCCACATTCTGCTGAACTGTTAGTCAGAGACCCCCAGTTCATCTGAAAAGTTCCATCTGTTGACACCCACTTGAGACGAAAAGAAAGGCAAGAGATCACTTAGGTTCTAGTATAGCCCCCAAATTAAGACAGACTAGGAAGCAGGATTGGTCATCCACTTTTTAAATATCAGGTCTTTGAAAACTCTAAGAATTCTAGAGTAATGGATGTACTTAAAGTAGTGTAGTGGTAGAGCCCAGATTGGAATTTAGTTGAAAGGAGGGAAAACAGTGACAAATATCATTTAACAATTGGAACATGGGATATGCATAGCTTGAATGTTGGAAAACTGAAAATTGTAAAAAATGAAATTAAATGTATGGACATCAATAGGCATTAGTGAGATGAGATGGATCAGCTTTGACCATTTTGAATCAGATAATCATATGGTATACTATGCAAGGAATGAAAAACAGAAGAATGGTGTTACATTCATAGTAAAAACGTCAATTTCAAGTTCCATCCTGAAGTATAATGTTGTGAGTGATAGAATGTTGTTTTTGGCTAAAGTATATGAGGTGAAATTTCACTACCCTTGCATTATGCTAAGTGAGAAAAAAATTGTTGATAAAACAACAACAATTGCTTGATTGTACTTTGATAAGACAAGGAAAGGCAACTTTATAGATAAGAAAATGTATTAGAGTTTCTAGGGAAAGAGAATTAGGTAAAGAAGTTAAGAGTGGCGGAAAAATCACTTTGCTTAAAGGTATTAAGGGTAGAGCTGCACTGTCAATTATTGCAATTGCTGTCAATAATAAGTTGTACACTTGATTATTAGCAGTGCATCTGAGAGTTGGACCATGAATAAGGATGACAGAAAAAGAATTGATGCCTTTGAGCTGTGTTGTTGGAGAAGAGAACTGAACATCCCATGGATGGCCAAGAAAACAAATAGATATGTCTTGGAGAGATTGCAGCCAGAATGCTCTTTGGAAGCAAGAATGATGAGGCTTTGCCTCACATACTTTGGCCATACTGTTAGGAGGTGCTAATGTGAAACCCATACTTGGACCAAGAGGCAGGGGTCAGAATAGAGCAAGGAAACATCGCATGGTTCAAAATTGGGAAGGGTGTATGCCAGGTATGTGTTCTATTTCCATACCTTTTCAACCTACATGTAGAACAGATTATCCTCAAGGTTGGGCTCTATGAGGAGAAGTGTGGCATCAGGATTGGAGGAAGATTCATCAACAATCTGTACTATGCAGATGACACAACCCTGCTTGCTGAAACTGAGGAGGACCTGAAGTGCTTGCTGCAGAAGGTGAAGGAATGCAGCCTTTCAATATGGATTGAGGCTCAAGGTCAAAAAGACAAAGATTCTCACCACTGGACCAATTGGGAGCATCAGGATGGATGGTGAAGAGATTGAGATTATCAACAGTTTTAGTTTATTTGGCTCTACAGTCAATACTCTTGGCACCAGCAGCCAGGAAATTAAAAGACGTATTGCCATGGGAAAGTCTGCTGTTAGGGACCTCTCCAAAGTACTGAAGAGCAATGGTGTCAGTCTGGAGACTAAGTTGTGCCTGATACAATCCATGGTCTTTGTAATTACTTGCTATGCATCAGAGAGCTGGACAATGACTAGGGAGGATAGAAGGAGGATTGATGCCTTTGAGCTGTGGTGTTGGAGAAGAATATTGAATATACCATGGACTGCTAAGAAAACAAACAGGTTCATCCTGGAGAGGGTTAAACCAGGCTGCTCCTTGGAGGCAAGGATTCTGAAGCTTCATCTGACATCCTTTGGACATAATGCAAGGAGGGACCAGTCCTTGGAAAAGGACGTCATGCTTGGGAGGGTGGAGGGACAGCACAGGAGAGGAAGACCTCCTATGAAGTGGATTGATTTAGTGACTGGGGTAATGAGGGTAGGTGTGTCTGAGACAGTGAGATTGGCACAGGATAAATTGGTACAGGGTTTAGGGCTGTTGTACATAGGATTGCTATGAGTCACAGGCAATTCGACTGCACATAACAACAACAACAATAACAACAACAGCAAAATTCCTTGGAGAAGGACATGGTGCTGGGAAGGGTGGAAGGTCAGTGAAGAAGTGAAAGATCCTCAGCCAGGTGGATTAACATGTCTGACTGCTACAATGGGCTCTTGCATGTCAGGAAGTGTGAGGGTGACGCAGGATAGGACTAGGTTCGGATCTTTTGCTCATAGGGTTGCTATGAGTTATACTTGACTCGATGGCACCTAACAAAAACAACGCCACTTATAAAATGCTGATTTCGAAAAGGTTGTGTTAAATATTTAGAGTACTAACCATAAAATAAGTAGCTGCTGTGGCTGCTTATGTTCAATTAATTACCTCATAGGATTTTGGCTTTGGTGTGAAGGTTCAGAGTCATGGTTACATGAGACATCCCAATTAATTGGCCTAGTAATATGCTAAGTGCTTTTGTTCTACCTTCTAGTTGCTTGTGTGGGAGGTTTTGTGGCATAGTGTTAAGAAACCATGCTGAAATCCTGAAGGCACATGGTTAGAATCCACCAGTTGCTTCTCAGGAGAAAGATGGACAAGCTTTTCTCATGAGATTAAGTGCCTCTGAAAACCCACTAGAGGGTCAACTATGGGTTGGTTCCGACCCAACAGTGCACAATAACAACAAGTTGCTTGTGTAGTGCCTAGGGTCTTAAAACTCTTGCAAGAGGACAATTTGTCCATTTACCTGGAACAGACAAAGGAAAGTCAGTAATAGGAGAAATATATATAATGTGCAACAAATTACCTCTACAAACAACTCCCTTCTTTGCTATGAGACCATAAGAACTGGATGGTACCCAGCTACTGAACATTTTGACCAAAGATTTCATAGATGAATCCTGATCAAAAGGGGAAAATACAAATTACAATTTCAAACTTTTATGAACTCTAGATTTTCTGGGATTATGAAGAGCAGTTCAACCCCAGAAACTATTGCTCTGAGATAATCTTTAAACTTTTAAGCCAAAAATAGCCCTAAAGTAATTTTAAAGCCATATAATGGGTTAGCTTAGCTTCTATGGCCTAATGATGAGGAGCTGCACTGCCATCCCAAAGGCATCGTCCAGTTAGAATCCACTAGGTGCTCCACAAGGGAGAGACAAGCAATCTTCTCCAATGCAATTGACTGCTTCTGAAAATCTCCCAGGGGGTGGGCTTTGGGTAGGTTCTGACTATGTGGTACACCACCACAACAAGTCAAAGGTTTGCCTCGAGCTTTGTGCTCTTTTAAGAAATATGTATCTGGGATCAAATTGACAATGACAACTCAAAAGATTGGATTGGAAATTTACATGTCAGGGAACTCTGATGGCTTAGTTGTAAGAATTGCACTGCCATTTCAAATGTAAGTGGTTTGAATCAACTAACTGCTCCTGCGCAATTTATTTTCTCTGAAAACCTGCTGGAGGTTCAGACAAGGGTTGGTTCCAACTTGAAGGAACCCAACATCAAGAAGTTTATGCTGAGGAAACTTCATAAAAAGGGTGTGAGAATGATTGTACAACTCCAAGAATGTCATGAATGTCATGAAATTGCACATACAGAAACTGTTGGATCAGTCTGTATTTTGCTGTGTACAGATTCAACAAAAAGCAAAGGAAATGTAAAGAAAACTGTGGAAAATAGGTCTATTGTAACTCACATGACTTGGAGTTAACTCTGTGGAACTGGCTTACCTTTTATGTCTCTAACTAACTTTTTAAATCTTGTATTCATCCAAGTTTAATAGAAAAGTGAAACATTCTCATATATTCTGTTAATAAATCCTAGTTTTCTCATGGAATCTTTAAATGTGTCTTATGGAGGAAGAATACAGCAGTTGCCCCACCCCCAGAACTGAACACTTCCTGAGAAACCTGATAATAGCTAAGCTGGTCATATCAAAGCCCAGACCAGACAAGGGATCCTGATAAGGCTCTGAGCCTGATCTTGGGACCAATTTCTTTCATTCTCTCCTTTGCCCATGTGCTCTTTTTCCTATCTAACATCTTATAATTTTCTCAAAAAGTTTGATTCTAAAGAAACTTGAAAAGGACAATAGCTTGGAAGTTTGACCACTCCAGAATTCTTACCTCTTTACACACTTAACAATATTATGTTCACAAAAGCTATTTGGTTAAATATGGAAAGCCAAATTTCATATAAAATATTTATAATAAACCAAATGCTATGTTAGGATATGAGGGAGGTGGACACAAGCTGGAATTCACTCTGAAACACTAAGACAATCCTTAAATGTTCACAAGGGGTATGCACTAAGGCAATCCTTAAGCATTTACAGGATTCTTGTATTGTATTCTCTAACTTCTCCCTTTTGAGTCAAGCATAAGGTTTTCAGTAGAAAGAGCTTAGTTTCATTTGCATTGAATTCTCTTGGTGATTTGCTCCCTGACAATTTTCAATAAAGACACAGGGAAGCTAACTTCCGTGCTTCAGTTGATCGAGAACTGTTTGCCTCCTGCTTTACTTATTTTCTCCTACATTATTGGTATTCTCTTTATTAATACTTATTAATATACTTTACCCTCGATCTGCAACATGTTGGCGCTCGAAGGTGGGGCGAGGTGGTGGTGTCTCTCTTTCACTTTCTCTCTCTCTCTCTTTCATGCAGACACCAGGAAACTGAAAGGGAATTCACTCAGAGTAAGTGAAACTTTCAGGAAAATTAAAGGCAGGATCATGAAGAAATCCTCAAACCCTAAATTTTGCTAGAAACTTCGTCCCGAAAGGAGAATTTCACGAGGAGAAGTAGAAAAAAATATTTCATGGGGAATTACCCCACCCTCTGTCTGAAGGAAACTGCTTAAAAACTCAGAGGTAGAATTGATAAAAAAGAGCCATGGGCAACAGCCCGTCCTCTAAAACTCAGTATATTACATTCATTAAAGGATTTCTTAAGAGCTCAGGAGTAAAAGTAAGAAAAAGGTCGTTTTTGCAGTTGTTCCAGTATGTTCAGAAATCTGTCACTGGTTTAAACCAGTAAATAGAACGCAGTTAAACTAAAAATCTTGGCAAGATGTTATGCAAGCTTTATTTATGCAAGTTCTTTATGCAAGAACTCAGCAAGAGGAAGATGTGATTCCTGTTTCAGTTTGGTCATTATGTGATTTGATCTCATTAGCTTTAACACCATTATGGTCTGAAGAGGAGATGTCCAAAAAATTAGAAGAAAAAAAACCTCTTCAGAAGAGAGTGATAGTGAATCTGACACAAAGGAGGATGAATTTCCTCTACCTCCAACTCCAGAGAAATTAAGCAATATAATCCAGGATGATAATCCCTTTTACATCTTCACAGATCAATAATTTATGGAAAATACCAGATTATTGGCAAGAAGATTTTGCAAATTATATAGGAAAAATCTCTAATTCTTATTCCATAGATAAATGATTACAATTTATAAAATGGACTAACTGGATATTACCAACTAAAGTAAAAACACCGTTGCAAGAAGATAGTTATTATATGGATGCAAATAGGATGGGGTATGCAGGTTATACTAATGGTAAAGACAATAAAACAGTTAAAACTAACTTGACTTCTGTTCAACAGGCTGCATTATATGCTATTATTGTATTATTGCAAGATAAACTTTCCTTTGAATGTAGTTACTGATTCACAATATGCTGAGTTTACTGTAAGAAATATAGAAACAGTATATATTTTTCTTAAGATACCAGTATTAGCATGCTATTTACTATGTCACAAGCTTTAACTCATCAATGAGAATCTCTTGTAATATGTCACTCATATTTGAGCTCATTCTGGCCTTCCAGGACCAATGTCACAAATAAATGATAACATTGTTGTTGTTGTCAAATGCCATCGAGTCGTAGGCGACTCATAGCAACCCTTTGAATGAAAGATCTGAACAATTGTATAATTTTCTTTGTCTCTCCAATTCCATAGGGTTTCCCAAGACAAGCTATTTCGGAAGTGGATACCACTCCTGCTTCCAACCTTGTTTTAATCAGAGAGCTCCACCAAACACTGTCTACCGTGGATGACCAGTATCACATGTGGAACATCAGGGTCACAGTGTTCACATCACAGCAACCATGAGTTACCTCTGTACAGCAAATTGACAGACTAGTGCTATAGTAGATCAATTATTAATAGGAAATGTTAAAGTTAGTGAAGATTTTCATCTCCATACTCATTTATATGTGAAATTATTTTGCAACAATCTCAAGAAATTATTCATAGATATCCTCAATGTGGTCCCATTAATGTACCACCTTATGAAAGGAGATGACAGATAAAACACGTTATGGTAAATTAATGTTATTCATATTCCATCATTTGGGAAATTACAGTATTTTCACCATACTATTGATACTTTTTCAGGCTTTCAATGGGCCATTGCTTTGTCAGGAGAAAAAGCAAAGTGTGTAATTCTACATTTAATTGAAACTTTTAATGTGATGGATATTCAATCAAGTATTAAAACTGATAATGCTCTTGCTTATTATTCTAAGAAAACACAAGAATTTCTCAAAAAATGGAACATTAATATTATTACTGGTATTCCATATAACACCCAAGGACAAGCTATAATAGAAAAGATTAATTTGACTTTATAAGCTATGTTGAAAAACAGAAGGAAGGAGATGGGATATCATCTCCTTGAACTATTTTACAAAATGCCTTATTTACTTTAAATTTTTTAAATGCTGATGAAAAAGGAGAAAATCCAGCTCAGAGACATTGGGTATTACAATCATCTAAAGAACTGAATTAGCCTATATATTATAGGAAACCTCTAACCAATGACTAGAAAAAGGGATTTGTTATTATACGGGGTCAAGGATTTGCTTATATCTATCTCTACAGACTCAGAAACACTTAGTTGCCCTCCAGAAACATGAAATCCTGAGATGAGTTGGAAGAGGCAACACTTTGACAAGGACAAAGTTGCGGAATGGCTGAGTATGATGACACTGGAGCAGCATCAAACTCGGGGACCATTACCAGAGACTAAAAAAGATGAGATACCTACATGGGGACGGATAAAGAAATTAGTAATAGAATGGCAAAATGTATTACGGAAAACAGGGAAAAATATCTGCTGAATATTTGGTTTTAGCTATGCTTGCTATTTAAAGTCAGGTAGGAATGGCAGACAATATCAGCTATTGGGCACATATTACTAACACTCCCTTGTTAAAAGTAGTTCATTGGTTTTAGACTCCCATATCTATTTAAAATAATGACAGTCAGTGGCTTCCGGGTCACGATTATATCAGTTTGTTGTTGTTGTTATGTGCCGTCGAGTCTCTTGCGACTCATAGCAACCCTAAAAGCCCTAAACTCTGCTCTGTCCTGTGCCAATCACACTATCTCTGACACTCCCATCCCGATTACCCAAGTTACTGAATCAATCCACTTCATAGAGGGCCTTCCTTTCCTGCGCTGTCCCTCCACCCTACCAAGCATGATGTCCCTCTCCAAGGTATGGTCCCTTCTTACAACATGTCCAAAGTATGTTAGAATCCTTGCCTCCAAGGAGCTGCCCATTTGACCCCTTTCCAGGATGAATCTGTTTGTTTTCCTAGCAGTCCATGGTATCCTCAATACTATTCTCCAGCACCACAGCTCAAAGGCATCAATTTTCCTTCTAATCCTCCTTAGTCACTGTCCAACTCTCTGATGCATAACAAGTGATAGTAAAGACCATGGCCTGTAGCAGACTCACCTTAGTCTCCAGAGAGACACCATTGCTTTTCAGTACTTTGTAGAGGTCCCTAACAGCAGACTTTCCCATCGCAATACCGTCTTTTAATTTCCTGGCTACTGGTGCCAAGAGTGTTGACTACAGAGCCAAGCAAACTAAAGCTGTGAACAATCTCAATCTCTTCACCATCCATCCTGATACTGCCAGTTGGTCCAGTGGTGAGACTCTTTGTCTTCTTGACCTTGAGCCTCAATCCATATTGGAAGCTACAGTCCTTGACCCTCTGCAGCAAGCGCTTCAGGTCCTCCTCAGTTTCAGCAAACAGGGTTGTGTCATCTGCATAATGCAGATTGTTAATGGATCTTCCACCAATCTGGACGCCACATTTCTCCTCATAGAGCTCAGCCTGCCGGATAAACTGTTCTGCATACAGGTTGAAAAGGTATGGAGACAGAG
>NW_006399858.1:6524429-6536659 GCF_000299155.1 Elephantulus edwardii
CAAACACTGTCCACCATGGGTAATGATTATCACATTTGACACACCAGTGTCACAGTGTTCAGCTTCACAGCAACTACAAGTTAAGTCTGTACAGCAAGTGGACAGATCATTGCTATAAACCCAGAAGAATTTTTGACCAAAAACAGTTAAAAACAGGCCTACAGTATTTTAAAATTCCGGCACTCCCAAATGCTGGCAGACTCTGGCCCAGAGGCCCCCAATTCATGTGGCAAGTCCCCTCTGCTGACACCCACTTGAGACAAAAAGAAAGCCATAAGAGCCCCGAGCATTCCATATGTGTCCTCACCTCAAGAAGCGAGAGGCCATCCTAAGGTCCAGCTTGAACAACATACTAGCCCTCAGCCAGCATGTGTGGCCAAACATTTCAGTATTTTACAATTTTGGCACGCCCAAATGCTGGTGGATTCTGGGCCAGAGACCCCCGATTCATCTAGCAAGTCCCCACCACTGACACCCACTTGGGATAAGGTAATTATACCTTAGATATTGATATTTTCACCATATGCATTGGACATGAATCCTATTCTTTGAAATTAGCTCAGGCATGGCTTTATAAATTTTGGGTAATATTACATCTATTACATGTTCCAAGAGGATGGTTTTCGGGGAGACATAACATCATTTTATCCTGATAGCTGTCCAGTCAGTTGCTTC
This sequence comes from Elephantulus edwardii, assembly GCF_000299155.1. Lineage (NCBI taxonomy): Eukaryota > Metazoa > Chordata > Mammalia > Macroscelidea > Macroscelididae > Elephantulus > Elephantulus edwardii. The sequence continues at coordinate 6,525,105 of NW_006399858.1, forward strand.
CTTTGTCTTTCTTAGAGAATGGATACATTGGAGACAATGTTGAATAAAGCAAGAACGAGTGTTAATTAATACTTCCTGTGGAATCATCATTGATTGGAGCCTTGTTAGCATAGACCCATCAAAAATTTAAGTTAGTGTAAGGAAGGCAATTGATTTATATAAACTCATGATAATAACACTATATCTTAGCATGCAGGAGGAATGGTGGAACCATTTCCAAGTTTTTAACATTTTTCTTAGCAAAAGCACTTATGAAAAATAGGAATTATATTGAGACATTTATTTAGATTGGAAATTATTCATACGATCATATTTATAATGTTACTACCTCTAAATTTAAAAGAAATTAAACCAATTACATTTGAGCCTGTGTTTCCTTACCTTAGGTAAAAGGATCAACTTGATGAGATTCTACAAATTTAATATTATATTGTTCAAAATGGTTTTTTTATATATTTGTTTAAATTTTTACATTATTTTTTAGTTTGATGAAGGTATATACATATTAAAAGTATTTACATATTATAAGATCCTGATTATGGATTATAGTTGTCAATATTAAAGAAAAAAATGGCAATCATCCCCTGAAAGTCTGATTTTATAATATTTGGTAACATAATTATTAAAAAATGAGAAAAAAATCATTTGAATTAGCAGATTTGGGAATTATCACCAATGATGCCACTGTTACTACAGCTGAGTTGGCTTTGTATCAAGTATTTAAACCTCATTTTATGTAAAAACATTGCATTAAGATTATGAAAAAGTTATGGTCTTTTCAAAGACAAATAAAATATGATTGGAATACTACGCAGTTTTGTATTACAACTGTAAAGTTGAATGATAATGAATGGAATGAATCCTCTTAATTTCAAAGATGGCATGCTCAGATTTATTCTGCTTTTGATAAGCAATTTGATTATTTTAACAACATAGATATTCCACAAGGAATAATGAAGGAATATCCAACCTGAATCCTTCTGGTCAGATGGAGATTTTTGTAAGTATTTTTGTGAGCTTAATTTTTTTTCTATGTTTCTTTGTGTATAAAGGATGAAGAGAACAAAAACAAATAAGGATGAATAAAAGAAGAGAAGAAACTGTGCTCATCTAGATGACAACATAATTTCAATAAAAACAAATGGGGGAAACATGGGAAGCCAAGTTTCATACTAAATATTTATAATAAACCAAATGCTATTTCAGGCTATGAGAGAAGCAGATACAAACTGGAAGGAATTCACCCTGAAGCACTAAGGCAATCCTTAAATGTTTTCAGGATTCTTGTATTGTATTTGCTAACACCTCCCTCCTGAGTCAAGCATAAGGTTTTCAATAGAAAGAACTTAGCTTCATTTTCTTTGAATTCTCTTGGTGATTTGCTCCCTGGCAATTTTCAATAAAGACACAGAGAAGCTAAGGTCAATGCTTCACTTGTTTGAGAACTGTTTGACTCCTGCTTTATCTGTTTTCTCCTACATACTTGATATTCTGTCTCTTTATTAATACTTATTAATATACTTTACCCTCAGTCTGCAACAGTTCAACATAATAGAGGCTAACCATTTATTTATTCAGTTGAAGAAAACATCTTCTTCTGAATTTCCTTTTAGAGGGATTTAAGAAAACTGGCACTTGCAGAGCTTGAAAAGTCATGCAAACACATCATAAACAGAGTTTCAGAGTATATGTCACTTACTAAAATCTAGTAAAAGAGACAAGTCTGTGAAATCAAAGAATTTGTCTTTTTATTCAACATTGGTATTTACAGGGTCACTGATGGTATACCCCCATTAGGAGCTGCACCGCTATATGCCAAAGGTGGCACCTCTCTGGTCATCTGTAGCCTTCAAAATACCTCTAGGAGATCAGCTATAAATTTTTGATTCTACAGTAATACAGTTCATGGTCTTTGCAATTACTTGCTATGCTTCAGAAAGCTGGACCATGATTAGGGATGATGGAAGGCAAATTGGTGCCTTTGAGCTGTGGTACTGGAGGATAGTATTGGATATATCATAGACTGCTAAAAGAATGAACAAGTTCATCCTGGAGAGGGTGAAGCCAGGCTGCTCCTTGGAAGCAAGGATTCTGAAGCTTCATCTGACATATGCTGGACATGTTGCAGGGCGGGATCAGTCCTTGGAGAGGGGTGTCATATGCTTGGGAGTGTGGAGAGACAGTGTAGGAGAGGAAGACCCTCAATGAGGAGCATTGATTCAGTGACTGAGGTAATGGGGATAGGTGTGTCAGAGACAGTAAGACTGGCACAGGGTAGAGCAGGTTTTAGGGCTGTTGTGCATAGGGTTGCTATGAGTTGCAAGCCACTTGAATCACCTAACAACAACAACAGTAATACATTTTTCTAGTTGGTGCCTAAGTGAATAGGGTGTTGTGCTGCTAACCAAGACTATGTCTCTGGTAATTCAAATTCACTAGCTGCTCCATGAGATAACATGTTAAGATTTACAGCCTCAGAAGCTGATGCAAAGGCAGTGAGTTTGAGTTTTTGAGCCTGTGTCTATAGATTTCCTACTTTCATCTTCAAAATCATTTCTATTCTGGACAATGAAAGAATTCTTTCTTTTAGGACAAGCTTTCTGTTTTTCCAAGGTAAACTAGGCCTGGAAAATTTCTTACTTTTTCCTAAACATTCCTCTATGCTAATCACACATAACAATCAAATGTTTTGAACATTTGACCACTTGACGACATCAGTAAATATTCATCGTTTTAAAAAAACATGGTGGGATTCAGTGGGTATGTTTGGTTGACATCCCTTTGCAGAACAGCAACCACGAATTAGACAGTCGTTCCACACTAGCACACACAATCCCAATGTGTTTCTTCTAGATCTGACTCATAAAGGAATTGTTGTACCTACTCTGTTACCAGCTGAACACTGTGACACTGATGTGTCAAATGCAATAATGGTTACTCATGGTGGACAGTGTTTGGTGGCCCCCCTGGTTAAAACAAGCTTGTAAGCAGGAGTGGCATCCACCTCTGTAAACAGCTTGCCTCCAGAAACCCCATGAACTGGGAGAAAGGATGAAAGTCATGTGTGCAAGTGTTGAGGACTTTCATTCATAGGGTCGCTAGGAGTTGCCTACGACTCGATGGCACTCAACAAGAACAACAACACTCTATCACCAGAGTTAGATCTTCACTTAAGACATGTCTTTCCAGTGTGATTTCAGGCATTCCTGCTGCTGTATAAATTCTACAAGCTTAAAGAGAAAGGTTTTATTTCTTGTTGAGGTTTTGAAGGTCTGAGAGGTGATTTTTAGATAATTCAGAAAGGGGACAACTTTAGTGTGTCAAGATACCCTAGAAACAGTTGTTTTTAGTAGTACTCTTGAATCTGGTGAGGTGGTAACGTTGAAGAAGATGGGTCCCTTGAAGCATTCTGCAATCAGTATCATTCTTGGAAATTCAGACAATTACTGTTTGATTGTTTAACATGTTCTCTATACTCTGGATTGCTGTAGTGCAGCTTTCCAAAATTCAATCTCATTTTCTCACATTATCAGCCTACCAGAAACCTAAAAAACCACATTAAATATACTGCCTAGGGAAAGGAATTGCATTGTGAGTAAAGAGAATGGAACTGATACAGCGAAACAGCTGTAACTTCTTGTTTATCAAGAAGACATAGCTATTTCCAACTCTGATTTTACTTCTGCATGGTTTTCATCTATTTGTGATAAAAGTGTTGAAACCGCCAGCTGTAATTGTTGGCAGTTTCTCCTTTCAATTTTCTAGTATTTGCTTCCTATATTTTGGAGTTCTCAGCATTAACATTGAACATGCAAAATGGTATTGATTTCTTAGGGTTATATTACTCATGTTTTTAGTATGGAAGGCAAAAGCAAGTGCCATGACCTTGACAAAGGTGTCATAGTCTGTAGGGAGTTGCACTGCTAACCCAAAGGCGGTGCCTGTCTGGTTGTTTAAATCCACCAGTTGCTCTCCTGCAGAAAGATGAGAATCTCTTCCCTTGTGATTTATAGCCTATGCGAACCCATTGGAGGGTCAGCTATGTATCAATTCTGACAGGATGGCAATAAGTTTTTTTGAATCAATTAAAATTGATATTAAAATTTAAGATTGAGAATAAGCTGAAATTAAAATTTAAGGGTTGTAAATAAACTAGTAGAAAGTGAAAAAATATAAAAAAATAAGATTGAGTCTAGTTATCAAACGGAGATATATTCTCTCTTTTGTGTATGCGTGTGTGTGTGTGCTCGTGCGTGCGAGTGAAGATACACCAGAAGTCTTCTCAACTTGAGTAACAATTTGATTAAATAAAATTTACCAGAGATTTTTCCCATATGCAGTGTGTGATTTCCACTACTTTCATCAAAAAGAGGAGGTATCGCATTTAAAGGACTAGAACATATGTTGTTGTTGTTAAGTGCTGTCGAGCTGTAGACGATTCATAGTGACCCTATGAACGAAAGACCTGAACACTTGTATAACTTTCATTGTTTCTCCAAGTTCATAGAGTTTACGGAAGCAAGCTATTTCAAAAGTGGATACCACTCCTGCTTCCAAGTTTGTTTTAGTTGAGGAGCTCCACCAAATACTGTCTACCATGGGAAAACATTATTGCATTTGATACATCAGTGTCATGGTGTTTAGCATCACACTAACCACAAGTTACCTCTGTATAGCAAATGGACAGAACAGTGCTCTACCACTTAGAAGAATGTTTGACCAAAAACAATTAAAACCAGGCCTGAAGGTTACAGATTGAAAACACCCATATTTGAATTGGTAGCATATCTTTCTATCCACTAGGCCAACGGAGCTCTCTATATGCTGTTGTTAACTGTCACTGAGTCATAAACGACTCATAGTGATCCTATGAATGAAAGACCTGAACGCTTGTATAACGTTCATTCTTTCTCCAAGTTCACAGAGTTTCTGGAGGCAAGCTATTTCAGAAGTAGAGCATGTGATGCTAAGAATACCATTTACTTTGTAGCAGTCAGTGCACTCATTCCTGCAACAGGGAGAAAGAATGTGTGTAATGTCTATCTTGGAATAGATGGACAGATTTGTTACAGCTAGATAGACCCAGGAGAGAGGGTAGAAGCTATGATCACGGTTCTTTGAGCTTTCCACAGTGATTGAAAAGACCCTGACCTGATTCAGGTGCATTTTTTTTCAAACTGATGTCATTGCTCTTCAGTATTTCGGAGAGGCCACCAACAACAGACTTCCCCAGTGCAAAATATCTCCTAATCTCATGACTGCTAGTACCAAGGGAGTTGACTGTGGATCCAAGCAAGATGAAATCCTTAATTCCAATCTTTTCTTCATCTATCATGATGTTGTTTATTAGTCCAGTGGTGAGGAATTTTGTCTTCTTGGTGGCTACAGAACTATAATACAATGTACTGAATAAATATATAGCAAAAGTTATTACTGGGGAAAAGCTGAACTGATGGGCTTTTTATAAAAGATGTTGGTACAGTTGAGTAACCATATGGGAAGAAATAAAAGTGGCTCTACAACTCACACTATAAGCTAGGATGAGTTAGAAAATAGATCAGAGAACTGAATGTGAAAATGAAACATTCAAATACTAGAAAAATATAAGAGAAAATAATTTATAACCTAGGCTGGAGGAAAACTTAGTTAAAACTTAAAATCCAAAAGTACTAAAGGAAAATGTGATAAATTCCATATCCCCTTAACTTTGAATGGCAACCTTTTTAGCTCAGCCTAAGTCCACTGTATTTGTGTCCTAGGGTTCCTGTAGCAAAGTCCCCCAAAGTGAATGGTTTAAAACAAAATAAATGTATTTTTACACAGTTCTGGCAACTAAAGGTCTGAATGCAGGGTGTTTGCTACACCTCACTCCCTAGAGAGGCTCTAAAGGAACTTTCTTGCCTTTCTCAACTCCTTGTAGTCTCAAGGGTTCTTCGGATTGTGACAACAAAAGTGGGATTTTTATTTCTTCCTTTACCTGAAATTCTTCCTCCATGTCCCTGTGCTTTTAATCTTCTTATAAAAACACCAATTATATTGGACTAGGGATCTCTCTAAGCATGAACTGTATCTGTCTATTTTATTCCAAATAAGCATATGTTCATAGGTTTGAGGAAGCAAACTCTAATGGAACAGTAGTTGTCTACTAACTAACTTCAAGGTTGGCAGTTCAAACACACCAGTTACTCTGCAGGAGAAAGACATGGCTATTGCTTTCATAAAGATTACAGAAAAGAACACAGCTTTGGAAACCCCACAAGGCAGTTCCATTGTGTTCTATAGGGCTGTTGAGAACATACTTTGGGTGGTGATGAGTTAAAACTTCAACATATCTTTTTGGGAACACAGTTCATCCAAAACCATATGGCAATGCAAAGCTGGATGAAAATATTTGTATTTTATATCATAGACAAAAGGCTTATATTTTCCTTTATAAACTCCCAAACTCAAACTCATTGTTGATGAGTCAGAACAGACTCATAGCTGACTGTTCAACAGGTTTTCAGGAGGCTGTAAGTAACGTGAGAAGAAATTTCCCATCTTTCTCCTGTAGAGCAGTGGGTGGATTTGAATTGCCAGAGAGGCACCACTTTTGGATTGACAGTAGACTATGCCATGAGATAAAAGGAGGAGACCTTCTAATAGGAAGAAAAAGATCCCCTACTCACTGAAAAGAAATTAAAAATTTCCTTAAACGTGAACGATACTAATTTTTCTTACAGCAAAAAATTATAAGTTACAACACTGAAAACTCATTTTGACCTATCAGTCTAAGCAACATACCCTGTTGGGGTAAAGTTTTGGGGAAATAACAATTTTTGTAAGTACCTGGTGGAAATGCAAAATGGTATAATCCTTATGAGAGGGAATTGTCACTATCTGACAATGCTGCACGCTGTGACTATGTATTCTCCCCTAATCAACTAATCTTCCTTTAGGAATCTGCCCCAAAAGCATACTTCTACAAAAAGAAATGATACATGTCGAAAGTTATTCATTGTGATGTTATTTGTAACCACAAATACACATTCATATAAAGTTCTCTAAAAGAGAAAAGATTATAACTAGTGTATAAATATTTTTAAAAATAATTTTAATGAACATCTACAGAGATTTTGGATTTCCATTTATTCATTGCTGCACTTCTCTCCCCACCCAGCCCTCCTCCTCCTTCTTCCCCCCAGTTCGCTCCTCTCTTTTAAAAGTAAAAGAAACACTCCCTCCCTGGTACACAATCCCCCCCCGCACCCCTCCCACCGTCCCAAGTACATTCCACTATGGAACCTTAAGTGTGGACTCTTGTGATAACCATAATACCCTATTATACATTGCTTTTAAATAATTTACTCCCTCATCTGTTTCAGTGCAGTATACAAAATTTATCCAGTTTTTCTCAGTCTTACCCTAACCCTGATATCAGTCCCATTTTACATCAGTGGCACCATGCAATATTTGTCCTTTTGTGACTGATATATTTAACTTAGCATAATGTCCTCCAAGCTCACCCATTTTGAATAATATTGCATGAGTTCCTTGTTTTTCAATGCAGCGTAGTATTCCATTGTGTGAATATACCACAGCTTCTCTATCCATTCGTTTGTTGATGGGCACCTAGGTTGTTTCCAACTCCTTGCTATTGTGAACAGAGCTGCGATAAACATGGGTGTGCATATATCTGCTTGGATGACAGTTATGATCTCTTTGGGGTATATTCCCAGTAGTGGAATTGCTGGGTCAAATGGTATCTCTATTTGCAACTTTTTAAAATTATTATTATTTTTTATGTGTACTGTCAAATCAGATCTGACTGGTACAGGAGGAGATTGTTCCTCCTTCTTCAGCAGAGCATCTGGTGGATTTGAACCACAGACCTGCAGGATTGCAGTGCAGCTTTCTGCCACTAGGCCACCAGAGCTCGCCTCTATTTGCAACTTTTTGAGAAAGTGCCATACCACCTTCCACAGTGGCTGCACCATTTTACACTCCCACCAACAGTGAATAAGGGTTCCAGTTTCTCCACAACCTCGCCAGCATTTGATGCTTGCTGTTCTGTTAAATTTTGCTACTCTGGGGTGAGATGATATCTCATAGTTGTTTTGATTTGCATCTCTCTTAGAGGTAGGGATTTTGAACATTTATGTGCTTGTTTGCCATCTGAATGTCTTCTTTGGTGAAGTTTCTGTTCATATCCTGTGCCCATTTTTCAACTGGATTATTTACCTTTATCTTGTTGTGGTGCTCAAGTATTTTATAAATTCTAAATGTAAGTCCCTTATCTGACATGTCATTACCAAATACTTTTTCCCAGTCTGTGGCTTCCCTTTTTACCCTGTTGGAAAAGTTTTTGGATGTGCATAGGGATTTGATTCTTAGAAGGTCCCATTCATCTATTTTATCTTCTCTTGGTTGTAGAGTGCATAAATTTTTTAATGGAAAACTTTCACCCCAACCAAATTTTTTTTAAAAGAAAGAATATTTCTATATGGAAGGTCCCCTAGGGCATATTGCTAAATGAAAAAACAAAGGTGTTGACCTATCTCTCTTTCTCTATCATCTCTCTATGTACTAAACTACCTGTGTGGTAGGTTATCTTTATCTGTCAGAATACAGAAATAAAAATGTGTATGTTTACTTGTTTTATCTTGCAAAATAAAACTATAAAAATATAAATCAGGATTCTGATTTTTTAAAAAAAATTATTATTTTTTTGCGCGTACCATCAAATCAGATCTGACTGATACAGGAGGAGATTGTCCCTCCTTCACCAGCAGAGCATCTGGTGGATTCAAACTATGCACCTCTGAGATTGCAGTGCAGCTTCTTGTCACTTGCCCACCAGAGCTTGCCAGGAATTCTGATTTTTATACTTACTTGTGAATTAGAATTTGTTTAAAAAACTTCATAAATAACAGCTTCTTTTGCAGGAAATCAGAACTGAATTGTGGCCAGCTACCATTACTGAATGTTTTGATCAAAGATTTTAAATAAGAATCCTGATCAAAATGTGGGAAATATAGATAAGAATTTAAAATTCTTAAGTAACATAAGACTTTCTAAAGCCATCAAGGCTAGATAAGCCCCAAATCTATTGCCCTAAGAGTCTTTCTCAGGGCAATAGGTTTTTAAGACAAACAACTGGAGTAATTTTTAAGCTAACAATTGTATATTGCATCATCTACTACTCATAGCAACCCTACAGAAAACAGATCTGAACCTACCCCACCCTGTGCTATCACCATCATACCTGGTATACTTGAGCCCATTGCTACAGTGACTTTCCAATCCAGATTGTTGAGGGTATTCTTCTCCTTCAGTGACCCTCCACTTTCCCCAGCATGATGTCTTTTTCCAAGGACTGATATTTCCTAACAAAATGCCCAAACTATGTAATATGAAGTTTAACCATCCTAGCCTTTAAGGAGCACCATGGCTGCATTTCCTCCAAGACATACTTGTTTGCTCTTTTAACAGCCATGATATATTCAGTACTCTTCTCCAAGACCACAATTCAAAGTCATTAATTCTTCTTCTGTCATCCTTGTTCAACTTTCATATGCATAAGAAGTAATGGAAAAGACCATGGCTTGGACCAGCACGCACATCTTAGTTTTTAAATTAACATCATTACTCTCTAGCACTTTGGAGAAGTGTTTGACAGCAGATTTTGCCAATGCAACATGTCTTTTTATTTCTTAACTGCTGGTACCAAGGTTGTAGTTGAAAGAGTTGACAATTTCAATATATTCTCCATTTATCATTATGCTGCCTTTTGGCACAGTAGTGAGGATTTTTTTTCTTTTTACTTTTTTAAAATAATTTTTAATTAACATTTTTATCATTCAACACTTATCTCCCACTATCCAGACCTTGATATGATAGCTTATATCTCAAACTTTCTGGGCTTTTGTGATTCCAAACGCCTCAAGCTGCTGCCAGATCCCTACGCTGTGGCCAGTATCTCTTGAGTTTAGGAGTCTGTTAAGTCCCAAGACTAGGTACTAGTATTAGGGAAGGCTTCCTGTCTCAGTCAGTTCTGAGGAAATGTCCTTTCCCTTGAATTTCTCGCTTGGATTGACTTCTTGTGGCTTAGGGCCTCTTCTCTTCCATTTGGAGCACATGGTAGTCACTCACAATGGAACAACTTCCCAAGGGAGGGTGATGTGCTCTGTAGACTTGGTGTATAGAGTTATTTTCTTGGACTGAGGGGCCCCAAAGAATGTAAGGCTTCTCCTTGATCAGAGGGCTTCTGGGAAACGCAAGTGTACCTGTGCTGTGGAGGGGGATGCTGAGTCCCTGCCTCCTGAACCTCGTTTTGCCTCCTGAACTGCCTCTTGCCTCTCGTTCAGCATTCTGCCTCTGAGCCTTGTTCCCCAAAGAATGTAAGTCTTTGCAATTACTTACTATACATCAGAGAGCTGGACAATGGCTAGGAATGATAGTAGGATAATTAATGCCTTTGAGGTGTGGTGCTGGAGAAGAGCATTAAGTATACCAGGTTTGTCCTGGAGAATGTGAAACCAGGCTGCTCCTTGGAAGCAAGGGTTCTGATGCTTCATCTGACATACTTTGGGCATGTTGCATGGGGCGACCAGTCCTTGGAGAGGGACGTCATACCTGGGAGTGTGGAGGGACAGCGCAAGAGGAAGACTCTTGATGAGGTGGACTCAGTGACTGGAGTAATGGAGGTAGGTGTCTCAGAGACAATAAGACTGGCACAGGATAGAGTAGGGTTTAGGGCTGTTGTACGTAGGGTCGCCATGAGTTGCAGGTGACTTGACAGCACATAATAACAATAATTTTCATCATTCATATATGTTGTATTTCATGCACGTACACATTGTTCCATACAGTCTTTAATTTACATTATATTTCATTCATTTATATTTTGAGGTATAAATCCTTACCACTGGCCAAATTGGTAGCACCATGATAAATGCACAATGAGGGTAGGTCTGACAGAGATAGCGAGATTGGCTCAGGACAGAGCTGGCTTCAGGGCTATTGTGCTGTGAGTCATAGTTTACTTGATGGCATGTAACAGCAACAATACTTGGGGGATTTTTGTTTTCTTTATGTTGATATGCAACCCATATTGAAGACTACAGTCTTTGATCTTCTGCAACAAGTGTTTAAAATCCTCTTCACTTTCAGCAAGCAAAGTGATGTCATTTGCATGATGCAGATTGTTGTTGAGTCTTTCACAAAACTGATGCCACATCCTTGTTCATATAGTCCCACTTCTCAAATGATTTGCTCAGCACACATACTGAATAGGTGTGGAGAAAGGTTACAACCTTGATGTTCACCTCTTCTGATTTTAAAACATGCAGTGTTCCCTTGTTCTGTTGGGACAATAGCTTCTTTGTCTAGGGATAGGTTCTATAAGAGCACAATTATGAGTTCTGCAATACCCACTTTCCTCAGTGTTAGCCATAATTTGTTATGATCCACACAGTCAAATGTCATTGCAAAGTTAATAAAACATGAATGTTGTTGTTGTTATGTGCCATCGAGTCGTTTCTGACTCACAGCGACCCTATGCACAACAGCCCTAA
>NW_006399858.1:6538384-6565567 GCF_000299155.1 Elephantulus edwardii
ATCCATTTTGGTCTTTTCTTCCTCTTCTGTCTTTGTAATGACCGTTTACACTCTTCCTGAATGATATCTTTGACATCCTCCCACAACTCATCTGGTCATGAACAAACATCCTTTTAATATTCTCTACTTTTAGCCAAGATCCATCTGACATCAGCTATGATATCCCTCATCAGAGGGCCTCTTCCGAATGCAGTTTGAACTTCAGGCAGTTTCCTCTCGATGTACCCTATAGCTATTTTTTTTAATAATTTTAATGAGCATTTACAGAGATTTTGGATTTCCATTCATTCATTGCTGCACTACTCTCCCCTCCCAGCCCTCCCTCCCCCCCCATTCACTCTTCTACAGTATTTTACTTGCATGTGATATTAATGGTAGTATTTGACAATTTCCATATATTATTGAATCACATTTTTTGGGAATGGGAGCAAAAGTGGATCTCTTCCATTTAGTTGGTCAAACAGCTGTCTTCCTAATTTCTTGGCATAGAATAGTGGGCATGTCTAAGCCCACATTTGTTTGTTCAAACATGTCAACTGGTATTCTAACAATTCCTGAGGTTTTTAAATTTTTTTTTGTCAACGCTTTCAGTGTACCTTTAAGTTCTTCCTTCTTTACCATTAGTTTTTAATATATGCTATTTTCTGAAATAGTTCTGTGCCAACTAATTCTTTTTGGTACAATGACTGCTTCTTCTTTTGATCTTTCTTGCATCATTCAATATATTGCCTATAAAATCCCTCTGTGTTGCAACCCAAGGCTTAAATTTGTTCTTCAGATCTTTCAGTATGAGAAATGCCCACTGAATCCTTCTCTTTTGATTTTTCTAACTTCAACTCTCTGAGCTATTTGTTAAGCTTTGGTTTGTCTTCTTGAGCTGTCCTTTGAAATAGTCCGTTCATCTCTTTTACTTCAGTGTTTCTTCCCTTTGTTTTGGTCCCTTGACATTCTAGTGCAACTTTCAGAGATTCTTCTGACATCTATTTTGGGATTACATTTCTCCTCTGTATTTGTGATGGTCTTCACTTTCGTCATCTGGTCTTTGCTAATACGTGTTCAATGTTTTAAACCTATTCTTGAGATAGATTTTAAATTCAAGGGAGATAGACTCAAGGTTGTATTTTTGGTTCTTGCATGCTTGTTTTCATTTTCTTCAGCTTCAGTTTTAATTTACATATGAGTAATTGATGGTCTGTTCCACAGGTAGCACCTGGCCTGGATTTGTCTGATATTAAACTTCTCCGCTAATTCTTTTGACAGATGTAGTCAATCTGATTCTTACGTAGTGTATCATGTGAGGATAATGCGTCTAATCATCATTTGTGATTTTTTTTTAAAAAAAGGTATTTGCAATAGATAAATCACAGACTGCATAAAATTAAATTATTCAAATTCTAGCCTCATTTCTGTCACCAGTCCATTTTGACTACCAGGTTGCTAGAAAGAGCCAGTGGTTGCTAGTGCTAGAAGCTATGCCACTGTTATTTTAAATACCAGCAAGGTCACCCATGGTGAACAAGTTTCAGTGGAGCTTCCAGACCAAGAAAAACTAAGGAACAGACTGACCATCCACTTCTGCAATAGTAGACCATCAAGAACTCAATGAATAATAAAAAAAAAGTTGATTGGCTGCTTTGAATCCAATAATCATAAAATCTATTATACTGGAAATGACAAATTGAGGAATAAAAGTATTGCATTCAGTCAAAAAAGACCATTTCAAGAGCTGTCCTGATAGTACAGTGCTATGACTGATAGATAGTATGTTATCCAGCCATATACAAGGAAGTTATACTAATAATAACTATTATTCATATACACTCACCAATAATTAAAGCCAAAGTTGAGGAAATGAAGGACTTCTATCAACTTTTATAATTTGAAATGAACTGAACATGCAGTCAAGATTCATTAATAATAACTGATGACTGAAATGCAAAAGTTGGAAACCCAACAATAATTTGGTTAGTTAGAAATGCATGCTTCCCTTGATCATTTGTTCTCTTAAAGAATTATCTAAATGAGATCAAACTGATAATGGCCACTAGAAAGCATCGAGGAGCAGCTTAGAAGGCAGGCAGTGTATTTGTATTGATGATGGTGAAATAATTCAGAAAAAATATAGCAAAGAAAGTGGTACAATGCGAGTAGTGGAATCAGTGTCACTGAATAGTGCATGGTTGACATTTTACCATGTATAAAGTCACACATTCCAAAGTTATAGATTAAGGTACAGGAGCATAGAATGGAACTAGGAATTCTTGAGTACATGTACATTCTTGAGTATATACAAAGGTGAACTCTGTTTTGGTTTTGGTTGTTTGTTATGTGCCCTTTAATCACCTGTGACCCATAGTGACTCTGTACAGCAGCTTTGCATTCTGCCCTGTCCTGAGCTAGTGTCAACTAATTCTGAAACACCAACCCCCAGTTAATGTATTAATCCATCTCATCTGGGGTCTTCCTCTCCTGCACTGTCCCTCCATCCTTCCAGGCATCATGTCTTCTCCAAGGACTGTCCTGACTTCAAAGTATGTGAGACAGAGCTTCAAAATCCTAGCCTCTTAGGAGAGACTTGGTTTCACCCTCTCCAAGACAGACTTATTTGTTTTCTTGGCAGTCCATGATACATTCAAGACTCTTCTCTACAATTCCCCACAATTCTAAGTTATTGATTCTTCTTCTGTTATCCTTAGTCATTGTCCAGGTCTCTGGTGCATAGCAAGTAATTGCAAAGAACATGGCCTAGATTAGGCACATCTTAGTCTCTAGATTGACATCATTGCTTTTCAGTACTCTGGAGGGGTCCCTGATAGTAGATTTTCCCAATGTAATTAGTTTTTTGATTTCCTGACTGCTGATGTTAAGAGTGTTGATTGTGAACACCACAACAAGATAAAGGTAAATATCCCAATTGAAAAATGGGAACAGTATATGAAAAGACACTTCACCAAAGAAGACATTCAGATGGCAAACACATGAAGAAATGTTCAAAATCCCTAGCTGTAAGAGATATATAAATCAAAACAATTATGAGATCATCTCATCCCAGTAAGAAGAGCAAAATTTAACAGGACAGAAAACAACAAATGCTGGCGAGCTTGTGGAGAAACAGGAACCCTTCTTATTCACTCTTGGAAAATGGTGCAACCACTACGGAAGGCTGTATGGTGCTTTTTCAAAAAGTTGGAAATAGAAATACCATTTGGCCCAGCAATTTCACTACTGGGAATATATCCTAAAGAAACCATAACTGCCACCCAAACAGATACATGAACACCTATGTTTATTTTGGCTTTGTTCACAATAGCAAAGAGTTGGAAACAACCCAAGAGTCTATCAACAAATGAATGGATAGAGAAACTCTGGTATATTCACACAATGGAATAAATACTATGTGGCATTATTAAACAAGGAACTCATGAAATATTACACAAAATGGATGACCCTGGAGAACATTATGCTGAGTGAAGTACCTCAGTCACAAAAAAGACAAATACAGCATAATGCTACTGTTATAAAAGAGGACTGACATAGGTGTTAGAGGGAAACTGAGAAAAGGGGGATAAATTATGTATACTGCATTGAAACAGATGAGGAAGAGAACAGTTTAAAAGGGATATATGATTAGATATTATTGTTATGACAGGAGTCCAGAATGAAGGTAGCATAGTGGAGTGGACTTCGGGGGAGGGATTAAACAAAACAGAAAGAATTTTTTCTTTTACTTTTCAAAGAGAAAAGCGAATTGGGGTGGTGGGCAGTGAGAAAAGTGCAACAATGAATGAATGGAAATCCAAAGTCTCTGTAAACTTTCATTAAAATGAAATGAATATTTTAAAAAAAAGAATGTTGATTGCAGAGCCAAGCAAGTTATAATTGTTTACAACCTAAAACTCTTCTCCATCTATCACGGTGCTGTCAATTGGCCTAGTGGTGAGAATCTTTGTCTTCTTGATGTTAAGCTTCAATCCATGTTAAAGACTACAATCCTTGACCTTCTGCAGCAAGCACTTCAGGTCTTCTTCAGTTTCAGCAAGCAGGGTTCTGTCATCTGCATAGCATAGGTTGCTAATGAATCCACATTCCTCATCATTCCTCCCTTGCTTCATGAATGATCTGTTCTGCATATAGATTGAAATGGAGAGAGGATGCTCCCTGACACACTCCTTTCCTGATTTTGAACCATGTATTGTTTCCCTGCTCTGTTCTGAGGACTGCTTCCTGGACCATGTATTTTGTTGTTGTTGTTTGTCGAGTATAGGTTTCACACAAGCACCATCAAGTGTTCTGGGATTCCCATTTTCCTTAAAGTTAACCACAATTTTTTGTGATCTGCACAGTCAAATGCCTTTGCATAGTCAATGAAATATAGATGTTCCTCTGATACTCTTCGCTTTCTGCCAAAATCCATCTGATATTAACAATAATGTCTCTAGTGACACGACCTCTTCTAAACCCAGCTTGTATTTCTGGTAGTTCTCTGTCATTGTACTGTTCCAGTTGTTTCTTGATAATCTTCTGTAGGATTTTGCTAGTGTGTGATATTGTTTGATAATTTCCACAGTCTGTTGGGTCACCTTTTTTTTTTTTTGGAATGGGAATAAATATGGATCTCTTCTGGTCAGTTGACTAAGTAGTTGTCCTCCAGATTTCTTGGCACAAATTGGTGAGCACATGCAGGGCAGCATCTGTTTGTTGAAATACATCAATTGGTATTCCATCACTTCCTGGGGCTTTATTTTTTGCAAAGTCCTTCAGAGCAGCCTGCACTTCCTCCTTCATCATCATTGCCTCTTGATCATATGTTGCTTCTTTAACTTCTTCTGTGTCAACCAATTCTTTTTGGTACAATGACTCTATATATTCCTTCTATCTTTTTTTATGCTTCCTGAATCATTCAATATTCTGTCCATAGCCTCCTTAAGCAATGCAACTCATGGATTGAATTTGTTCATCAGTTCCTTCAACTTAAGAAATGCTAAGGTAGTTTACACCTTTTGATTTTCTGACTCCAGCTCCTTGGACATTTCATGAAAAGCTTATATTTGAAGTGAAATGAATTAAAAAGTTAAAAGTATAAATCCCAGGATTAAGACTCTAAACTGAAAATGTAAGAACTTATCAAATTTAACATCATAACCACACAGGGAAAAAGGATTTTAAATGCTTTACAGAGGTATGAAAATCTACCAACTAAGATGAAATAGTAAACAGCTTAATATTGTACAGTTAGAGGTGAAGGGTCATGAATTTAAGGAAGTAGACTGTAATTCTATTTAGACTTCCATTATCGCTCACTGTGGTCACATCAGTGCCAATTCATGGCATTCTCCTTGGGGTTATCAGGCTGTACGTTTTAATGGAAGGAGATTGTTTATATTTCTCCTAAGGAACCACTGGTGAATCTGAACCTCCAAAGATACAGCCTTTTGGTCTGAAGCACAACATACTGTGGACTCACAACTCATTGCTGCTGAGTAGTAACCAAATCATAACTGACCCTCCAGAAAGTTTTCAGAGGCTGTAAATCACATGAGAGTAGGTTGTCCATCTTTCTCCTGTGGAGTGATGAATTCAAACCACCAGAAATGCACCCCCTTTGAGTTGGCAGCACAACTCCCTATGCACGGAGCCACTGTAGCAGAACTCATTCTGTTACTAATAGGGCATAAATGAGAAAATGTGTTAAGATGTGTTAAAAGGAATACAGGAGCCTCTGGATAGTGCGAACAGTTGAGGTATACTCAGCTACCAACAGTTGAGGTAGACTCAGCTGCTAACCTGAAGGTTGAAGGTTCAAATCCATTGAGAAATGCCTTGAAAGATAAGTCTGATGGTATAAGTCAAAGACTAATGTCAAGGCAAACCATGTAGAGCACCATTCTACTCTGGCACAGATGGGGTTGTCGTGGGGTGGTGTTGACTTAATAGTAATTGAGTGTTGTTAGGTGCTCTCAAGTTGACTACAACTCAGAGATATCCTGTGAAAAATAGATTGCACCTACCCTGTGCCAGGCTCCCAATCTCCACCAAGCTCAAACACAGGGAGCACAGGTGTTGAACTAGTTGTTATACCCATGGCTGCTCATTGTACTATTCTATTAATACTTTTCTTGTAGTTGAGAATATGAAAGATGATATCTTGAGATTTGGTATAAAAGGCACGGCAAAAATGCCACATTGAAACTCTTTGGTTCAGATAAATGTCTAGCTAGGAAATTTGAGACCTAGAAAGTCAATGATTCTCTAGTGATAGATCATCTTCTCTCAAAGAGAGACAAGATTCTTCAGCTAAATTTTAGTTGCAGGCCCTCAAGCTAAATTTTCAGAAAAGGAACTTTCAGCCTTTGTTAATTGTAAATTAATCACTTCTCCAGTGGCAAGAAGACCTCCTCTCTGTACACACCACACCCATCTCCAGTGTTTATGCCTAGGGCAAGAACGAGACAGTTTATAAAACCCAGAGAAGTTCTTAAAAAATATGATATGGTTACTTAGTTTGATAGTGAGTGCTGACATACAATGACCTGTAAAATTTTTCATGGTGACTAATACTTTCTCAGTTATAGAATGAAGAAACAATGTAGGACAGGTGTTAAGAAACTAGGTCCCGGAGTTAGATTCAATATAGGATTCAATATTAGGGCTTCATCACTTAGTTTCTATGTGAGAGGAGAACGTTCTAGATCATTTCTCTCTATATAAATGAAGATAATAATACCTACCTCAAGAATTGTGTGAGAATGAAAACTGATAAGTAATGCACGCAACATTCAAATAACTATTACTGAAGAGACATGAATCATTATGAACCAGTTCTCTGTAGGTAGAAAGTAAATTTTGGTTTCCCAGTCGCTTAGATGTAGCTTTCCTGTTAATTTAGCTATTTTCCATCAGCTTCCTGAAAATTCCTACAGCACAGGCCTGGCACTACTTGTCCATCCCCAGCATCCCAAGTGCCTTCGTTAGCTAAGTTTTGCTTTTGTAGAGACACAAATGGGTGGCTTTAATAAACAGAAATTTATTTTCTCACACTATATGTATGTGTGTGTAACATTTAGTCACTGTCTTCCAGTTCGTTTCAACTCACAGCAGCCTTGTACTGGATTTCCAAGGCTATAAACCACACTGGAGGAGACTTCCCAGTGGAGACACCAATGGATCTTGACTGATGTACACTGAGGGCCTTCAGGTTAGCAGTGCAACTCGCTACAGACTATAACAGCAAAGCACTCTTCTCACAAGTAAGGAAGCTACAACTCTGAATTCAGGGTATCATCTCAAGGTTGGGCCTCTGGCCGAAGCCTGGTTAATGAAAAAAATTGGCACTCCCCAGACACAAAGGTGATTGAGAGAGGAACATGTGAACTCTCTTTAGGCTATTATGATAGTTTGAACTGTGTCCCCCTCAAAATATGTGTTATGAGTCCTAACTCACCAGACTTCAAGAAATAATCAAATCTGGGAAGAGAGTTTCTTTGTTATGTTAACGAGGTCACCATCAATGTATTGTGTGTCTTAAACTTATCATCTTTGAGGTATAAAAAGCATGGTTTAGGCACAGAGAAGTCAACACAGAGAAGATGGTCAAGGAACTGAGGAATAGAAGCTGAAAAGAGACAGAGAACTTCTCCTAGAAGCAAAGGCGAGATTAAGCCTTCCCCTGAGCCAGTGCTTTGAATTCAGACCTTTAAGCTCCTTCACTGCAAGAAAATAAATTCGTTAAAGTTACCCAATTGTGATTTCACTGTTTTAGCTGCACTAGATAGCTCAAATGGTTGTGGTGAGTCTTTAAGCCAGCATTCAGTCCAGAATGAGACGATGTGACACTTGAAGTGGTATCCTGCATGTGTGGACAGTCTCTTCTGTCCCCTCCCCAGAAGCCTTGTCCACATTCTACAAGATGGAAGAGATACCTCTTCACATATCTCAGCTACAAAGAGTTACAAATGTTTTCAATCCATATCCATGTATTTCAACGTTCTCTTCTTCTATTGAATTTTTCACAAGTAAGAAGACTAACTTGGAAGCTTATACACCAAGATTTCAACAAAGGATGATCTTCGAGTGATAGCTACAGATGAGGCAAAATATGGTATCATCCAAAATCACTTTCAATCTACTCCAGATATCCCAAGACTCTTGAGTCATCAGATAACTTTGTCCAAGAATATAAATTTTTAAAGCCTTTCTTAAGCATTGCCTTGTGCCACGAAAGCTCAGAACTTATCTCCAA
The DNA here is from genome assembly GCF_000299155.1 of Elephantulus edwardii. Classification (NCBI taxonomy): domain Eukaryota; kingdom Metazoa; phylum Chordata; class Mammalia; order Macroscelidea; family Macroscelididae; genus Elephantulus; species Elephantulus edwardii. The sequence goes on from NW_006399858.1 coordinate 6,546,624, forward strand.
ATTTTTATGCATATGTAGTTGTGGTACTGGTGTGTTGTTGAGTAAGAAACAACCCATAGATGACCTTCCAGTGGTTTTCAGAGGCAGTAAATCTTCCTCCCACAGAACAGCTGGTGGATTTGAACCCCACACTCTGGATCAGCAGTATAGTTCCTTTTGTAACACAGATTAGGATAGTAGATGTCTTCTTGTCCCTGGAAGTCCAAAGAAAAGTAGATATGAGGATTAGTCCCCATTGAATGTATTTCAAATGATACTCAGGATATCCTGATGAGAAATGTGGCTGGTTTTTGCTTGGGTATTTTTCCCCCCCAACACAGACCAGATAGCTACTTTGAGATACCATGAAGGTGACCATCTTTAAGTGGCTCCAAGAGGACTGTTAAGCCTCCAATGTGTCTTCAGAACTACTGATAAAAATCTGATTCAGTAATATTTGCAGTAATAAGTGTAATGCTTTTAGAAATGGATATTATTTTTAATATTCATAAGTGATTCAAACTCACAAAAGAAAAATTAATAGTGTGTGTGTGTATACCATCAAATCAGATCTGACTGGTACAGGGGGGTATTGTCCATCCTTCTTCAGCAGAGCATCTGATAGATTCGAACCGCGTACCTCTGGGATTGCAGTGGAGCTTCTTGCCTCTAAGGGCCACCAGAGCTTGCCAGTAATATTCTTTTTTAAAAATATTTTTATTGAGATTCTAATTAAAGTTTATAGAGAACTTGGATTTCCATTCATTCATTGTTGCACCTTTTCCTCCCTGCCCACCACCACCCAGTTCACTTTTCTCTTTGAAAAAAAAATCTTTCATTGTTGTACAATTTCCCACGCCCACTCCAGTCCACTTTACCATATCCAGCTCTTATTCTGGACTGTTGTCAAGCAAATAATACCTAATCATATATTCCTTTTTAGCAGTTCTTTCCCTCATCTGTTTCAATGCAGTATACATTATTTATCGCCTCTTTTCTTAGTTTCCCCAACCCCAATGTCAGTCCTGTTTTACAACTGTGGTATTATGCAGTATCTGTCCTTTTGTGACTGTGATATTTCACTCAGCATAATGTCCTCCAGGGTCACCCATTTTATATAGTATTTCATGAGTACCTTGTTTTTCAGTGCCTCATAGTATTCTATTGTGTGAATATACCACAGCTTCTCTATTCATTTGTTTGTTGATGGGCACTTGGTTTGCTTTCAACTCTGCTATTGTGAACAACACAGCAAAAAAAAAAATTAAAAAAAGAGTGTGTATTAAGTAATAGCCTTGACCAAACAATCTTAATTTTTCCAAGTAATTAAATTTTCCAAATGTCTTATCTAATTTTTCTACCAACAATTATAAGCACCTGTAAACAAGAATATGCAAAATAATTTGAGTGGTTTTTTAATATTCCATTGAGTTATAGTTAGTTACAAGAAGCTAAAACTGGTTGGAATTGATGGTCAAGTATCTGACACATCAGTATGTGGTCATCCACTTTGAAATAGGAACTCACAGCATCTTCACAGGTATCCTGGCTCTGCTTTGTCATTTTTGTCTCTAGAAACTTGTCAAAATAAGGCCTAAATTAAGGGAATCATAGCATTATTAACTATCCTGCAGTTAGTGACCTACTAATTTTTTTTTCCGTCTTGAATTATGCCCTAATAGATAGGCAGACAGGTAGGTAGATATTTGGCAAATGCATGTAATACACTGATAGATGTTACATTGATACATGCAAGGTTCATAAAATAAAACAATTAGAAGAATCTGTAATAATGGACTTGCATATGTCAGAGATAGTGAGAATGGTATAATTTAGGGCAAGATTCTGATTACAGGGTTGCTATGAATTTTTGTAGCTGATTGGAGATAGCACATGACAACCACAAATAGTCAACAATACGAGAAACACAGCTATCCAAGCTAGATTGGTTTTATGTTTCCACTTTAACAAATTACCGCCATCATAAATCTGTTCCCTTCTAAAGGTTAGAAGTCTGGTAGGAGCCTCTGCAGGATTGTGTCCCTTTCTGGAGGCCCCATGGTAGAAGCCATTTGTTTGCTTTTTCTGGCTTCTAGAAGCCCCGGCTTGTTGCCGCTCCTTCCACTTTCAAAGTCAGCAGTGCAGCATCTCTCTGCCCTTGCTTGTGTCATTATTTCTTCCTCCCTGTGAGGATTCCTGAGCTTAGATCAGGGCCATCTGGATCATCCAGGGTAATCCCATCTCAAAGCCTTTAATTGAATCACAACTGCCAAGTCCCTTTTGCCATGAAATGTATCATAGTCACAGTCTGTGAATTTGGAGGAGGGGGCTTTATTCTACCTATTACTATGGCTGTGAAAATTATGTAGTGTTTCAGAGGAAAACTATTATATCTTTTACATGGCCTAGTAGCAAGAAGCTGTGCTGCAATCCGGAAGGCACGTTGTTAAAGGCCACCAGCTATTTTGCTGGAGAAGGATGGGCAATTTCCTTCTGTGTAATTAACTGTCTCTGAAAACCTGCCAAAAGGTCAGCTATCAGTCGATTCCAACTCTATGGTGCTCAACAACAAACGACAACTAATGATACTGTTGTGGTCCTGTGCCATCGAGGAAGAAGCCACTCATAGCTGATTGTCCAGTGGGTTTTCAGAGGCAGTGAATTGTTCTGGAGAAGTTTGCCCATCTTTCTCCCATAGAGCAGCTGGTAGACTAACATACCATAAAAATAAGACCAGAAGTCAATATATGAAATGCTAAGAGAATTTATTATAGGTTGAATTTTTTAAAAGTAGTATGTTCAGGCAGGCTGTGGTGGCCTAGTGGCAAGAAGCTGCATTACAATCCCAGAGGTGCACAGTTCAAATCCACCAGATGCTCTGCTGAAGAAGGAGGGACAATCTCCTCCTGTATCAGTCAGATCCTATTTGACTGTGCACATATAAAAAAAATAACAAAAATTTTAAAAAACCCAAAAGTAGTATTTTCAAATTCTTTACCATTTACTTGCTGTGCAACATTGTTGAGTAACTTTAACTTCTATAAGCCCTCACTTAATTAATCTGTAAAGTAAAAGAAAGGGCACCTATTTATTTAAGGGTTGATGTAATAAAAAAATTATAATAATATAGATTTAACACCCAATCAGGTAGCTCTTTCTCTTTCTCTCTTTTTCACATGCACATACAACTTTGCAGTTCAGTTGCTTGCGATCATAGCAGCCCTGCAGTAACAACTTTAAAGTGTTAGCAGTAACCACACATATGTTTTTCCTCTCGGATACACAGCTCTCATCATCTTGCAGAGCAGTGTGTTTACTCACCAAAATATCAAGTGTGTGATACTGAGCGCTCTTCTCCAGAGGGAATGAGTGTTCGCTCGCTGGTTTGCCGAACTGGAATGTAGCTTGAGAAATTCCTTCCACATGAAATATTAATGTGTTTTTTACCTTCAGAAAGAGACTATGCCTCAAGGCTTCAGGTGTTTCTTCTGTTCAGGTCAACAGGTATTTTCATAACTTTAGTGGGTTTAAAACTGAGACCAATTTTTTTAAAGTATAACACTTTTTATTCAGTAATTGGGTGAATTTGGATTCTTTGTGCAACCTTAAAACTTGTACTTAAGGGAGCTCTGGTGGCCTAGTGGCAAGAAGCTGTACTGCAATCTCAGATGTGCCTGGTTCAAATCCACCAGATGCTCTGCTGGAGAAGGAGGGACAATCTCGTCCTGTACTAGTCAGATCTGATTTGATGGTACAATGCACACACACAAAAAAATAAAATAAAGAAATAATTAAAAAAAACCCAACTTGTACTTAATATTTACTGGTACTTGGTATCTTTACTGTTGGCTTTGTTTTGACTGTGTGCTTGTCTCTGCAGCTTTGTGCTTATTTGCTTGTCTCTGCAGCTTTGTGCTTGTTCACTTTTGTTCGAACTACAGTGAAAGCTTATGCCACTTAAAACTGTTACTGCAAACAAGGATAAAGAGGGATCCCAAATGGTTCTTTTTTTAACATCTAGATTAATGTCTTTCTTCTGAGCTGCAAAGGTTGGATTATATACATATAAATAAAAAAGAGCATACAAACAAAATAATTAAGAATGACAGGAGCCCAGCTGAAGGCATCAGGTGGCCCTCTGCCTTTATTTCTCTGGTGCAATTTGTTCTATGTGTCACTCAAAAATGTGACTTTCATTTTCAAATGACAAGTGTAATGGAGTGCTTTGTGGAAATCCCAACCCTGTGTTATTGATGGCAGTCTCTGAGCAGATCTTACTGGTTATCAAATTTAAAATTCTTCAGGCTAGAGGAGAATGAAGTTTCAAGAATATTATTTGTTACTGTGGCCACAAATATACATGATAAAACATTTGTGAATTCAACAATTTCTACATGTATAACTCTGATGTCATTGATTTCATTCTTAATGTGCAAACATTATTGATAATCTCTTCCAAGATGGATTGATACAGTAACTGGGGCAATGAGGGTTGGTGTGTCGGAATTAGTGAGGCTGGCTCAGGAAGGGCATGCTTAAGGGCTGCTGTACATAGGTTCACAATGGGTCATAGGCAACTGGATGACACATAACAACAACCATTAATAGAAATGCCCATTTCTATGGAGGCTCTCTGGGGTAGAATAATGGGCGTGCTCCTTCTTGTAGCCTTGGAAACCTGAGGAAAGGTCACCCTAAATCAGAATCTTCTTGATGGAGGTGGGCTTCGTTGGATTCTTCTCTGGCAGGAGCTCTGGTGAAAGCATTTGACTAATCAAAGGCCATCAGTTCAAACCCACCTCTCATTGTGCAGGAGAAAAACAAAGCAATCAGCTGCTGTAAATATTTGCAACCTTGGAGGCTGCTGCAAAGATTTGCAGCCTCAGCAGCCTCACAGGGCAGCTCTACTTTGTCCTTCAGGATACCCAGGAGCCAGAATCCACCAGCTGTCAGTGGATTTGGCTTTCCTCTCCCAGGTGACTCACCTGTGGCTCCCAGTTGGGTGTGACAAGTGGGAAAACTTGGCAAGAAATCAGAGGGAGGGGAGAAGTGAGATCAGAATGTTAATCCCCTTCTTCTCTCCTGGGGTGAGTCCTCAAACCGGCTCTCCTCCGCATCTCAGTTCACTGCTTCCCCCTGTCAAGCCTAGACAAAGTAACAGCTCTGTTGCTACTCAGCCCAAGTTGATGTATTTTTCCTTGTGGTTCCCTTAAACCCCACACAAATAGTCCCTTTATAAATAAATCCTTCTAATTGCTCCAATTCAAATGAGTGCTCTGTTTGCTATTGGATTTGCATAGTATACCTAGATTTACATTTTCAATCGACACTGGGGGCATTCCTCTGCATTCCCCAAACCACATCACTCATCTTGATTTTTAATTCCAGTATTTCCAGTATAATTATTTATTTCCAAATGATGGACAATCATCTCCAAGCCATTTACAGACTCTCTTCAGGATAAGAGTCAGGAATGGGGTAGGTTAAGAGCTGGCATAAAGACTGAAAACCAGAGATGAATGGATCTTTGGAAAGGTCTGAATATTAACAATGCAATGGACTTTAAGGACATGCGCATGCTCAAACTCGCCACCACTGAGTCAGTTCTGACACACAGCGACTTTCTAGAGGATACACCGAAAATGCAAAGTCCTTGAGTTGGCAGTGAAACTCCATACAGACGAGGCTAGCAAGGGTCCCCATGTGTTGCTGCTCTCATGGAGTACCTCTGGAACCAACTCACAGCTGACCCTCCAGCAGGTTTTCAGAGGCTGTGGATCATACACGAGGAGAGTGTTCATCTTTCTCCAATGGAGCAACTGATGGATTCAAACTGCATACCTTTGGGTTGGTAGTGCAATTCCTTACCACAAATAGTTTATGTTTGGTGTGTCTAATTCCATGTCCAAGTAACCAAGTCAGATCTGCTGCTGTCAAGTCAGGAAACTCTGGTACCTTAGTCTGGATTGGATGCTGTGCTGCCACCCTGGAGGCCACATCTCTCAGGACTATGCAATTCGCCATAGGCTCTGAGGGAGAAAGATGGGCAATCTCCTCCTGTGTGAACCCAGTGCAGGCTCAGCTGTGAGTGGGTTTGTCTCCACCACAAGTTTGAGAGCTAGCAAGTCTGGCTTTGGAGACCCTCCATCTGAGACTGGGAATCTTAATGGGGCAGACTTCCTAATGTTTCACACAGAATAACTGGTAGATTGAAACCACCAATATTTTGGTTAACAGCACAACACACAGAAATGTTCTTCTTCATTCCCCACCCCCAAATGCAATTTAGAGGAACAGTATACAATTATTAAAAGCCTGGATTTTGGAGTTAGTCTTTCTATTGAAGTCCTTGTTCTACCACTTGATACTTAACTGAAATTGTTGATTTAACCTGTTTATTAATTTCCTTGTCTGTTGAATGTGAGTAAACTCCATTTTCTAAGGGTGCTGTGAGAAGGAAAATAAGTGATATTGGCGTGCACTCAGAATTGTGCACAGGCCTAGCAAGGAGTCTGCAAGCATTGACTATCTGGAACCAGAGTGGGCCTTGGAGCGAAGTTCTCAGACAGGGAAGTAAAGAGGCCAGGTTCTAATGACAACTAATCCCAGAAAGAGCAAAGAGTCATCTCAGGTTAGCTCATTAGTTTATACAACATATATTTACTTCACCAATGTAATGGAGCTAACAAAATCCCAGCAATATAAACAAGTCCACACATACAGCTCCAGTCAGAGTCAGAACAAAACAAACAAAAACTTTAAAAAAAATAAATTCTTTTTCAGCCTCAAAGCCAGCCAGTGGCCCATCTAAGGGGCCCTCCCTCCCTCGCCTTGCCACCGCCGTGCAGCCTGCTAGAATCCCCACCTTGGGTTTTAATCAGTTGTTAGTCCAACATTCTCTGGAAAATCCACCCACATCAGATGTGGAGCTTACGTTACTACATTTGGCACTTAGGTCTTGGGTTTTGGCCGATTTGCAAAAATGAAAAAGAGCAAGAAATTCCAGGGAGACTCCACAGCTGTGCATGTGTAAGAACACAAATCTCTCCAACTACATCCAGCGTGGGGAGGAAGAAAGGAAAGGGGGGGGGGAAACACCCTGAAATAATTTATGCTCTAAGACTTCCCTCCAGATCGGCATTTTACAAAGGTCTCAGATGGTCTGATTTTGTGTGTGTGAGCATTTCATCGTCACCTCCCAGGAGCGCACAAGTCCTGGCTGGGAGTTGTCTCTGCCACTGGGAGGCCAACTCTCTCTGCAAATCCTCATTTAAGTGTGAAGACAGCTGTAAGCCCTTTAAATTCATAAGTGAAATGAAATCGCAGAATCTGCTGGGTAGGTTTGATGCTGTCCAAAGATGCCCCAAGTGCAGAATTAATCTGAGCTTAAAAAATAGCGAATCTAAACACTTCATCCAGGAGAGGTGATTCTCCCGTCTGTCAAGCAGGGCTGTACGAATGAGACTCAATCAAGTGGTGAAACCCAACCCAGCCTGTTGACAACCTGAGTCCACATTGCTTGCAACCAATTGCATAACTGAAGTAAATTCCCAGGTCATCTGTGCTCAAAACAATACATTAGATATGAAAAAGCCTCTTCCCTCTAGTATTTTGTGGATTTCAAACCTATCATCAATTAGGGAGAGAAGTTGGCATGTATATTTGCAATACTGGCTGGGAGTCAAAAGTCTGGGTTCTGTTCTCTACCTCAAATTATCTGCTGTGGTTTTGATAGGCCTCACTCAATGTTTCTGTTATTGGATATAAGGGATAATCTATGTGTGCTCTGCTTTACACACATACACACTCATTTCCTTACACAGTGGTGAGCCTGGGAATATTAAAATTCAATTTGAGTTATAAAAATGTAATTTGTATTTGGGGAACATGGCTCTCGAACCAAGTGTAGTGTACCTTCCCCAGCTATGACTGGAAAGGACATTTGTGATAGTTGGAGAATGTAAGTACATAAGAGAATTCATAATTCAAACATCCCTACAACCACTACAATGCTCAGTAAAGACCACAGTGGACATGGTGTTAGGGAGCTTTTAGACAACTTGACCTCTGTTACTTGAGCACATGGTGTAAAGCCTCTTGGTAATAGTCTCCTATGCAAAATTTCAAAATGGAAAGCTTGTCTTATGTTCAGTATACGCCTGCTCTGTATCATAGGCTGGAGTTTATATGCACTATGCAGAAGCAACTCTTTCAAACAATCACTTGCACAAATCAATACAAACCAAAAAGCATTGCTTGAGCTTTACTTTTCACCTTCTTTAAAAGAGTGGCAATGTGAAGATTCTCTTGAAATTTTTGCCTTTTAATTAAAGACCAGGATTCTCATCCATTTCTCCCTTTCTTTGCATATCAATACTTAGAGATACACTGTCAAGCCACGATCATAATTTTTACTTTTTCATTTATTTTGATGTATGTATGTATGTATTTATTTTTTTATGTGTGTACCGTCAAATTGGATTTGACTGGTACAGGAGGCAATTGTTCCTCCTTCTTCAGCAGAGCATCTGGTGGATTTGAACCATGTACCTCTGGGATTGCAGTGCAGCTTCTTGCCACTAGGCCACCAGAGCTCACCTACTTTTTCATTTCTTAAGGGGTGAGGTTCTAAAAGTTAGCAGAACCAAACTCTCCCTTACATGGTATCATGAGTGCTTTTTATGAGAGAACCAGAGTAGAATTTGTCCACAGAATAAGAGAAGGTGAGATAAGGACAGGAATGTTGTGTTGTTGAGTCACCTGGGACTCATAGCAACTTTATGTATGTCAGCTCTGAAGCCTGCCTTGCCCTGAGCCAGTCTCACTGACTCTGGAGGAACCACAAAGAAGACAAGTAGTCAGTTGTTGTTTGGTGGCATCAAGTCTTAATGTCTTAATGTCATAATGTCTTTTCCACAGACTGGTCCCTTTTGACAACATGCCCTATATATGGGAGGTGAAATTTCGCTATCCTTGCCTCTAAGGAGCACCCTAGTTGCACTTTCTCCAGGACAAATTTGTTTGTTCTTTTGGCAGTCCATGGTATCTTACAAACTCTTCAAGAACACTTCACTTCAAAAGCATCAATTCCTCTTTGTTTTTCCTTATTTGTTGTTCATATTTCAGATGCATATAAAGCAACTGAAAATACCATGGCTTGGATCTGATATATTTTAATCTTTAAACTGACTACCACCCTTGCTCTTTAGCATTTAAAGGTATCCTTGGCAGCAAGTTTGCTCAATGAAACATGTATTATGATGTCTAAACTGTGATTACCATGTGTGTTGATTGTAGATCTAAGTAAAATGAAATAGTTTAACAACTTCACTTGTTTCTCTATCATGATGCTATTGGTCCAGTTGTGAGAATTTTTATATTCTTGATATTGAGTTATAATCCGTACTAAGGATCTTCTCTGATCTTCGATAATTGCTTCGGATCTTCTTCACTTTCTTTAACCAAGCTTGTGTCATCTGCATAACACAGGTGGTTGATGAATCTTCTGATCCTGATACCACAATCTTCTTCATACAGACCAGTTTTTCAAATTATTTGCTCAGCACACAGACTAAAGATGTATATATAAAAAGAGATACAACCCTGACACACATCTCTCCTGATTTTAACTGTGTGAGAGTCTCTTGGTCTATTTGAACATCTGCTTCTTGATCTACATACAGATTTCACATGAGCACAATTGAGTTGTCTGAAAGTCCTTCTCAACACCAACTATAATTTATTGATTCACACACTTGAATTCCTGCCTATGTACTATTTCACCTATTTTTAAATAATCATCACCAAGATTTTACATCCAAATGGTATTAATGATATTGTTCAATAATTTCCATACCCTGTTGGATGACCTTATTTGAAAAGGGAACAAATATGGTCTTTGTCTAAGCCAGGTAGCTATCTTCCAAATTTCTTTACACAGTGAAACATGTCAATTGATACCAGTTGAATGCTTAATCATCGTGACACCAGGTTCCTTTATACATAAGAGATTCTTGATAGATGTGGAACTGATGTTTGTAAACAGGATATCAAAGCTCAGCAAATGTCTGAAGTTTTCCTAGTGTCTGACAGCCTGTCAGGAAGAGAATAGTTGACCCTTGAGCCCAGGTTTTTCACACCATTATTTTTCATCATTTCTTGGTTTGAGCCAAGAAAAGAAGGGGGAAAAAAATCATGTAGAGTAAACTCTATTTTGATGGAAATAGGTCTAGAGTGTCTTGGTTGAATAACAATTACGAAGAGGATCAAAAGGCAATGATTCATCAAAAAAGTATGTATTCAATGGCCTTATCCCACCACACTGGAAGAATAGAAGAGGAAAAGACAGAGATGAAAACTGATGGATGATGCTCAAGCCACACTATAAGGGGGGTAAAAAATCAACATCATAATATTGTAACTGGATGTTGATCACTTGTAGGAAAAAGGAAAGGATTTAGCAGTGTGGCTTGTGGTCATTTGCACTTTCTGCACCCATTCTTTTTCTCAGTGGGAAGCTGGAGTTAGAGTTCTTCTCTTTGTGAAACTAGTTACCCTTTCTAAACTTTAGCTTTTCTCATCAGCAGTTAATAGACAGCTAACCCATCTCAGTTTAATACATATGTAAATTCACACATCTGTTTTATTTGTAAAAGAAAAAACCATTATCAAGAAAATGTGGGAAGTTTTCTCTTAAAAGATCTCAGTCATTCAAGGCAAATGTGTTTAAATTGGCAAAACCCAATGATGGCATCTCCAAACCTTGATCTCTGTTGGAGTCCTAATTCTACATCTTCATTGGAAACCAATAATCAGTTGGGACATTGGGATGCAATTTGGGGCACTGCATAGTCTAATGTACCTATGCAATTTTTAATTCAGATGTAATTGCCTTGATGAAGTTCCACAATTCCATGTGAAAGGAATTAGGGGTTTTTCCTGCTATCTCAATAATGACGTAGACATTATTTATTCCATTTTTAAGATGAGAGCTAATAAGCCTTTCAAAGCAGTATAACAATGACATGAAGAGCTAGGATTAGAATCTGATTGCTTGGAATACCAGTAATGAAACTATTAATAACTAAGATAAAATCTGGAATTAAGAAGAGTAATGCTTTAGCAAATACTTACAAATGTGGAATATCTTCTGTAACAAGTGTTTCAAGTCCTCTTCACTTTCAGCAACAAGGTTGTGTCATCTGCATGCATAACATAGGTTATTGATCAGTCTTCCTCTGATCTTGGCACCATATTCCTCTTCATAGAGTCTAGTTTCTCAAATAATTTGCTCAGCATATGGTTTAAATAGGTATGGTGGGAAAAACAATCCTGTCACACTCCTCTCATGATATTAAACCATGCAGTGTTCCTATGCTCTTTCCACACAACAGTCTCTTGGTCTAGGTATAGGTTTCGCATGAGCACAGTTATGTGTCCTGGGATTCCCATTCTTCTCAATGTCAGCCATAACTTGTTATGATCCACAGTCAAGTGCTTTTGCATAGTAAATAAAGCACAAATAGACATTCTTCTAGTATTCTTTACTTTAAGCCATGATCCATCTTGCATCAGCAATAATATCCCTGGTGCCATGGCCTCTTCTAAATCTTGCTTGAACTTCTAGCAGTTCCCTACCTATGTACTGTTCTAGCCATTTTTAAATGATCTTCAGCAGTATTTTGCTTCCATGTGATATTAATGAGATTGTGGTGATTTGTTGAATTATCTTTTCAACAAAATTGATGCCTTTGAGTTGTGGTGTTGGAGAAGAGTAACGAATAGCCTATGGACTACAAAAAAATACCCCTAAACAAATATGTCTTGGAGAAAGTGCAGCCAGAGTACTCCTTGGAGGCAAAGATAATAAAACTATTTCTCACATACTTGTTAGTAGGAGAGGCTATTCTTTGGGCATCGTGCTTGGAAAGGTGGAGGGCTGGTGAAAGAGAGGAAGATCCTCAACCAGGTGGACTGATACAGTGACTGACATAATAGGCTCTATAGTGTCAGAAATTGTGAGAATGGCACAAAATATGACAGGGTTCAGATCTGTTGTTAATAAGTTTGTTATGGGTCATACTTGATTTGATGGCACATAACAAAACAAAAAAAAACCCCAAAACAACAAATGCTAAAGTATATTTTTAATTGACAAAGATTCTCACCACTGGACCAATTGGCAGCATCAGGATGGATGGTGAAGAGATTGAGATCGTACACAGCTTTAGTCTGCTTGGCTCCACAGTCAACAGTCTTGGCACCAGCAGCCAGGAAATTAAAAGACGTATTGCAATGGGAAACTCTGTTGTTAGGGACCTCTCCAAAGTACTGAAGAGCAATGGTGTCTCTCTGGAGACTAAGGCACATCTGATACAGGCCATGGCCTTTGCAATCACTTGTTATGCATCAGAGAGTTGGACAATGACTAGGGAGGATAGAAGGAGAATTGATGCCTTTGAGCTTTGGTGTTGGAGAAGAGTGTTGAGGGTACCATGGACTGCTAAGAAAACAAATAGATTCATCCTGGAGAGGGTTGAACTGGGCTGCTCCTTGGAGGCAAGGATTCTGAGGCTTTGTCTAACATACTTTGGTCATGTTGTAAGGAGAGACTGGTCCTTGGAGAAGGACATCATGTTTGGGAGGGTGGAGGGCAGGCACAGGAGGGGAAGGGCCTCTGGGAGTTGGATTGATTCAGTGACTGGGGTAGTCAGTATGGGTGTGTCGGAGACAGTGCGATTGGCACAGGACAGAGCAGAGTTTTGTTCTGCTGTACATAGGGTCGCCATGAATCGCAAGTGAGTAGATGGCACGTAACAACAACAATAGATAAAAACTAAAAGAGTATTAAGGCGCCAATACTAAAGAACTCTTCTAAATCTAGCTTGAACTTCTATCAGTTCTCTCAAGTACTATTCTAGTTTTCTTTGGATTATTTCAGTAATATTTTGTTACATGTGATATTAATGATATTCAATAATTTCTACATCCTGTTAGATCACCTTTCTTGGGAATGGGAACAAAAATTAATCTCTTCAATCAGTTGACCAACTAAACTGTCCTCCAAATGTCCTGGCATAGACTGGTAAGCACATCTAGGGGTGCATTTGTTAGTTGAAACATGTCATTTGGTATTCCATCGATTTCTGGGGCCCTATTATTTTGTCAATGCCTTCAGTGCAGCTTGAACTTCCATCTTCCTTCATTATCACTGGCTCTTGTTTATATGGTACTTCTGAAATTTTTCATTATCAGTCAGTTCTTTTAGTACACTGAATCTGTGTATTCCTTCCAACTTCTTTTAATGCTTCCTGGATCAGTCAAGAGTTTGCCCATATAATCTCTCAGTATTGTAACTTGAGACATGAATTTGTGTCTCCGCTCTTTCAACTTAAGATGCTGAGTGAGTTCTTCCTATTTCATTCTTCTACTTCAGCTCTTTGTACAATCTGTTACAATATTTTTCTCTTGTCAAGTTGTCCTTTGAAATTATCTGTTCAGCTTTTTTACGTCAGCATTTACCCCCTTTGTTTTGACAGGGAACTGCCAGAAGTTCAAGCCGGATTTAGAAGAGGCCCTGACACCAGGGATATCATTGGTGATATCAGATGGATGCAGACTGAAGGAAGAGAATACTAGGAGGATTTATATTTGCATTTTATTGACTATGCAAAGGCATTTGACTGTAGGGATCGCAATAACTATGGCTAATATTAAAAGAAGAATTGGCATCCCAGAGCACTTAATTATGCTCCTATGAAACCTATATTAGACCAAGATGCTAATATCCCAAGGGATTAAGGGAACATTTGCAAGGTTTAAAATTAGGAAAGAAGTGATCAGAGTTGTAATCTTTCCCCATACCTATTCAATCTGTATTTTGAACAAATCCTTTATAAAACTGGCCTCTGAAGAAGAATATGGCATCAAGATAAGAGGAAGATTCATAAACAACATTATGCAGATGATACAACCTTGTTTGCTGAAAATGAGGAGGACTTGAAATGCTTCCTGCAAAGGATCAAAGAATACAACCTTCCATGTGGATTGCATCTCAACATTATGAAGACTTACTACTGGAGGGATAGGCAACATCATGATAGATGGAGAAAAGACTGAGGTTGTAAATAATTTCATCTTACATGGTTTCACAATCAACACCTCTGGTATCAGCAGCCAAGAAATAAGAGGACAAATTGGGCAAGTCTTCTCTCAGGAACCTCTTCAAATTATTGAGGAATAATGATGTCAGTTTGAAGACTAAGGTGCACATGATTCAATTCCTTGCTATACATCTAAGTGTTGGATAATGAATAAGGATGACAGGAGAAGAACCAATGCCACTGAGTTGTGATATTAGAGAACAGTATTGAATATTCCACAGACTACCAAAAGAACAAACAGGCAGCCAGTGGACTCCTTAGAGACAAAGATGGCTAAGTTTCATCTCACATACTTTTGGCATATCATTAGAAGAGGCTCTTAAGTAATAGGAAAAGATGGAAAGATGGGGGCCCAATGAAAGAGAAGACCCTCAAGGAGATGGATGTATACAGTAACAGCAGCAATGGGCTCAAGTATATCAGAGATGATGAGAATGGCACAGGTTAAGACAGGGTTCAGATCCATTGTTTATAGGGTCAATATGAGCTATTCATGACTCAATGGCATATAATAAAAACAACAGTACAAGGGATCTCTAGTGGTATAGTCCATAGGAAGTCATATCACTAATTCAAAGGGCACATTTCTCCGGCTTGTCCAATCTATCAGTGGCTCTGAGAGAGAAACGTGTGTGTATTATTTACAATCTCAGAAACACAATAGAAGGTCAGCTATGAATATGACTCAAAGGGAATGAGTTTGAGGGTTTTTAAAAATAATTTTTTAATTTAATTTTATTATTTTGTATGTGTGTATCATCAAATTGGATCTGACTGGTACAGGAGGAGATTGCCCCCAGAGCTCACCAGAGTTTCAGTTTTTAACAGTAAAAGGAATTTGGGGTGGGGGGGAGGCAATATGAATAGTTTCCTCCCATAAATATTTTTTCCACTCCCATAAATATTTATAACTTCAGAAATTCAGTAGTAGATTGTTATGCATTGGACTACACTCAACTCATGTGTAGGTTTAACAGAAAAAGTAAAAAAAATTTGTTGGTTAACTGTTGAACTGCTAACAAGATGATTGGCAGTCCAAGCCTCCAGCTGCTCCAAGGGAGAAAGATTAGACAATATCTTTCTATTAATATTTTTTTTTTGTTTCGGAAACTTAAGGGAGGACTACCATGAGCCAGAAGTGACTTGAGGGCTGAAGGTTATTGGTTTTAAAGCCTAGACTATCTTGAAGGAACTGTTGGTATAATTCTGGGTGTCAAAGGCAATTCTAATGAGGGATCCAACAAGAGTGAGAAAAGTGATAGAAGTTTCTAAAGAATGCATATGGTGCCACCAACAGAATATTTCTAGAAATGTGGGCATTAAATGTGTCCCTAATAAGGCTTTAAAAGAAAACAGTGAACATGTGGCTGAACAATGGAGGAAGAGTGAAGGAAGTGGAAAATACGTGTCTCAATTATGTTCAAATGGTTGGAGGGAGGTAGAATTTATAATGATGGACTGGGATAAATGGTTGATGAGAATTCTAAGCAAGAATTTAAAGGGACTACATGCTTTCTCCTTGCTATTTAAAATAAAGTTCAAGAGAAAAATAGATGGATTTAAAAATGAACTATGTAAAATGAAAACAGAACTTCAAGATTTGGGAAATTCTGTTGTATAAACTAAGGGAACTTGTTCACCAAGTACATAGTTACAGAATCTTTTCTTTCAAGACTAGTGATGAATGGATTAAACCATCACAACTGAAAAATCAAACTATCACTTTAGACTGAAGGGACAGAGAAAGGAAAAGAGGAAAGAAAGCAGACTGACTCTTGGAATTCCAATAGCAGGAAACAGGAAAAGGAAAGAACAGGACCATCTCTGGAGCAGTTTGGAGCTTAGCAGAACTGGTAGAGGAAGCAAAGAAAATAAGACTTTCTCATTTTCAAAAGGTGGAGTCATGGTCCCCAGGATCTCAAAATGTGGAGCCATAGATTTCGAAAGTTTCTCCCTCAACTAAGTTCCAAGTTGTGGGGTTGCTCCTAGGCTGTATCAGAGGAGGGGAGTCACTAACCAAAGCCACTACCAGAACTCCCTGAGATTTAGCCAAAGCTGAGGGTGCAAAATGGTCATGTCACCTAAGAAGCAAAAGAGTAGGGAATACCAGAGTTAAAGGTTGGGGTCACCATTCAGGTAAACTAATAAAATGAGGCTCCCTAAAATGACACATAACAACAATAAAACCCGGGGGGGGGGACTGCGATTCTAACAGACCTGGGTGATGCAGGTACCAGAGCCAAGGGGCCCCCACCCAGAATCCAGAAGTTGAGGCCAACATCCAGAGTCCAGAGGGCAGGGCCAGCATCCAGAATGTTTTCGAGAAAAGGATTCTTTTCAGAGCTTGAGAGCTAACATAATTTGTGTGCTGCACTGTGTATTATTATCCATTCTTTCTCTCCGGATTTCCCCATTTGTGATGGAAATATCTACCCTGAACTTTTTCCGTCACCGTATTTTGAAAACAGATAGATTGTAGTCTAAGTTTCATAGGTCCACTAAATTTTCATTTAGATATTTTAAAGAACAATATTTTAGACTTGCTGTTACATGCTGTTGAGTTGCCTGCCAACTCACAGCGACCCTATGTACAGCAGCCCTAAACCCTGCTCTAGCCTGTGTCAATCTTATTACCTCTGACACACCTACCTGTGTTGCCCCCATCTCTCTGAATCAATCTCATAGAGGGTCTTCTTATCCTGAGCTGTCCCTCCACTCTCCCAAGCATGATGTCCCTCCCTAAGGACTCTTCCCTCCTTGCAACATGTCCAAAGTATGTCAGACTAAGCTTCAGAATCCTTGCCTCCAAGGAGCAGTCTTGCTTCAACCTTTCCAAGATGAACTTGTTGTTCTTCTAGCAGTCCATGGTATATTCAACACTCTTCTCCAGCACCACAGCTCCAAGGCATCAATTCTCCTTCTATCATTCCTAGTCATTGTCCAGCTCTCTGATGCATAACAAGTGCTTGCAAAGACCATGACCTGTGTCAGGCACACCTTACTCTCTAGACTGACAAGATTATGTGGATGTTGTGATGTGGCAAGGCTATAAATTTTGGTAGTGAAATAGTGGAGTGTTAAGGACTGAATTATGTGCCACAAAAAAGGATGGCATATAACAATAACAATAAAACGTCAGTCATACCTACCATACATGCTATCTGCTGCCTCACCCAATAGATGAGTGCTGCTGCTCACTTCTATACCATACCACTACCACACTACACTACACTGATCAGTGATAGATAGGTAGTCAATATCTTCTTACCCACATGTGGTTACATGACCAGCACACCCATAACCTTGGCAACACCATATAGATATAGTGTAATCTTGACCCAGCTTTCACCCAGGAAACAGAAGAATATCAAGGAGACAGAAGAATCAGTGATTAACTTTGTATGGAAAGGAAAGGGTCCCTTGATAAGTAAAGCAATATTGAAAAAAGGAACAAGGAGGAAGTCTCACACGTCCCAGTTTGAAGACCTGTTTTTGTTGTTGTTATGTGCAATTGAGTCACCTGTGACCCCTAGACCTACTAGGGGCCAATCCTTGGGAAAGGACATTGTGCTTCGAAAGGTGGAGGATAGTGAAGGAAGGGAAACCCCCAACAAGATGGATTGACACAGTGACTGTAATAGTGGTCAGAGATTATGAGGATGGCACAGGACAGGGCAAGGTTCAGAGTTATTGTGCATAGAATTGCTATGAGTTGCAATTAACAACACATAAAACAATGTACAAAAACAAAAAAAAAGTAAAATAAAAAAGATCTGGAAAAAAACCAAAACAATGTATAGCCATGAAAAGGAACTCTGCTGGAGTAGTCATATAGCTATAGGGTGTTATGCTGTTAACTAAAAGGTTTTCCTGCAGTTGCAAATTCACCAGCTACTCCTAGCAAGCAAATAATCTCTTCCTATTAAGATATACTGCCTCAGAATTGACTCAATGGCATTGACCATGTACATATAGTCAGGGTGGCCAAAACAGTGTAGTACTGGTGTAATGACAGACACAGACCAAAGGACCAGAAATGAGAACCCAGAAGTAAATCTCTCCACCTATGGACTGTTGAGTTTTGACAAAGGGCCACAAACCACTAAATCAGGGGAAAGAAAGTCTTTTAAACAAATAATACCAGTAAAACTAGACATATATTTTTGTAGAAAGTTTACATAAAATACCAAAAATGAACTCAAGATAGATCAGTGACCTAAGTATGAAGCTTAAAATGAAATATAATGATTATCAATGAAAAAATGGGAATAAAATTAGGAGCCCTAATTTCTGAAGCTTCATCTGATATACTTTGGACATGTTGCAAAGAGGGTCCAGTCCTTGGAGAGGGAGGTCATGCTTGGGAGGGTGGTGGGACAGCGCAAGAGAGAAAGGCCGTTGTTGAGATGTATTGATTCAGTGACTGGTGTAGAGGGCTTAGATGTGTCAGAGACAGTAAGATTGGCACAGGATAGAGCAGGGTTTAGGGTTGTTATACACAGGGTTGCTATGAGTTGTAGGTGACTTGATGGTACATAACAACAACAATTTGTGGTATATATAGTCTGTTGTTGTTGTTAAATGCCTTCGAGTTACGGGTGACTCACAGCGACCCTCTGAAGGAGAGTCCTCAATGCTTGGGTGTCTCTCATCCTCTCTCCAGGTTCATAGGGTTTCTGGAGGCAAGCTATTACGGAAGTGGATGCCACTCCTCCTTTCAAGATATATCGTCTAAAAAAAAAAGATATATAGTCTATTAAACAAAATAAAATATGTACAAGCAGGAAAAGATAAATAGATGAG
>NW_006399858.1:6565667-6589614 GCF_000299155.1 Elephantulus edwardii
ATTTTATTATTTTTGTGTGCGTGTACCGTCAAATCAGATCTGACTGGTACAGGAGGAGATTGCCCCTCCTTCCCCAGTAGAGCATCTGGTGGATTCGAACCGTGCGCCTCTGGGATTGTAGTTGCAGCTCCTTGCCACTAGGCCACCAGAGCTCCCAAAATATTTTTTTTAAAAAAAGAATTAAAAATTTTTTATATGCAACAAGAGAATTCTTCAGAAAGGTAGAAAGAGTACCTACAGATTGGAACAAATATTTGGCAATGACTTATCTGACAAGGCATTCATCTCTAAAATGTATAAAAAACCTTCAACACCTAAAAACAATAAAAAAGAAACATAATCCAATTAAACCATTGCCAGAGAATATTCCCCAGAGAGGACATTCAGGTGACCAACAAACACATGAAGAAGTTATTAAAATCATTAACTATTAAAGAAGGGAAGATCAAAACAATGATGAGATATCATCTCTCCCAGCAAAAACAGTGAAATTCAGTAAGAACAAAAACTTCAAATGTGGATGAGGATTTTACACTGCTGGTGGGACAGTAAAATGGTGCAGCCACTGTGTGAAAGGGCATGGTGCTTCTTTAAAATATTGGAAGTGGGAATACATTTGATCCAGTAATCCTTCTATAGGATCTATAACCTAATGGAATAAGAGCAAGAATGGAATCGACATATGCACACCCATGGTCATTGGGTATTATTGCCAACAACAAAGAGATGGGAAAAACCTAAAGACTCATCAGTCGAGAAACAAACTGCTGTGTATTTAATTTTATCCTCTCAAAATACATATAGAATATATATTTATAATCTTATAATACAGAAACTAGGAAATGCTCCCTTATGATCTGATAAACCAAATGATTGTAAAAAGATAAATAACTCCACAATCTGATCATAGCCCTGATTCTGATGGAAAGGGTCATTTCCTAGGGTGTAGATTATAACATCTTTAATCTTACAAGAGATAAAAGGAAAGAAAGTAAACTGAAAGAGGCAACCTCAGTACTACCAAGAAAGGACTGTCAGTGGTGGGCTCTGCATCAGGTCCCTGCATCAGGACACTGCTTCATATGTGAAGATTTCTCAGGAATATCTGCCCACAGAGGAGGAAAGAAACCAACAAAGAGAGAGAGACTTCTCTTACAGCTGGCATGCTTAATTTTGATTTCTAACTTCCTAAACTATAAAATAATAAATTTCTGTTTGTTACAGCCATCTGTTTGTGTTTCTATGTATAGCATCACTCTGTAGCTAAGATACACTACAGGTCACACACAATAGAATACTACTCAATGTTAAGGAATGACAAAGAATTGAAGAAGTACCTTATAATATGGATAAACCTTAAGGCATTATGTTGTTGTTGTTGATAGAGTTTCTGGAGGCATGTTGTTTAGAAAGTTGTTTGGAAAGCCACTCCTCCTTCCAAACCTGCCATAGTATGCTATTGTTGTTATGGGCCTTGAGTTGCCTGTGATGTACAGCAGCTCTGAACCCTTCCTTGTCCTGAGGCAGTCTCATTAATTCTGACACACCAACCCCCATCGCCCTTGTTACTGTATCAATCTAGCTCATCTGGGGTCTCCCTCTCCTGCATTGTCTGTTCACCCTTCTAGGAATGATGTCCTTCTCCAAGGACCAATCTCTCCTGCCCACATGCCCAAAGTGAGATGGAGCTTCAAAATCCTAGCCTCCAAGGAGAAACTTGGTTTCGCCCTCTCCAAGACAGACTGATTAGTTTTCTTGTCAGTCTATAGATTGTTCAAAACTCTTCCTCAGTACCACAACTCGAAGACTCTATTCTTCTTCGATCATCTTTAGCCATTGTCCAACTCTCTGAAGCATAACACATAATTGAGAAGACCATGGCCCAGATTAGGCAGGCATGCCTTTGCATCAAGATTGACATCATTGCTCTTCAGCACTCTGGAGAGGCCCATGACAGCAGATTTTCCCAATGCAATTTTTCTTTTAATTTCTTTCTTTTTTTTTAAATTTTATTGGGAAAAACATGTTGGGGATACACGGAGGTGAGGGTTGGGAGCAGAAGGGTGAGGATGAGCAGGGAGGAATATTGCAGGGATGCAGTTGCGATGCTGCACAATTTGGTTAGTGGGGGGAGCAGGTGAAGGAAATGAAAAGGATCCAGTGGGGACCAGATGATTCAGGGCAATGCTAAGCATAGTCCAATGGTGATTAAACAAATTGTCTTATTCACTTGTGGGTTTCTCATTTGGCAATTGGGCGCAGACTCTCTGGCTTCTTCATGATGAACAGGGGTTGATGTGGAGGGGGAAAGGAAGCACACTTTATCACCTTATTGGTGGTCTTGGGTTGGAGCTGCTTGCCTTCTTGTTTTGTTAGAAGATTTTTTCCTGAAATTTACTTCCCTCTGGACTGCAAAGTATTTTCCCAGGTGGGTACAGTGGGGATGGCTGACTGAACCCTGAGGCTCCATCCTCCTTTGTTTCCTTAACTGGCCATTGTATTTCCTTTTTGTCTCTGGAACTGGGTTCAGGGTCAGGTCTGGAGTAAAACTCAGCGTTAAGGTTACCTATAGAAAAGGGAGCAAATCAAGAGAGAACAAACTTGTGAGTTACAAATAGAAGGGCTTTAGGGGTGTTACTTATGGGTGTACTGGCGGAAGAGGGTGGAGGAAAGTAGCCTCAATAAAATTCTCTGTATACCCTAGGCAGTTTTTTCTACCCAGGGGTCAGATGGTACAACCCGAGGGCTGAGAAGCTCACCCGGAGGCCGGCTCACCTCGTCCGTCACCGGGGGGCCAAAGGAACTGCCTGCCCCGAGGGCCGGATGGCAACCTCTGTGTGCTGGGCGACACCCCCCTGGGGCTGGCTGGCACGCTCCCCCATCAAAGTCCCCTCCCCCAAGTCTGGAACCCATGCCTCACTGAAGATCATGTGGCCAGGGACAGCATCCCCAATTCCAGTACCACCACCATTAACACCCTCCCCCCCATATGTGGTCATACTGTAATTTGAAGTAGGTGTCACTGCCCTCCCCCTTTATAAGTGGAGAAGGGGGCCTGAGGGTGGGGAAAAACCCGCCCCCCCCCCCAGGTCTAAACATTTCTTGGCAAAGGCAGGCAGACAGCAGATCAAAAGATGCAGTGCATTGAGGATATCTGCCGTCTCAGACATGCTGCCACAGTTAAATGTTTTTGAGGCATAAACAGCTCACAGAGACTCTCATCAATCCATTGTATCAGTAATCTTTCTCTCTGCCCTGCCCAGGGGAATTCCCACTCTGCTGTGGTGTGGTGGCTTCGCTGCACCAGCCTGGGGTGGGGGGGGGAGTGGGGCGGTGTCTACCATCCATCTCGGGTGAGGGGATCCCTGGGGTCTGCTGTGGGAGCTTCATGGAGCTGCGGTAGCAGTGAGGGCTCAACAGCAGGGGCTGGGAGCTTCAGGACTCACCCATTCCTCCCTGGAAAACCTTAATCTCCTGATGTTGAGCCTCGATCCACACCGAAGACCAGTCATCAACTGTTTAACTGTTCAATTATCAATAAACAGAAGTCTGTAGAAGGCCATGGGGGCCCTCACCCATGTGGTCTGCTGCTCCCACAGCTAGCCACGTTGTTTTCTCCGCTGCTGCCATTTTGGAATGTGTCTTTTGATTTCTTGACTGCTGGTGTTAAGAGTGTTGATTGTGGATCAGAGCAAGCTTTAATTGCTAACAACCTCAATCTCTTTTCCATCTATTATGGTGCTGTCAATTAGCTCAGTGGTAAGAATCTTTGTCTTCTTGATGTTAAGCTTCAATCCATATTGCAGACTACAGTCCTTTACCTTTTGCAGCAAGCACTTCTTCCAATCTTGATGACACACTCCTCCTCATAAAGCCCTGCTTCCCGAATGATCTGTTGTGCATACAGAATGAAAAGGTATGGGGAAAGGATGCATCCCTGATGCACTTATTTCCTGATTTTGAACCATGCAATGTTTCCTTGCTCTGCTCTGAGGACTGCTTCTTGGTTCAAGTATAGGTTTATTATAAACACAATAAACTGTTCTGAGATTCCATTTTCCTCAAGGTTAGCCACAATTTATTGTGATCCACATGGTCAAATGACTTTGCATAGTCAATGAAACACAGACAGACATTCTTCTGGTATTCTCTGCTCTCTGCCAAAATCCATCTGACATTGGCAATAATATCCCAAGTGCCACGGCCTCTTCAAAACGCAGCTTCTATTTCTGGTAGTTTTCTGTCAATGCACTCTTCTAATCTTCTCTTGATTTTCTTGAGCAGGATTTTACAGTGCCTGAAATAAGTCAATCACAAAAGGACAAATACTCTATGAGTCCATTATTCTGCCTGCAACTGAGGTCACTCCTCTAGCTTGACTTTTAGCAAAGAAGTAGACCTACATGGTGAACAATAATACCAGAAAAGTGTGTTCTCCTTTGAATTAACCATGCCAGATCCAAAGGGCAATGTTGTTGTTGTTACGTGCCATCTAGTTGCCTGTGACTCTCTATATAAAAACTCTGAACCCCGCTCTATCCTGAGCCAATCTTACTCTATCCAACACACCTACTCCCTCCAGTCACTGAGTCAATCCATCTCATTGAGAGTCTTCCTTTCCCATGCTGTCCCTCCACACTCCCAAGCATGATGTCCCTCTCCAAGGACTGATCCCACCTTGCAACATACCCAAAGTATGTCAGACAGAGCCTCAGAATCCTTGCCTCCAAGGAGCAGTTGGTTTCGCTCTCTCAAGGATGAGCCTGTTTATTCTTCTAGCAGTCCATGGCATATTCAATACTCTTCTCCAGTACCACAGCTCAAAGACAGAAATTCTCTTTCTATCATCCCTAGTCATTGTCCAGCTTTCTGATGCATAGCAATTAATTGCAAAGGCCATGACCTGAATCAGGCACACCTAAGTCTCCAGACTGACATTGTTGCTCTTCAGTACTCTGGAAAGGTCCCTGACAGCAGACTTTCCCAATGCAATTTGTCTTTTGATTTCCTGGCTGTTGGCATCAAGAGTGTTGATTGTGCAGCCAAGCAAACTAAAGCTGTTAACAATCTCCGTCTCTTCTCCATCTAACATGATGCTACCAATTATCCCAGAGATGAGAATCTTTGTTTTCTTTATGTTGAGCTTCAATCTTTATTGAAGGCTGTAGCCCTTGACCTCTGAAGCAAGTGCTTCAGGTCCTCCTCAGTTTTAGCAAGCAAGGTTGTGTTATCTCCATACCACAGGCTGTTGATGAGTCTTCCTCTAATCCTGATGCCACATTTCTCCTCACAGAGCCCAGCCTCCCAGATTATCTCTTCTGCAAAAGGGCAATAGAAGCCTAAATATAAAACCAAAGGGAAGTTGTTATGTTCCATAGAGCTGGAACCAACTCATAGCTGACCTCTCAGCAGGTTTTCAGAAGCAGTAAATCACACAGGAGGAGACTGCCCATCTTTTTCCCTAATAGAAGCTGGTGGGTTCAAACAACGTACCTTTGGGTTGGCAGTGTAACTCTTTACCACTAAACACCAAAGCCATGGACATAGTAAACACAGGGAAAAGGTGGAAACAGTGATGGTGCATTGTGGATATATCAACCAATGCCATGAAATAATGTACAAACTATTTTATGAAAGACTAATTTTCTCTGTAAAACTTTCACTCAAATAACAATAGGAAATTAGAAAATAATAAAGTATATAAATAATGTTCAAATAATTTTACAATGTTTCTCTTAATATGCTTTCAATTTTTCGAAGCCCAGAAACATACTTTTAAGTAAATACTATATTAAACTTCCATTGATTTTGATGCCAGGAAATTGTTTCTGTAAATATGGTTTTAACATTATCACACAGTTCAGAACTATTGTAAAAAAAGTTGCCTAAATTTTCTTAAAATATTGTCCAAAACAATTTCCTCTTTTCAACTGGCCTTGTTTATTTTGTCTTATTAATTTTAAAAGGAGGTTTTTCAGTCTCTCTCTAATTACTAAGAAGAATTTTTCAATTTATTTTTGAGAACATGAATTTCAATTTTGGTTGTCAACATAATTCATAACGATTTTATTTATTGGTTAAATTACAAT
Source organism: Elephantulus edwardii (assembly GCF_000299155.1). NCBI lineage: Eukaryota > Metazoa > Chordata > Mammalia > Macroscelidea > Macroscelididae > Elephantulus > Elephantulus edwardii. Next base: position 6,571,757 of record NW_006399858.1, read on the forward strand.
GAACATAATGATGCCATTATTATTTGTTTAGTTTTACAGATGTGAAAACAGAGAAGCAGAAAAGTTATGAGGTTTCTCCAGGTAATTATAACAACGGATAAAAGTCAGGCTTGATTTTTATTGCTCTGAGATTGAATCCTGACTGTTACAAACTGATTTTAGAAAAGTGGCTGAATTTTTTGTGTGCTTCTCTTAAAGCCTCATAAACTTAAGATGACAGAAAGTTGATCTATCTACATCATGATAAGCGGAGAAAACTTTGAAGTTGTCAACAATTTCATTATACTTGGATCAGTTATCAGTGTGCACGGATGCTGTTACTAGGTGTCATATCTGATCATGACTCATACTGACCCGACAAACAAGAAAGCTGAACTCTGCCCTATCTTACACCATCATCTCACTTTCAGCAAGCAGGGTTGGGTCATCTGCATAATGCAGGTTGCTAATGAGTATTCCTCCAATCTTGAAACTACATTCTTCTTTTTAGAGTCAGCTTCACCAGTTATTTGCTCAACATACAAATAGCTATGGAGAAAGGATACAACCCTGATGTACACCCTTGCAGTGTTCCCCTGCTTTGTTTGGACAACAGGCATCTTGATGTAGATATAGATTTCTTATGAGCACACAGAAATGTTCTGGAATTCCCATCCTCCTTAATGTTAGCCATAATTTGCTATGGTTCATACAATCAAATGCTTTTGCATATTTAATAAAACACAAATAGACACTCTTCTGGTATTTTCTGCTTTCAGCCAGCATCTATCTGACATCTGCAAGGATATCCCTGTTGCCACAGCCTCTTCAGGCAGTTTTCTGCCAAAGAACTGTTCTAATGATTGGGATGATCTGTAGAAATATTTTGCTTGCATATGATAGTAAGGCTATTGTTTTCTTGGGAATGGGAACAAATGTGGATCTCTTCCAGTCAGTCAGCCAGACAGCTTTTGTCTAAATTTCCTGGCATACACTGGTGAGTATGTCCAGGACTGCATCTGTTAGTTGAAACAAGTCAATTGGTGTTCCATCAATTCCTGGGGCCTCCTTCAGTCAACATTATGATAGAAGAAGTAAGGATTAAAGCTGTTAATGATTTAATCCTGCTTGGATCAACAATCAACACCCTTGACATCAGCAGTCAGGAAATCAGATGTATTGCATTGTCAAGTTAGCTGTCAGGGACCTCTCCAAAATACTTAAGAGCCATGACGTCAATTTGAAGACTAAGGTACACATGATTCAGGCCAAGGTCTTCTCACTCACCTGCTACACATAAGAGAACTGGACAATGAATAAAGATGATAGAAGAACTGATGCCTTTGAGTTGTGGTGTTGGAGAAGAGACTATCCCATAGACTGCCAAAAGAACAAAAAGCTATGTCTTAGAGAAAGTGCAGCCAGAGTGCTCCCTGGAGGTGAAGATGGCGAAGCTTTATCTCTCACACTTTGGACATGTAGCTAGGCGATGCTATTTCTTGCAAAGGGACATCATACTGGGAAAGACTGAAGGTTAGGAAAGGAGAGGAAGATCCCTAATGAGATGAATTGACACAATACTGCAGCAATAGGTTCAAGTATGTTAGAGATAATGAGAATGGCACCGAATAGGCCAGGCTTCATTTTTATTGTTCATCGGATTGCTATGAGTCATGCTAGACTCAACAGCACCTAACGAAAAGGCCATTACCATTATCATGACCTCTGTCATGCTCAAGCCCATTGCTGAAGCTATTGCCCATCTAGTTCACTGAGGCTTGCCTCTCTTCCTCTGACTATTTTTCCCAGCATGATGTCTTTATCTAAGGTCTGATTGAAGGGTCAGCTATGAGTTGGTGTCAACTGCATGGCAATGAGTTTGAACTTTTGAGGGTTATTCATTATAAGAATAAAATTCTGATATATACTACAATAGGGATGTTGTTGTTATGTGCTCTCGAGTCGCTTGTGACTCAGCGACCCTATGTACAACAGCCCTAAACTCTGCTCTGTCCTGTGCCAATCGTACTGTCTCTTATACACCCATCCCGATTACCCCAGTCACTGAATCAAGCCACCTCATAGAGGGCCTTCCCCTCCTGCGCTGTCCCTCCACCCTACCAAGCACGATGTCCCTCTCCAAGGACTGGGTCCCTCCTTACAACATGTCCAAAGTATGTTAGACGGAGCCTCAGAATCCTTACCTCCAAGGAGGCGCAGACACAATAGGGAATATACTATATGGCTGCATCTATACTAAATATCCTGAATAGTGAAATACATAGAGACCAAAGTTCGTTAATGGTTACTGGGGCTGTGGGAAGTAGGAAGTTGTTGCTTACAGGGTTTTTTAATTTCTACTTGGAGTAATGGAAAGCTTTTGAAAATAACCATGATGGTAGCACAACATTGTGAATATAATTGTCACTGAATTGTACACTTAAAAATGGCAATAATGGAAAAATTTTTCATTTTTGTTAAGTATAATTAGCTGTTGTTGTGTGCTGTTGAGTTGATTTATAGTTGGCTCTCTAGTGATTTTTAGATGCTATAAATTGCATCTCTTTCCCACAGGGAAGCTGGTAGATTCGAACCATCATTAGCTAAATCTCAGCATCTTGGGGAGTAGGGGGTTAATGCTGATTGCTGCTAGTCTGTAAGATGCAGCTTGGTGAAGTTGGTCTGCAAATGTTTGGGGAAAACCATCAAACTGTCCCAGCTATGATATAAGAAGGAACTGGTGCCACCGGGATGAGAGCCATGGGTTGTGGGAGGGGCAGGTAGGGATGTTTCCAAGTATCCTAGCCGAGGAGGAATTCAATCTGCTGCTCCTACTAGAATTACCTGTTACAAGAAGTCGCTATGTGGTACAAATGCTCAATGCTCGTGGCCACCAACCAGACAAGATTAGGTGCATTCAGGGTGTTATGGTCACAAGCTCTTGGCTGCCATCTGATAGTCTGAGGTTCAAGTTCACCCCCAGGTCTCTCAGAAGAAATGCTTCTCACTTAGCTTCTGAAAACCCACCATTGAAAATCCTACAAAGCCCAGATTTATTCTAATGCATGCAGGGCGGCCATTGGTTAGAGGCAACTGCAGTATGTTGTCAGCTGGCAAATGGCAAAGTGGTTTGCAAGTTTCAGCTCTTGGAAGTCAGAGCAGAGTAGGAAAGGGTGGGTTTAGAGAGGAGGCACAATAGGAAACTGTTTTAGTCTCAACACTTGGCATAGTTTCTTTTGGACCAATTGTTTCAGTACATCTTTGCTTTCATCCTTCTTCTTCGTTCTGGACTGGGAAAGACCAACAGTTGCATACACTTGTTGTTATGTGCCGTCGAGTCACCTGCAACCCACAACAACCCTATGTACAGCAGCTCTGAACCCTTCCCTGTACTGAGACAGTCTCACTAATTCCAACATACCAACCCACATTGTCCCAGTTACTGTAAAAAATCCATCTCATCTGAGGTTTCCTTCTCCTGCGCTGTACGTCCACCCTTTCAAGTACGATGTCCTTCTTCAAGGACAGGTTTCTCCTGGCCACATGCCAAAAGTATGTCAGACAGAGTTTCAGAATCCTAGCCTGCAAGGAGAAACTTGGTTTCACCTTCTCCAAGACAGACCTATTTGTTTTCTTGGTGGTCTGTGGTTTGTTCAGGACTCTTTGCCAGCACCACAATTTGAAGGCATCAATTCTTCTTCTGTCATCCTTAGTAATTAGATTTTTTAAATGTGACCTTACTATGTCATACCTTAGCTTCTTGAATAAAAAGAACTGTCATTGCTTAGGAAAATGATGTAATTGACCATTTTCATTGTAGAAGATGAAGTTCCAATATTAAGGACTGGGGAAAAGGAAAGAGAATTAAATGAATCAAGAAAATAGTAGTAATTTGAGCAGAGGGAGGGGCAAAGTCACAACTTATAAGGAGAAGGAAAATCAGAGCGATCCAGGGAGCAAGTAATCTATAAAAAGACTAATAAGAATGGAGAAAGGTAGCCAGTCAGATAGGTATTTCCTGTGGAGACATTATGGGAAGACTTTTAGAAGAATGTTAAACATTTTCATTTAAATTTATGTGTGACTCTAAAGTAACTAAAAAGGCGTGGATGTTTGTGAGTTTTGATGTGATTCATTGCTGTCTCCTTGGCTTCTCCACATGATGACCCAGGGTGGAAAAGATCAAACCCTTGCCTGCTCCCACCCCCCTGTCATGACTGTTGGTATGTTTGAGTTCCTTGTTGTAGCCACTCTGTGTTTTGATTGACTTCTAATGGAGGGGACCCATCTTCCAGCACCCTATCAGATAATGCTCTGCCATGATCCACAAGGTTTTTATTGGTTAAGTTTCAAAAACAGATCATAAGGCTTTTCTTGCTATTCTAAATCTAGAAGCTTTGCTGAAACTTGTCCATCACATATGACTCGGCTGAAATTTGAAATGCCAGTATTATAGTTTTAGCTAGTATCATAGCAACATACAAGCCACCACGCTGCTGCTGCTGTGTAACAGAGTCAGAAGCAACTCATGGCTGATCCTCCAGTGGGTTTTCAGAGGCCATAAATCACACAGGAGGTGAGTGCTCATCCTTCTCCTACAGATTCGAATCGCATGCCTTCAAGTTGGCAGCACAGCTCCTTGCCATGAGACCACCAGAGCTCCCAGCAGGCCATCACAGTAAAAGACTTTTTCATGCTGTGGCTCGTCAGCTTCTATCCAGTGTATTCATGGATAAAGGAGCAGTCTGCTTTAGAAAGTGAGCTAATCCATAAATTGAAGCAAATCTTGAGGAGCAGATCTTGAAGTCAGAGGTAACTATGAGAAACAGGAAGTTCTACAAGCTCCTTTTATTCTCTTTGACTCTAACCCAGTGAGTCCTAGACCTGGTCCCTTCTGTTAGGATGAATATTGATATAGGGCTACACACAGGGGAAGCCACCACATGATGACATCATGCACACTGACATCAGGAAAGGAATCCTGGGGGTTGCTGACGGCCCCTAGAAGCTGGGAGATAGAGACACAAAGTGAAGAATTCGAACACCGTGAGAAAAATTCTAGCACTGTGACAAAAGCCTGCTGTTCTTTAATGCTACCTGCTTTGAGATATTTTTCTATAGCAGTCCTCAAAAATGATGTTTTGTTAGGATGCATGTTACTTAGTGCCTCAGCTCTGAAGTTTATTTAGCGTATTCGGTGGTTCCATTTTTAAGCAAACTTTTAGTGCCCTGAGATGACGTGTCATTTGAACACCTGTGTGAGCCTCACCCTCCACATGGCAGACCTGAGCCAGGGTTCCTTGAATAAAGCCCAACACCCCTAAATAAGATAGTACAGATAAAAACCGCACTTAATATAAGGCATAAAGTGCTACTAAAAACCACATCTACAGACATTATGTTTGGCTCATGTGAGGGAAAGAGTGCAAGCCGCCCCTCCTACCGCCCATGGGTTACAGTGATGCTTCTGCGGCAGGGCTGGTTCATGCTGGAGTGGAGGCAAGGCTCAGGTTTACTGAAACAGAAGGACTGTGCTGACTTCTAGGTCTGGTTTGCACAAGAAACTGTGTGATGTGGCTGCACTGTTCAAAAAAAAGAGGGATACTCCTTTCCAGGCTGCCTTTTCTGTGACTTTTAATGAGAAGGACTCCAATCTGGAGGCTTATGGAGTCTTTCTGTGCTCTCTCTGTAAAATAACATGAAGTACTTCATTAACCTTGTCTTTAAGATTCTTTAATATGTTCACCCCCACATCAAGCATCCTTCTCTAGCTATGTCTACTACACCCAAGTATGAAGCTCTCGTTTAGCCCCTCAGTAAATGTCTTTGCTACCTAGCTGCTACCATGGAAATAAAGTAGATGACTTTAACTAACAGACGTTTAGTCACTCACAGTTTAGGAGGCTGAATCCAGGGTGCTGGCCCCAGAGGAAGACTTTTCTTCTCTGTACGCTCTGGAAGGAAGGTCCTTGTCTCCTTTCAACATCTAGCAGCCAGGCATTCCTTGGAGAGGCTCACCAGCTTTGGTCTCTTCCTCTGTGTTAAGGAGGTTCTCACAGTGCACCCCACACACAGCTCTTCTTTCTCCGTGGCTCTGAGGTCCTCTCCACTCTCCTTGTATCTCTTGTAAGACAGGCACACTAGGGAAAGTCTGCACTAGGGAAAGTCCCCTAACACAGATGAGGGCCTTGCTAGGATTAAGGGTGTTTTGTCCTGCTTTTGCTAATCCTTCCACATCTGGTTTATCAGATGATGCGGGCTCATTATCTAACAGCCACATTACATTATTACACACAAAACACTGAGAATCACAACCCAGCCAACAAACATATTTTTAGGGGACACAATTCAATCCATGACAGTAAATATCTCAAACCCCAAAGCATGAATTTTGAACAGAGCAGGCAAAAAAAAAATCCTTGTGTGTTCTGATCTTTCCTTGCCACACTTAGGATAAGAAGACAAGCTAAGAAAGGGGCTTGCCCATATTCCTGGCCCATCTCTGCCTTATGACCACCCTTCGTGTCTTCCCACATAGCCCTTCTCACCAGGGACCATATAGTTTTAAATGTTTCTCGCCTCCTTCTCTTGATACAGGTGCACAGGCAGTACAGCAAAGTCTCTTAGGAAGCTCTGGCGATACAGTCTGTAGAGGGTTGTACTGCTAACTTAAAGATCATGCCTCTCTGACAATTCAAACCCACCAGCACCTCCATGGCAGAGATAGACAATCTCCTCCCATGTGATTTACGACCTTGGAAACTCAATGGAGGGTCAGCTCTGAGTCAGTTCTGACTGCACAGCAGTAAGAGTGAGACGAGTCTCTTAATACATGCTTAACTTTGTTGGTGTTGGTGTGCCACTGAGTCAGAACCGACCCATAGCTGACTATTCAGCAAGTTTTCAGAGGCAGTAAATTGCATGAGAACAGATTGCTTATCCTTCTGTGGAGCAGCTGGTGGATTTGAACCACATGCCTTTGAGATTGCAGCATAGCTTCTTACCACCAGGCCACCAGAGCTGATCCTCCAGCAGGTTTTCAGAGGCACTTACTTGCACAGGAGGACATTACTCATTCTTCTCTCATGGAGCAGCTGGTGGAGTCAAACAGCGGGCCTTTAGGATTGGAGTGCAGCTATACCATACCTTAAATATTACTATTATATCCAGTTAGAATAAGTATTCAAAGTTAACCAGGGTTGTTGTTAGGTGTTATTGAGTTGGCTAAGACACATTGCTACCTTGGGAACAGATCTGAACCCTGTCCTATCCTGTGTTGACTAGAGTGGGGATGAGTAAATCTGATGGACACCAATAAGCTTCTAAGAGAGAAGAGACAAGACCCTTTCTATGATTCTCAGATGTTTTCTGATATCTCTGATGGTCCACAAAAGTCAGAGTAAATGGATGAAAAACAAAGAAAAACAACAGGGCCCTTGTGGTAAGGACCCTAAGAACCCTATGTGACAGTGGCAGCAGAAGAAAAAATAGTCTTTTTCTACAGAACTTTCCAAAGGGTGATTCAGGGCTCAATCATAGGAGTCATGAAACTGTCTTCAAAGGACTTGTATCCTAAAGATGTGGGGCAAATATGTACAACACATTTGGTTGTTAACAGACAGACTTGGTGACTTCCAAATAATCAGCCACTGAAATTCCCACGGAGAACATTCTGACACACGTGGACCATGAAAGCCAAAGCCGTAGCCTCCCCTCGCCACGCCCCCCCCCAGTCAGTTCTCCCCCTCATAGAGTCAGTTCTGTTTCATAGTGGCCCCCCCCCTCCGTCTGGCCTCCAGGCCTGTAAGTCTCCGCAGGAGGAGCCTGCCTCTCCTTTCTCTCTTGGAGGAGTTGGACCCAAAACCACTCTGCAGTCAACAGTTCAACCTTTAATGCTCTACAACAATAGGCTGGAGTCAAATCAATGGCAACCGGGAAAACTGGAAAAACCAGGCTAGTGGGCCCATAGGCTTTGCATGTTCCCTTTGCAAGGTGGGACAATCTCACCCAAATTAGTCCCCATGGTTCTCTGACTTGGAGAAATGAAGACACTTTCGGGAGCAACTAGGATGAGAGTTCAAATTTTCTGTATATTAAAGAAAAATTATATTATACCCCAAGTGAGTGAAGCATTTGATTACACAAGCTGAGATACGTTCAATCTTAGGAAAGTATTGCTAGATTACCAGATAGTTACTTGTAGACTTTTGAATTTTTCAAGAAGAAATGGCAGGAGGTAGTCCTGGGGTTACAGATGTCCAATTCCAGATTTACGGTCAACTCCTACTTGTTTTTTATGCTACGTACATTTGCCCTCACTTTGAAACAATGGGACCAACTCTACTCCTGGTCTCAACACATTAGTCATTACAATCACCTTCACCTGTTACAGGTGCGGCTTTTAAATCATCAAAAAGACTTGCACACCAAATATTGTTGTCATGGCAGGAGTCCAGAGCGAAGGCTGCATAGTGGAGTGGACCTGGGGGGGAGGGATTGTGAAACAATGGGGGAACCTTTCTTTTACTTCTCAAAGAGGGGAGTGTACTGGGGGGGAGGGATGAGCAGGGAGAAAAGTGCAACAATGAATGAATGGAAATCCAAAGTCTCTGTAAATGTTCATTAAAATTAATTAAAAAAATGATTTTTTTTTAAAAAGTTTCAACAAGAACCACATGTACCTGTTCAGACTCACCTGTAAGTTCTACATAAAAATTCAAAGACACAATTAGCGGCAGATTTCGTTCTTAGCCTGCACAAAATGCTTATGTTTCAATTTATGTAACAAAGAACGCATACAAATTTACTCAAACAAATATAAATAGTATCTAAAATATTTCCCTTGAAGACCTCATAAATGTACAAGAAGAATTTGCCAACTTGGACAAAAAAGAGCTGTTTTGGAAGACTATTACGTTATTTTTCATTTGAAATGAAATACTTAAGCTTTTAGGATAAAATTTACTTTGTGTTTATTATTTGCCTAGTTTAAAAAGAGTTCAAGGCTATTATAAAAATTCAAAATGCAAAAGATGAAGAAAGAAGAAGCTACTAGGAGAAGTAATAAAAGAATCTGATATTTGTTCTCTAACAAGCCAGCATTATTAGACGGTGATTTTAATTTTAGAAAACCTCACCAAGTGCCAGCTTATGGTGCCAGTCTTCTTTTCTTCAGACCGCACATGCCTGAGATGATGAAATTCCCAGCAAAGGTAGAAACGGTGCACAGTTCACTTGCCTTAGCTGCTCTTTGATTTTAAAGTTCATTTCATCCAGGTTATTGATTGTGAGATCCCTCCACCCAAAGTGTAAGATACTCTTTTTTTTATATTATTATTATTATTATGTGTGTGTGTGTGTGTGTGTGTGTGTGTGTGTGCGTGCACGCCGTCAAATCAGATCTGACAGGAGGAGATTGTCCCTCCTTCTCCAGCAGAGCATCTGGTGGACTCAAACCACACGCCTCTGGGATTGCAGTTCACCTGCTTGCCATTAGGCCACCAGAGCTCCGTAAGATACTCTTTTAAAAATAATAATTTACATTGTATGGGAATGCCAGTTAGACGAGCTGTATAGATTTTGAAGAATACCTCTCTATAAAAATAAAATATGATCACTGAAGTCAATATAAACAAACAAAACCAAAACAGCTACAACATAAAAAAGGCAAGAAAAGAAAATAACTCAAAATTTCACTAATCCGCACCACAACAAGATAAAGGTAAGCAACCCAAATGAAAAACGGACACAGAATATGAACAGATACTTCACCAAAGAAGACATTCAGATGGCAAACAAACACATGAAGAAATGTTCAAAAAAATCCCTAGCTCTAAGAGAGATGCAAATCAAAACAACTATGATATATCCTCTCATCCCAGTAAGAAGAGCAAAATTTTACAGAACAGCAAAATATCAAAAGCTGGCAAGGTTGTGGAGAAACTGAAACCCTTATTCACTGTTGGTGGGAGTGTAAAATGGTGCAGCCACTACGGAAGGCAGTATAGCGCTTTCCTCAAAAGTTGCAAAGAAAAATACCATTTGACCCAGCAGTTCCACTACTGGGAATATACCCTAAGGAAACTAGAATCGCTACCCAAGCAGATATATGCACACCCATATTTATTTCTGCTTTGTTCACAATAGCAAAGAGTTGGAAACAACCCAAGTGCCCATCAACAAACGAATGGATAGAGAAGCTGTGCTATACCCACACAATGTAATACTATGCTACATTGAGAAACAAGGAACTCATGAAATATTATATGAAAAGGGTGACCCTGGAGGACGTTATGCTGAGTGAAATATCTCAGTCACAAAAGGACAAATACTGCTTAGTGCCACTGTTGTAAAGCAGGACTGACATCGGGGTGGGGGGGGGAAACTAAGAGAGGATAAATAATGTATACTGCATTGAAATAGATGAAGAAGAGAACTGTTTAGGTAGAATATATGATTAGGTATTATTGTCATGACAATGGTCCAGAATGAAAGCTTCATAGAGCAGTGGACTGGCGGGGGGACAGGGAGGGGGATTGTATAACATTGAAAGAATTTTTTTTTTACTTTTCAAAGAGAAAAGCGAACTGGGGGGAGAGGTGGGCAGGGAGGAAAGTGTGCAATAATGAATGAATTGAAATCCAAAGTCTCTGTAAACTTTTGTTAAAGTAAAAAAAAGAGATAAAAATAAAATTTCACAAATCTAAAGCTATAACTTTTTGTGTTTGGGAGAGTAGTTCCTCCCAACATATTTTCAATGTACATTACGTGACTGAGATCATACCGTGTGTGTGTGTGTGTGTGTGTGTGTGTGTGTGTGTATCAGTGTATCATACTGTATGTAGTAATCTCCCTACATTGAATCATAAGCATTTTTTCTATAAGTATAATTTCATAAAAAATTATTTCATTGTATGCAAATAGCATAATTTATTTAAACGTCCCCCTATAGGGATTTAAATGAATTTCTATAAAATAAATTATAAAGGCAAAGGTAGTAAATTCCTCAACTAGGATTATCAAAGCCTCATCTTCTCAGGAACAAATAAACTTGAGAAAATGATAAAATTGTAGATACAAATGTGCCATTTTTTCCTGATTTTTAGGAGAAGAGGAATATTGTTTTTAAAGATTATTTCAGATAAGTGGCACTATAAACATCGTCAGATACATTGAAATAATTGATCTGTAGTCTTCTGAGATGAAATGAAAGTAATGATATCAAGTGAGAAAATGATAATGCAAACAAATTCCTTTTCAATAATAGATGCTTACATCTTTTTCATCATTCCTTCTTTCTTTCCCCTCTCTTCCTCCCTTTCTTCATTTGCATGCGTTAATGTTCATGAATCCTTTCTGGAATGAATCCAGAGAAGCTGGCCCTGGAGTGCAAATCTCAGGCTCCCTTCTCGCTAAGTGTCCATCCGCAGAACAGAGCAAACACACTGTCAGGGAAGGTGCTGACAGAACCGGAAGCGGCTCAGATGGCAAAGCAGATTCTAACACATTTTTTTAAAAAAGATGCCACAGTAATGAGGTCTGCTCTCATAGCAGCAAGCTTGAGCACACACACACACACACACACACACACACTCTCTCTCTCTCTCTCTCTCTCTCTCTCTCTCTCTCTCTCTCTTCTGAATGGCATGAAAAAGCTATTTAGATCAAATGAAACATAACCCAAATATATTCTTAGTAATATTATTTTTTTTAAATTTCCCTGAATAGTAAATGAGCATTTTTGAAGTTTTTGATAATTGTGAAATATTCTTTTTAATATGGCATTCCCAAAATGTCTTTTCAGTATAAAGAAATGTTACTATAATAAATAATGCAACTATAGCTCTCAAATCCTTTATTTTCTGCTTAGTGATATATGTGCATATCAGGTGACTGTGTCTAGATCACATGAATATATTATGGCTTGAGACCCAGAATTAGAATTTCATGGACCATAGTAAAATTCAATAAAAGTACATTTGTGTGCCAGGGGAAAGAGCAACATGTGGCTTAAATTTTCCTTAAAATACACAGGGGAGAGTTAAAGGAGAAAGTGATTGGGACAGAGTAGGTCTGGAATTCTGCCAAGCTCAAACCATGTAAACAATGGTTTAACATTGAATTCAAATCCCAGGCAGATCTCTGTGTTCTCCAGCAAATGGCATAAGGTACCATTTCAGCACTGAAAGATAAAGTTAATGAAAATACTTTAAATGAGCAAAGTGGGAACGTTGAGCTTTTGGAATGCAAGGCCTTCCTGAGTATGCTAGGAGGCCCATGGTGTGTTTTTGCCAGTCGTGACTACCACTGGCTTTTAAAATGATTTATTGAATAGTTTCTTGTGTTCAGTACAAACTCCACCCTGCCTCTACACCTGTTGTTGTTGGTGTGTGCCACTAAGTTAAAACCTACTTACACTTGACCCTCCAGCAAGTTTTTAGAGGCATGGGTAGAACAGCTGGTGGATTTAAACCATGAGCATCTGGGATTGCAGTGCAACTTCTTATCACTAGGCTACTACTTGCCAGCAGACCTCCCTTGCCCCTACACCTAGTATTGGATTACCTAAGAAGCAAGGTATGCATAGGCTCACTTGTGTTTATTTACTAATCTGTAGGGAACAGTTTTACACAGTTTTTTACCAGATCAAAGATTCTGTCTCTCTTTCAATCCTACAACACTTTCCCACAGAATCCAAGCCTCTTTTCAAGCTTTCAATCCTTGGCAGAGACAAGAGCAGCCAGTAAGCATAGGTAAGTATGGGTTTACTTGTGCTTTCTTACTAGTAAAAAAAATTAAAAAAAAAAAAGAAAGAAACTGTTCACTACAGCACAAGAAAGCTGGTGCTTACTTTACTTACAGGATAATCATTGCCTGCCTTCATTTCTGTGAAGTCACAAGTCAAACTCAATCACATTATCCACACCTGAACATACTCCTGTATTGTCCCTTCTCCCCATTTCACAGCTGCCTACAGTGAGGAGTAGGAAGTGCTGTCCAACGTAGGGCAGGCCCAGATCTCATAAGGATATATAAGCTGCCTGGATAATTTTGTACATATCAGAAAGTGCTTTTTTGTCAGGTGGGTGGAGTTTAAAAGCAGTAACTGGCTTTGATGATCTTTATGTCTTTGCCTAAGTCATCCTGTTTCCTTCTCTTCTCTCTGTACTAGTGCCAAACAGGCAAATGCCACCCTTCCTCCCGGGAGATGTGCTGATCAGCTATAAAACCCCCCCAGTGCAAAGGCACTTGGAGTTCTGCAGCGCCACTTGCAGTTAACTGGCTGATTCCAATGGATGCAACTAGCCCTCCTCCCTGTCTGGACTAATGCCAGTCTACTTAAGGAGATAATTGACCACAAGCCAGCCTGACTGACAGGTTTCCTAACTGCCAGATGCCAACTGTACCAATTCCAGCCTTTGTGGGAGGTTCCGTTCTCCTTGGGACCACCGCTGAAATAGCTCCATCCTCCCTGAGCCTTGGTTCTCCTCAGCTTCCCAAGCTGGAACTTGATCATTCTAGGTTTTCTTCTACTTTTATTTACAATTTACCCCTTCCTCCTCATTGTTTCTTCTTACCTTTCTCAGATTTCTGTACTTTCATTCAATTAAGAAAGGTATGGGACGAGTAGCTTCAACTGTGTGCCTCATTCTGGAATCAAGAGCACAATCCACACCCTTCCCACCAGCAACCCACCAACAGGGATCTGTGTTCAGACTGTAAACAGAGATGACTGTGATTTTATACGGTCCTTCCTTACTTTCCTCTTACATTTGCTTGGACTTATTTCCCCTCTTTCTCAACATGTATCTGGCGAGTTCTAGAATACCTGTGAGATCAGATTAGATCACACATTTAATTGAGTGTGGCCAGAGTTTCACAATTAATTTGTTATTCTTGTTTTGTTAGTTTTATTGATTCACTAGTTTTGCCAAGGACATAATTTGTTAATGGTATGACTCCTAGTAAGACATTGAAAATAAGCTCTAAGTCTGGCTCTAATACCTTAGAGCTAGTTTTTGGCTAGGTTTTTTGTTTGATTTTGTTTTGCTGGCATATGGGCCTAAGACTCTGACTCTAGTGACGGTGGCATGCAGTGCACAGGGGTCTGTGAGGCCATCCCTCTGAGGTCTGTGGAGAGGAATCCCTCCAGGTTCCCAGCTCGGTAGTGGGGGGAGCAGTTGTTTGTGAAGCTCTTGGGGAGAGGAGTTGTTTGTGAGGGCCAAGAGCCTGTGGTTCAATAGCAGGTCTCATCTTAGTCAAGAGGGATCTTCAGGGGAGCGATGAGGGCCTGTAACTGGGACCTCTCTTTGGCTTGGAAAGAAATCTTGGTGGTGCAGTAGCTAAGCCCCAGCTGTTAACCCAACAAAGGTCAGTGTTTCAGTTACTGTAGGAGAAAAACGTGGTTGGTTGTTTCTCAGCCTGGGCACCTGGTGAGGGCCAACCTACTCTGTCCTGCAGGGTGGTTCTGACCTGAGATTACAAGTGGTTTTGGGTTTGGGGGTCAGAGATTTGTCAGAAGCCCCTCCCCACAGGGGCCGTGCTTCCCTGGGTATCAGAGACACCTTCCCGGATGGAAAGTTTGAGTAGTAGTATTCTCACAAAGACAACTCTGGTTTCCTATCTCTTTTTATCCTCCTTGATCATAAAAACAGAACCATTGATCTGTTTCCATTGTGGGAGGAGGAGTCCTACTGCAAACCTGGATTTTGGAGAAGGGGATATAGATGGTTTATGCTTTTCAGTGGCTTCGACCTACAAGTTTCTCTTTTCTAGAATTGTCACTGGAGTCAGCCCAAGGGTGCTTAATGTCACACTTTGGACCACAAGCGTTGCTAAAATACACTGGACTTTTAGAACAGGTGGGGAAGGAAGAAGGATCTTCTAAAGAGACCTGTAGGGTCTACAGTCTCCTATTTGGGACCAAGTGGTTTGCCCAGCTCACCTTCAAACTCCACTCCTGGCTAGTGACTCCCCGTTTATAGGTGCCAGACATCCAGCGCCCCAAATCTTTGACCCCCCATGTCTGTGCTCCTCATTCCCTGGTTTCCTTTCAATAGATTCTAAAGAGTGAGGAAAACAATGTCGTGTGCCCACAGCAGAGCCTGCATCCAGAAAGGAAAGGATTCAGGGGTGCTGAACTCTCACCCAAAATCTGCCCTCCCGCAGCAATGGCACTTGGCCTGAAGGGTACATGGAAACACCCATTTTAAAAATGTAACGGAAATCCCATCAGCAGTCATCACTCAGCAGAGTACAGTTCAGCCGGTAGTTTTGTTTTGTTTTTTTTTTAAAGAGCCTTTCTGATGAGGAATCAGAGGGGTATGTTAAACTTGACCCGGCAGAACGCAGCGAAGCTTTGTGGGTGGGCAGAGAGCGGATGGTGGGCCTTGGCTCCTGGACCCATGGAACTGGATCCCACAGACCGGCAGCAGGTCCACTCTCAGTGCAGACCAAGGGACTGGTCTGGCTGCGTGCAACAGGTCCTGCGTGATCTCTTAATAACCTGTCACTGCGGTTGGGCAGCGCCTCAGACACCGGCCATGGGTAGAGGGGACAGGAAGGGCACCCACCCAGTTGGTGCATAGCCCTGGCACACACTCACAGCAGGGTCCTGGCCCACCCTTGAGGGCTTCAGAAAAAAAAAAAAAAAAAGATAAAAATAGGTGGACAAAGGTCGTGGACAAAGGAACAAGGGGGAAGAGAAAGAATCCAGGTTGGCCAGGTTTTGCCCATTGATTCTCCAAGGCTGTCACGGAACAAAGCTGGCTAGGAATCGTGACAAAGACAGCAAATAGCTTGGAAGGGCTCACTACCTCAGTGGATCGAAAGAGACAGGAATTAACTGGGCCTGTCCCTCTGGGGGGCTCCACCGAGAACTGACCCCAGGAAGTCCTGCATTTCAGAAAGAAAGGGTTTGATTAGAGGGATGCGGGATGTGCAGAACTCCTCGGCCACCAAGGGCAGCGCTGTCCCCGAGAAGCAGAGAAGCAGACTCGGTCACACCAGCGGGCCACAGCAGAGAGAAGTTTTAATGGAGAACAGCGCGTACAAGACCGGCAGACGAGAATCACCTGTCACAAAGTTACAGCCCAGTGTGGCGAGAATACGGCCCAGAGGCGACTTAGAGGCACCAGCGACCGCCTCCCACCCCGCCCCGCTTGGTTCCTATAAGTTTGTTTCGAGTAAAGTGCTATTCCCAGGGCTCAAACGAGCGGGAAGGGGGGACACCAACAACAGCTAGGCAAGTGTCTTTTTCATTCACGAATGAAACCCGCGCACATACACCACCAAAATCCATGGCCGCCCTCAAAGAGAGCGTCTGTCCACAGGAGGCTGGGGAGGACGCCTCGAACAGCCTGGGGTGGCCCTGGTGGCAAGTCTTCCTTGCATTCGAAAACGGGAAACAAATTCCTCTTACAGGAGGGCTTTACTTACTTCTCGTCTTTAAAATTTCAAATGGAACGGATCATGGGAATTCACATTATTCTTGGGCTCCCTAAAGCTTTACACATGACTGATATACAAACACTTTTCACGAGGAAGGTCGCCTTTTTGGTCTCTCTTTGGTTGTGTTTTCCAAACTTAACTTTTGGAATCTGAGGCAGTGCTGTTTAAGCCGCTGTCCTTGTGTTTTGTGCCAATTAGTTCCTTTAAGCGGTTCGTTCCACACTTTTCGACCCCAGGCAGCGTCTGAGCCGAGAAACTTAACTGCGTTTCCCAAAGACCCTTCCTGGGGATCCCTCTTTTCTTTCTCCCAAGCGACTCAATTCATGACACCGTTTGACTAACCAGGAAAACGACCCCCCCCCATTTTCTTTCTCAATTAAAACGAGATGGAGATGTTGGGGTGGACAGCAGCTTCGCCTTCAGCGCGCGGGAGAGACGGCCGCCTGGGGCGCGGGTGCCTGGTGGCTGAGATCCGCGTCAGCGCCACTCTCTGTCGGATGCTTTACTTTTCCTGGGTGGGTGGGTGGGTGGTGGTGTTAGCTCCACCAGCTTCCGCTCCCAGGAATTAGTGTCAAAATCCACGTTCAATTTCCCAGGGAATGAGGCTCCCCCATTACTTTCGTTCCCTCTCCCTACAACTTACTGGTTTAGAATGCGAATTACAATTGAGCCTCTTACCTGAAAATTGCCTTTCTTTAATCTGATTGTACTACGAAGGATAAACACAGATACTGCAGTGTCCTGTTTATTCGCAATTCACTTTTCGGGTCGGGTTGTTAGTTTCAATGCCTTCCTTCCGGCTGGGGCTCTAGGCTCCGCCCGGCGCTCTGGGCGCCCTCCGCCCCCGGGCGCGCGGCCAGGCCCCGGCTGTGCACTCAGCCTGCAGCCGGCCTATGACCGCACTAGCACCGAGTGGAGGGCGCTGCCTTTGCTCTCAGCCGCGCTGGGAGCCGTGGGCTGCAGGGAGGCGGCGGGCGAGGCGGTGGCCGCGGGGCACACGGTGGACTGTGGCTGCTGACTGGCCGTGGGGCCGGTGAGCGCGGGCGGCAGCGCGGCCACCGGAGGCAAAGCGGGCGTGGGCTTGATGGGCACCGGCACGGCGGGCAGGCTCTGGCTGGCCGAGTGACACAGGGCCTTGACCGGCACCCCGAAGGCCCCATACTCGGGTCCCACGGGCACCCCCGCGGCAGCTGCAGCCGCCGCGGCTGCGGCCACCGAATCCATGACGCCGACGTGCGGCCACACGGAGCCGACGACGTTGCCGAGCTGACCGGGCACCGGGTAGCCCAGGTGGTGCATGACGGAAGCCAGGGGCAGCCCGCCGGCCTGCAGCACGCCCTTGTAGTCCCGGCCGATGATGTTCTCGATGGCGAACGGGTGCTTGAAGCCCGACGTGGAGGCGGCGGCGGCAGCCGCGGCGGCGGCGGCAG
>NW_006399858.1:6589960-6592460 GCF_000299155.1 Elephantulus edwardii
GCCCTCCCGGCCCCGCGCCCGGCGCGCCCTTGGCGGTGCCCGCGTGCAGGTGCGCGTGGTCGGCGCGCAGCACCTTGAAGCGCTTACGGCGCCGCAGGAAGCTGCCGTTCTCGAACATGTCGCCGCAGTCCGGGTGGAGCGCCCAGAAGCTGCCCTTGCCCGGCTGGTCCGGCCGCCGCGGGATTTTGATGAAGCAGTCGTTGAAGGAGAGGTTGTGGCGCAGGCTGTTCTGCCAGCGCTGCGTGTGCTCGCGGTAGTAGGGGAAGCGCTCCATGATGAACTTGTAGATGTCGCTCAGCGGAAGCATCTTCTCGGCAGAGTGCTGGATGGCCATGGCGGTCAGCGAGATGTACGAGTAGGGCGGCTTTTGGTCGCTGTACGAGCTCTTCCCTGGCCGCGGCATCGCCCCTGGAGCCTCCACCGCCCTCTGGCCCACGCTGGGCCTCAGTGTCGCTGCGAACCCGGTTCCTGAGGCCTAGATGCCCCCACTAAGCCTAATGCGTCCCCGAGCCCAGCCACCCCTCCGTCCCTCCCTCTGGGCCTTCTAGCCTGCTCTGGGGCGTCTGGCAGTGGCTCTCTGGCCAACTCAGCTCGGTATCGCTTGCAACTTTTGACCCCGACGGTCGAAGCCCGCGCGCAGTCACGGGTGGAAGCGCCAGGGTCACTGTCGCCTTCTCGGTGTCTTCTCCTGGCCGCCCTGAGGCTGAGCGCAGGAGCCTGAGAAAGAGGGGCCCGTGCCGACGGGCCGTGCTCTCTCTCGACCCGAAGGAAGACCTGCCCAAGTCCGCTTAGAGGAAGTGGGGACTCGGGCGCTTTAAAATCAAGTTGCCACTTGCAGTCTTGGGGCAGGAGACGAGGAGACTGGTGTGCGCCCTGGACGCGATCCCCAGGCGCGACTCTCCGCTATTCGGTTGTGGAGTTGGGTTTTCCTGGAGAGAGAAGGCGAAGGAAGCTCCGCCTCGGGCAGCCTGGGCTTCTCGTCTTCTCTGGCGATTTGCAGAGGCGCCGGGGAGAGAAGGATGCTGGAGTACACCAAAGCTCGAGGGGAAAAGTTTGTTGGTTACTGCCGCCGCAGCGTCTGCGAGTTTCCGAAGCTGCTGGGGCACAGGACGGCGCGGGCGGCTGCTGGCGAGGGTGCCTCGGAGGCGAAGTGAGGGCCAGCTGACCCTCCGGGCTCCGCCGTCCGCGCTGCAGCTGCCGCCGCTCGCCGGGCGGCTGGAGCAGGAGAGGTGGCGGTGGCTGCTCTGGAGGCGACGCGCTCTCCTGGCTGCGTTTTGTAATGGTCCCGGAGATGCCGAGACCCCCGCAGCTCGCGCTTTGAGACTATCACATGACCGAGGCTGAGGGACTCCACTGCGGCGTCTCTAGCAAACGAAGGGGCACCGAGGCCTGTGCCGGGCCCTCGCCTCCACCTCCATCCCGGTGCTCATCCCCTCCCCCGCATTCACCCCAGGTCCGCAGCCCCCACTGCGACTGTGGGGCAGGGAGTGCCGGCTGCCCCGCAGGGAGGGGGAGAGCGGGTGAGGTCCTGGTCGCTGCGCCCCACCAGGGCGCATGGCAGAGACCGACAGAACGCAGCCTCTGTGGGCTCTTCTTAGACCTCTCCCTCCTTCCCTTCTTTCACCATTCCCTCTTCCCACCTTCCCAGCCCGCGCGTCTCCAGCCTGTAAAACTCCGTGATTAGCCGCTGGAGACCAAGTCCCGCGCACAACTTCCTCAAGGTCTTTTTTCTTCAAGAACTCTGGATGCCTGAAAGGTTGGAGCAACTAGGAAGGAAAACCTGGGGAATTTTCCTCAAATGCCAAATTCATCACCATTTTCTTGAAAGCAGGCTGGTGCTCCGCGCCAAATAGAGTTAGGGAAGCGTGAGTCTGATCCTCTGATCTTCTGAACTTCTGTCTAGAGGGAGAGACTAATGCAAAATTGTGACTATAGAATAAGTACCAAGGTTGATGGAGGTGCCACAGTGCTTCCCAGGAGTGAGTGGATGTGCTTCTCTGGAATGGTGACATGGAGCCGTTCCTAGGGTCCCAGTCAGCTAAGTGTGTCCAAGAAGTTTCTGCTATTCTTACACATCTAAGGAATGGGAAAGAATGTAAATGAAACAGGATGTCACATTATCAAAACACAGGGCCTTGGCCTCACCTGGGAAGGACAGATGGCTACCCTGGGGCGCAGAAGCAGGTTCTCTGCATTCAGCCATACCGCCTCACAGCAAAGCCCAACCCAACCTGGTTTGGATCACCTTTGCGCTTAGTCTAAGAGGAAAGTGTTTTGAAACAAATAGACCCTTTTCGCGTCTCTGGGCCTGTCTGTGAAATGAGATGTCTGAGGGTGGAAACTTCCTGGGTCCCTTCCAATTAGTTCAGTGATGATGGAGAGTAGTAGTTAGGGATTGAGGCGCAGATGGCTTTTGAGTTTTCTACACTTAAAGTTGGCAGACTGGTTCTCCACCACCGTAGTGACTGACACCAGGCTGAGTGTTTTCAGTTGACTCTTG
>NW_006399858.1:6597460-6615284 GCF_000299155.1 Elephantulus edwardii
GTCCCTCCCAAGTTAGGTAATTATTTACAAAATCTTTGCTCCTGCGTGCTGCGTAGTATTTCATTGTGTGAATGTACCATAATCTCTCAATCCTTTCGGCTGTGGTTAGACATCTGAGCGGTTTCCATGTTGTTGCAATGGTGAATAACGCTGCTATGAACACTGGTGTACAAGTCTCCATTTGTGCCTCAGTTCTTATTTTTTCAGGGTATATTCCAAGCAATTGAATAGCTGGGTCATATGGAATTTCTATGTTCAGCTTTTTGAGGAAATGCCAACTGCCTACCAGAATGGTTGTACCATTTCACAATCCCACCCACCAAACAATATATGAGTTCCTATCTCACCACATCCTCCCCAACATTTATTCTTAGTTTGTAAATTATGAATGACGCTCTTACAAATACGAAGGTGACTCTCCAGAATAAAGAGGTGCCTTGGTGGTACAGTGGTTAAGCACTTGACAGCAAACCCACAGGTCTCTCTGTGACAAAGATATGGCAGCTCTGGAAAGATTACAGTTTTGAAAACCCTGGGAAAGGGTCAGGGCCAGTCTTGCTCTATCCTGTAGGGTAGATGTGAGTCAAACCCACTTAAGGAAATGAACATTTCCTTGGAAGGGGCTTGTGCTCATTATTAGTGTCACCTGCATTAGTTCATTGATAGTATTAATAACATAGAAGATACTCTTTTAAAGTTAATGAAGTCTTCCCCTGAAGATTATACTTACATTGCTGTTGTTGTTGATTGCCTTCGAGTTGAGCACGACTCATAGTGACTCTAAAAACAAAAGGCCTGAAGCCTTTCTATAACTATCGGCTTTTATCAAAGTTTACAGAGTTTCTGGAGGCATGTTGTTTAGGAAGTGGATGCCACTCTTGCAAAAAACAAGCAAAATAACCCCAACAACAGCAAAAAAAAAAAAAACCCAACCAAAAAACCCCCCAAAACATTGTTTTGATGTTTTATATTGCATTAAATGTTCTTTATGTTGTTTTAGATGAAGTACAGCCAGAATACCCCTTAGGAGTGAGAATGGCAAGACTTCCTCTTCATTGTCGAGAAGAGCACTGAAATCCCATGGACGGTCAAGAGTACGAACAGATATGTCTTGGACAGGGTACAGCCAGAGGGCTCTTTGGAGGCAAGAAGGATGAGGCTTCACCTCACATACTTTGGACCTGTTGCTAGGAGGGACTATTCTTTGGAAAAGGACATGGTGCTGGGAAGGATGGAGGGTTGGTGAAGGAGAGGGAGACCCTTATCCAGATAGAATGACATGGTGACTGCTGCAATGGTCTCTAGTTGAGAAGCCAAATAGACTCCATTGTATGTAGCATTCACCCCATTTGAGTAATCAAACCCTGTCTTTGCAAGATTTCTGCCCTGAGTCCTAAAGTTTTGTCTTGACCCGTTTCCCAAAATAGCAGTTGCTATTGTTTATGTAAACATTTTGCACTGTACCCTTGATAAACCTGAGGTGTAGATGTTTTGTACTGTACCCATGACTATGTCACTGTACCCTCAGAAATATGTCAATAGCAGGATATTGTAGCCTGGGCACATGCAGCTCAGCATCTAAAGGAGAGTAAGAATATAAAAGCATCTAGCTGAAGGTAAGAAATTGGGGAATCCTATCGTGTTGCTGGAACTCCCCCCACCCCCTGCTGCGCAGAGAATGAAGGACCTCACTTGTAATCCTGCCGTGTGTGTCTCTTACTCCATTGGGCAAAACATAGTGTGTCTGGGAGTGTGAGGATGGCACAGGAAAGAACAGGGTTCAGATCTTTTGTTCATAGGGTCACTATGAGCCATACTTGACTCCATGACACCTAGCAACAATAACAACAGCAACATGCCCAGAGTATGTGAGGCAAAGCCTCATCATTTTTGCCTCCAAAGAGCACTCCAGCTACACCCTCCCCAAGCCATATCTATTTGTTCTCTTGGCTGCCCATGGGATGTTCAGTGCTCTTCTCCAACACTACTGCTCAAAGGAATCAATTCTTTTTCTGTCATCCTCATTCATTGTCCAGCCCTCAGATGCCCAACAAGTGATTGGAAAGACCATGGCTTGAATCGAACACACATTAGTCCTCAAACTGACATCGTTATTCCTCAATAATTTGGATAGGTCCCTAACTGCGGATTTTCCCAGCTGGCTGGGTAGACATGACATTCTTCTTGCCCACGTAGACCTGATAGGCCCTGGCCATCTAGACATGGCATTCCCTTTGTTCCCCCTTATCCAGAAGTCTTGGCCTTGTAGCTCCGTCATTCCCATTATCTGAATATGTCTGGCAAACACTGGCTGCGTAGACCTCACATTTCCAATGTCAGAATAGACCTGCCAAAAGCTGGCTGTGTAGACACGTCATTCTCATTGTCACAATAGACCTGGCAAGCCCCAGCAGTGCAGACACACGACTTCCGCTTGTCTGCATAGACCCGGCAGACATTGACCATGTACACTTGCCCTTCCCATTGTCTGCATAGACACAGCAAGTCTAGGCCGCATAGACCTGGCATTCCCATTTCCTGTGTACACCCAACGAATTACGGCCACATAGACCCCACATTCTCACTCTAACAGTAGACCTGGTAAGTCCTGGCTGCATAGACAGAGCATTCCCTTGTCTGCATAGACCCAACAGGCCCTGGCCCTTTACACCTGTCATTCCCATGTTCTGTATGGACACAGCAAGCCCCAGTGGCCTAGACCCAGAATTTCCATTGTCAAAATAGACCCAGAAAGCCCCAGCCACATAGACATGGCATTCTCCTTGTCTGGATAGAACCAACAGGCCCAGGCCATATGTACTTGGCTTTCTCATTTTCTTCTCATTGTCTGCATAGCCACAGCCAGTCTCAGGCTGTGTAGACCTGTCATTTCCAATGTCCCAGTTCATCCAGAACACTAGTGACATAGACCTGACATTCCCACTGGCAGAATGTTGTTGTTGTTGTTGATTGCCATAGAGCTGAGCACGACTTATATAGCAACTCTATGAACAAAAGATCTGATGTCTTTCTATAACTATTGTTGTTTCTCCAAGTTTATAGAGTTTATAGTGGTTTAAGAAGTGAATTTCACTCCTGCTTCCCAAACTGTCTTAAACTGGGAGCTTCACCAAACACTGTCTACTTTGGACAACCATTGGGGCATTTGACACCCCAATGGCACAAGGTTCAGCATCACAGCAAACCCAAATTACCTCAGTACAGCAAATTGATAGAAGAGTGTGGACCATCTGAGCCTTCTGAAACAGTTTGAACACTTGGATCCTCAGAATCAACACACATTTGAGGCCCGGGACCTGGAGCTGCTTATCAGACAGCAGGCTCTGGCCACCTAAACCTGGCAGTTCCATTTTCTCCATAGACACTGCAAGCCACATAGACCTGGCAAGTTCCAGCCACATAGACACGGCATTCTTTTTGTCTGCATAGACCAGACAGGCCCTGCCTGTCTACACCTGGCACAAAATGCAGGAAAAAACAGAAAAACAAATAATTTTTAAGTTATAACTATAATTATCCATTTATTTCAGCAAAGACTTGACTAACTTTACAAGAGTATCTCCTATTATTAATACTATCAATGAATTAATGAGGATGACACTAATAAGGAGCACCAGTCCTTTTATGAAAATGTTAATTTCTGTAGGTGAATTTGACTCATGTCAATCCTATAGGGCAAAACAGATCTGCTTCTGCCCCTTCCCCAGGGTTTCAAAATCTGTAATCTTTATAGTATTACAATAATATGTGCAAGGAGCTGGAGTCAGAAAATCAAAAGGGCTGAAGTCACTCAGCATTTCTTAAGCTGAAGGAACTAAAGAATAAGTTCAAGCCTCAAGTTGAAATATTTAAGGATGCAATGAGTAGAATATTGAATGATCCAGGAAGCATTAAAAAATATGAAAGAAGTATACAAAGTCATTGTACCAAATAGAGTTGATTGACACAGAAGAATTTAATGAAGCAACTTATGATCAAGAAGCAATGGTGATGAAGGAGAAAGTACAGGCAGCTCTGAAGGACTGGGCAAAAATAAAGTCCAAGGAATTGATGGAATACTAATTGACATATTTCACAAACTGATGCTGCCCAAGATGTACTCACCAGGTTGTGCCAAGAAATCTGGAGGTCACCTACTTGGCCAACTGACTAGAAGAGATCCATACTTATTCCCATTCCAAAAAAGGAGAACTGACAGAATGTGGAAATTATTGAATAATAACACTCATATCATATGCAAGCAAAATTCTGCTGAAGATTATCCAGAAATGACTGAAACAGTACATTGACAGAGAACTACCAGAAATACAAAAACTGGGTTTAGAAGAGATCATGGCACTAGAGACATTATTGCTAATGTCAGATGGATCTTGGCAGAAAGCAAAGAATACCAGGAATGCCTATCTATGTTTCATTGACTATGAACTATTGACTATGCAAAGGCATTTGACTGTGTGGATCACAACAAATTGCTGCTAACCTTGGGGAGAAGGAGAATCCCAGAACACTTGATTGCACTCATGAGAAACCTACATTCAGATCAGGAAGCAGTCCTCGGAATAGGGCAAGGAAACATTGTGAGGTTCAAAATTAGGAAAGGAGTGCATCAGGGATGCATCCTGTCTCCATACCTTTTCAATCTGTATACAGAACAGATCATTCAGGAGGCTGGGCTTTATGGGTAATACAGCATCAGGATTGGAGGAAGAAGACTCATTAACAACCTACCCTATGCAGATGACACAATTTTGCTTGCTGAAATGGAGGAGGACCTCAAGCACTTGCTGCAGAAGGTCAAGGACTGTAGTCTTCAATATGTATTGAAGCACAACATCAAGAAAACAAAGATTCTCACCACTGGGCCAATTTGCAGCCCTATGATAGATGGAGAAGAGTTTGAGTTTGTTAACAACTACAGTTTACTCATCTCCACAGTCAGGAAATAAAAAAACTCTCCAGAGTACTGAGAAGCAACAATGTCAGTCTAGAGACTAAAGTGGGCTTGATCCAGGTCTTTGCAATTACTTGCTATGCATCAGAGAGCTGGACAACGGCTAAAGATGACAGAAGAAGAATCAAAGCTTTTGAGTCGTGGTGCAGAAGAAGAGCCTTGAACATATCATAGACTGCTAAGAAAACAAATAGATCTGTCTTGGTGAGGGTGAAACCAAGTTTCCCCATGGAGGCTAGTTTTTGTATCTCCGTCTCACATACTTTGGGCACATGGTCAGGAGAGGGTGGTCCTTGGAAAAGGACATCATGCTTAAAAGGGTGGCAGGACAGTGCAGAAAAGAAAGACCCCCAGTGAGATGGATTGATATTGGAAGTGGAGTATTGGAGGTAGGTAGTTATGTTGCAGTCAGTGAGACTAGCTCAGGATAGGGAAGGCTTCAGAGCTGTGTAGCTCTCAAGGTCATTTGATGGCACATAAACAATAACAACAACAACAATCTCTATAGAGCTGCCACTTCTTTGTCACAGAGAGACCTGTAAGTTAGTTGTCAAGTGCTTAACCACTATACCACCAAGGCTCCTCTTTCTTCTGGAGAATCATCTTTGTATTGAAAGATACTGGTCAATCCCTAGGTCTTCTAAACAACCCAGCAAGTCATCAGAAATGGCCTTGAAGGAATTACTGAGGAAGTCTGGTCCCATTGAGCTTTTAGATAATTCCAATCTCTGCTCTTTCTGACCGCAATAACGTGTGACCTGAGTCAAGAACCCCCAACTACATTCCCTCAACCCAGAGAAACATAAGTTATTTTTGTTGTTATGTACCATTGACTTGCTTGTAATACATAACAACCCTACTACAATAGAGTAGCCCTGAAACCTACTCTATCCTGTGCCAACTTTACTGTCTCTGTCACACCTACCTTTGTAACCTCAGTTACTTGGATCAGTCCATCTCATCCATGGTCTTCCTGTCTTTCTCTGTCCTTCCACCCTTCCAAGCATGGTGTCCATCTCCAAGGACTTGTCCTTCCTTGTGATATGCCCAAAGTTTCTCAGATGAAGCCTTAGAATCCTTGTCTCCCAGGAGGAGCCTGGCTTCACCCTCTCTAGGATGAACCTGTTTGTCCTCCTGCCAGTCTATGGTATATTCAATACTCATCTCTAGCACCACTGCTGAAAGGTATCAATTCCATAGTCATTGTACAGCTCTCTGATGCATAGCAAGCAATTGAGAAGACTATGGCCTGGATCAGGCGTACCTTAGTCTCCAGACTGTTTTCGTTGCTCTTAAGTACTTTGGAGAGGTCCCTGACAGCTGACTTTCCCAATGAAATTCATCTCTTGATTTCTTGGCTTCTGGTACCAAGAGTGTTGATTGTGGAGTCAAGCAAATGAAAGCTGTTAACAATTTCAATTTCTTCATCATCTATCATAATGATGCCAGTTGGTCCAGTTGTGAGAATCTTTGTTTTCTTGATGTTGAGCTTCAACCCATACTGAAGGCTGCAGTCTTTGATCTTCTGCAGCAAGTGCTTCAGGTCCTCCTCAGTTTCATCAAGCAGGGTTGTATCATGTGCGTTACACAGGTTGTTGATGAGTCTTTCTCCAATCCTGATGCCACATTCCTCCTCATACAGCCCAGCCTCCTAGATGATCTGTTCTGCATGTAGATTGAAAAGGTATGGAGACAGAATACATCTCTGGCATAAATCATTCCCCATTTTGAACCATGCAGTATGTCTCCTTGCTATGTTCTGGCAACTGCCTCCTGGTTCAACTATAGGTTTCACATAAGCACAATCGTATATTCTGGGATTCCTATTCCTCTCAGAATCAGCCACAGTTTGTTGTGATCTACACAGTCAAATGCCTTTGCGTAGTCAATGAAACACAGATAGACATTCCTCTGGTACTCTCTGCTTTCATCCAAGATCCATCTAGCATTAACTATAATGTCCCTAGTGGCCTCGTCTAAACCCAGTGTGCACATCTGGTAGTTCTCTGTTGATGTGCTGCTTCAGCTGTTTTTGGATAATTTTCAGCAGAATCTTGCTTGCATGTGTTATTAATGATATTGTTCTGTAAACATAAGAGTGAACAATTAATTGTTTTTAGGGCATATTTTGGCATGGTTTATTACACAGCAATGTAAAACAAGAATATATACCTCCTATCTATTTCTTACAATCCCCCCCCCCACCGTGTTGTCTCTGCAATGTTTTGAATGCATCAGGCTGTTGTGAGCTAGCCTAGATTAAAGCATTTATACTGGGAAATTATGTTTCTAGAATGATTAGCAGGAGATAGACAATGTGGCAATCTAATATAATTAAATATTTCTGTTACTGGTCCAAAGAATTAAAATATTCAACTAGTAAAGAAAAGGTAGAATATTAAGTCTACTCGGAGCAGCCTCAGAAAAATGTCTATCTACTTTGAAAAAAAAATCAGTCATTGAAAACCTTACAGAGCAGAACATCACTATTCTGACATAAATGGGTTTTCCATGAGTTGAAATCGACCCAACAGCAATTGCTAAGTAATAATTTAGGGTTAGAAAAGAGATGGGAGACCCACACCTTCCCTATGGTCTATCTCATTATTTGATATTCTATTTTACAACAATAGTAAGAGAGTTGATTATTTTGCACAGTAAAGTATTTAGTAGTAATAAATGATGAGGTGTGAGGTGAGAATACTATTGACTATGATGGTTGAAGGTATATTTGAGCTTGCTTGGGTCATGATCCTTAGTGGTATGGCAGTTATATAATGATGTGATTAAGGCCACGTGGGAATGACCTCATCTAATGCCACAAAGGGGAACTGTCCCCATCAACAGCAGCAGTAACACAAAACCATTCCCATGAAATCAGACATATCCCTCACACTCCCATACCTCTTTCTTCTCATCTCAATACTAATCTTACTACTTTATTGTGTCCAAAATCCAATATAATAGCTCAGAGACGACATGGAACCAAGTTGGGGAAGTCAAAAGTTTATAATCCAGATTAGTAGCAGAATACAATGAGGACAGTTTCTGAAATGTGCTCACAGGCACCTCAGCCTTAACCTTCACAGTTTTAGACCAATACTAACAAGATCTCAGTCCTGCCAGTATTAGGTCTCTGCCCCTCCCCCAGAGTGTCAAACAAACTTGAGCAAAGGTTCTTAGCTTATCTCTGGTTTTGTTTGTAGAGGAATAGCCGTCAGCTTTGCCTCATGTTGGGTCTCTGTTCCTCTGCTTTGTCTGTGGCAGCTGCTGGGGTGGCTTATGTTCTCTTGCTGCTGCTTCTCCTCTTCCTGATGGGGAAGGCGTTATCTACTACTGGAGCTGCTCAATTTATTGGCTAGACTAGCCAATTCTCTTGTATACTGGTGAAACTCGAGAGTCCTCTTGTGGATTGCTGAGATCGCTAATTCCCTTTCGGATAGTCTAACCTTATTTACATATTTCCACCCATCAACATGGTCAAGTCGGATTCTATGGCTAGGAAAGTAATATTGAGTGATGAACTTCACAGATGTGATTTGACAGTTATGCAATGATGTAATTTGACAGTTATGTAATGATGTAGTCATCTTCCATTTTGTGATCCAATGATACTGTTCTCCCATTTTTTCCTAATGTTGGTTTTCACATAAAGATCTGGTCTTTGTGATCTGATTGTGTCAATGAATGATGAATGAGGTACTGGTTTTCTTAAAAGCTTCTTGAGAGCTGACACTAGAGGATATTCCTGTCAGGATATGGCATACTTCTATTGAAATTTCTATCTCAGTCATGTGAATTATTTAATAAAGATCGTTGTTTTTCCTTAGAAAATTTATAGTTGCATTTTGCAACTACAAATGGTTGCAAATAAACAAAAATACTCTCTTTTTCAAAATAAGGATACCAAAACCAAGCAGTGCACTCAAAGTTGCCCACATTTCTAAGATACAATGTGCTGATGATCAGGATTGTGTTGTAACCTGATTCTGCCCCATTAAGTTTTCCTTTTAAACTATTTATATAAACCCTTTATAGTGTCTATTTTCACCTTTCATCCCTGAATCTTCAACTAGAGATAAACATTTGTAACTATATACTCCAACCCTGGATGAACAGTAGATTTGTTTCATTGATATGATAAAAAGATAATTATTTTACAGCCCTGTAACCACCCTTTTATTATTATTATTTTTTTATGTGTGTACCGTCAAATCGGATCTGATTGGTACAGGAGGCAATTGTTCCTCCTTCTTCAGCAGAGCATCTGGTGGATTTGAACTGCACACCTCTGGGATTGCAGTGCAGCTTCTTGCCACTAGACCACCAGAGCTCACTGTAATCTTTTGTGGAAAAAGAAAGTTCAGGATTTTTCCGACTTAAAAATAATATCCTCAATCCCTTTAGAACTTGTGTGGTAAGCATGAGGCCAGCAGTACCTGATATCTGCTAACTTCACAAGCAGCTGTTGTTGATGGTGCCATTCAAGTCAAG
This sequence comes from Elephantulus edwardii, assembly GCF_000299155.1. Lineage (NCBI taxonomy): Eukaryota > Metazoa > Chordata > Mammalia > Macroscelidea > Macroscelididae > Elephantulus > Elephantulus edwardii. Next base: position 6,606,927 of record NW_006399858.1, read on the forward strand.
TGTGATCCATAGTGAGCCTATGAACAATAGATCTGAACCCTACCTTATCCTGTGTCATCCTCACAATTTTTGACACTATTGAGCCCATTGATGCAGTCACTGTTTCACTCTATCTCTGGTTCAGGGTCTTCTTCTGTTTGCCAACATTCCACTTTCCCAAGCATGATGTCCCTCTCCAAACCCCTCCTAGCATATGCCCAAAGTATGTGAGGCAAGCCTTATAATCTTTGCCTCCAAGGAGCACTCTAGCTGCATCTTCTCTAAGACATATATGTTTGTACTTTTGGCATTCCTTGAGATGTTCAATACTCTTCTCCAACACCACAGCTCAAAGGCATCAATTCTTCTTCTGCCATCATTAATCAGCTGCCAGACGCATAGCAAGTGATTGGAAATTCCATGGCATAAATCAGATGCACCTTAGTCCTCAAACTAACATCATTTCTCCTCAATAATTTGGAGAAGTCCCTGACTGTAGGCTTTTCCAGTGCAATTCATCTCTTTATCTCCTCACTGCTGGTACCAAAGGCGTTGATCTTGAAACCATGTAAGTTGAAGTCTTTGACAGTTTCAATCTTTTCTCTCTCCATCATGTTGTTGCCTATTGGTCCAGTGGTGAAGATTTTTGTTTTCTTGATGTTGAGATGCAATGCATATTGAAGGCTGTATTCTTTGATCTTCTACAGCAAGTACTTTAAGTCTTCTTCATTTTTGGCAAGCAAGGTTGTGTAAGCTGTATAACATAGGTTACTGACAAGTCTTCCTCTAGTCCAGCTTCTCAAATAATTTGCTCAGCATACTGATTGAATAGTTATGGATAAAGTATACAACCCTGACACACATCTTTCTTAATTTTAAGTCATGCAGTACTTTCTTGCTGTGTTCTCACAACAGCTTCTTGGTCTAGGTATAAATTTCACATAAGCACAATTAAGTGTTCTGGGATTCCCATTCTTCTCAATGTTAGCTGTAGCTTGTTATGATCCACACAATCAGATGCCTTTGCATAGTCAATAATAAGCATTTTTCTGGTATTCTTTGCTTTCAGTCAGGATACATCTGACAGCAGGAATGATATTCCTATTGCCAGGGCCTCTTCTAAAACCTCTTGAATGCTGGCAGTTCTCCATGCATTGTTCCAGACATTTTTGAAAGATATTCAGCAATATTTTGCTTGCATGTGATATTAATGATATTATTTGATAGTTTCCCCATTCTGTTATATCACCTTTCTTGGGAATGGGCACAAATATGGATCTTTCTAGTCAGTTGACCAAACAGCTGTCCTTCCAGATTTCCTGGCACAGATGAGTGAGTGAGCACTTCCAAGGCTGCATCTCTTAGTGGAAGCATGACACTTGGTATCTCATTGATTCCTGGAACCTTATTTTTTTACCAATTTCTTCAGTGTATCTTGAACTTCTTCCTTCATTACCTGGCTCTTGAGCATATGGTACTTCTTGAAATATTTCAGTGTCAACCAATTCTCTTTGGTACAGTGCTTCTATGATTCCCCCTTCGTCTTCTTTTGATGCTTCCTGGATCATTCAAGATTTTCCTATATAGATCTCTCAGTATTGCAACTTGAGATTTGAATTTGTTTTTCCATTCTTTAAGCTTGAGAATTAAGAAGAGAGTTCTTCCTTTCTTATTCTCCTATTCTAAGTCTCTGCATACATATTTCAAATATTATACTTTGTCTTATATTCAATGCTTCAAATTTTTTCTTATGATTTTTAAATTTGGTCAGAAAGACTCACGATCGTATTTTGCTTCTTATGGACTTATTTTGATCTCTTCAACTTCAGCTTGAACTTACACATCAGTAATTGATGGTATGCTCCACAGTCAGCACCTTGCCTGTTTTTGACTCATGATAAAGAGCATCTCCAATGTTTCTTCCCACGGATGTGGTCTATCTAATTCCTAGGCAGTCCATCAGATAAAGTCTATGTGTAAAGTCACCATTTGGATTTTTAAAAAATGTATTTCCAATAAATAAATCATTGAAAGTATAAAAGTTGACTGCTCTATTTCCAGCCTCATTTCTGTCACCAAACCTATTTGCATTCTAGTTACCAGTTACCATTAACACATCTGGATTGCATGTTTGATCAATTTTGCAATGCAAAATTTGGTTAAAATCTTCAGTTTCCTGTTCTTTGGCTTTAGCTCCTCTTTGACTTTATCACAAGGGGTGAGAACCCCTATTACAGCATTAACAGCACAAATCTGATTCCAGTGTGGAGTCAGACATGGCCTCTAACCTCTACACGCCAAATAGTTCTAATATTTATGATACTAACCATCTCTCACATGGCAGTCTATTTCTCCTATGTGGCCACATAAAACTTCTAGATAATACTTATGGTAATGTGGTTTCTTAGGGAAATAGCAAGAATGGAACAGAAAGACTCAGGACACAAGTCTTCAATCAGGGCTGCCTCTTAACCTTGCTTAAAGGCAGGTCTAGCTCTCTGATCCTGTGTCTCGAGATCTAGCCTCGTTCGTCCCTGCTTGGTCAGAGAGTCAAATATATTTTGGCTCTGCCATATGTGAATTAACTTAGTCGCATAAGGATAAATACCACATAAGACTATCATTGTAAAAACAGGAGGATAGCTAGTAAAGCATGCATGGGAATCCAAGGGGAGAAAGGGTGAGAGCAGAGGGATGAGGGCAGGGAGGACATCACGTGTTCTAACAATCTGGTGGGTGGAGGGAGTCAATAAAGGAAATGAGAAAAATCTGGTGGGGATCTAAAAAGATGATGTAATGATGGACATAGTTTAATAGCAACTGATTTTATAAAATACAATGAATGGGAATGACTGTATGAAGGATAATGTGAAATATAATGTACATGAATTTGTATGCATATACCAATATAAAATAAAAATGAAATTAAATTAGCTGACAACAATTTGGGACAAGGGGTGCATTGTGAGGTGGGTTGGGGGAGGGAGAAGGGAGGTTAGGGAATAAAAAAGTAATTAAAACACGTTTGGGCATAGTTGTTGTTGTTAGATGCCATGGAGTTGAGTATGACTTATAGCGACCCTATGAACAAAAGATCTGAACTCTGTTCTATCTTGTGCCATCATCACTTCCTAACACACAAGAGCCCATTGCAGCAGTCACCATATCAATCCACCTGGCTGAAGGTCTTCCCCTTCTTTGCTGACCTTCCATCCTTCCCAGTATCATGTCCTTCTCCAAGAACTAACCCTTCTAATAACATGCCCAAAGTATGTGAGGTGAAGGCTCATCATTCTTGCCTCCAAAGAGCACTCTAGATGCACCCTCTCCAAGACATATCTGTTTGTTCTTTGGGCCATCCATGGGATGTTCTGTGCTCTTCTCCAAAATCACAGATGAAAGGCATCAATTCTTTTTCTGTCATCCTTATTCATGGTACAGATCTCTGATGCATAGTAAGTGATCAGAAAGACTATGGCCTGAATCAGATGTACCTTAGTCCTCAAGCTGACATCATCACTCCTCAGTAATGTAGAGAAGCCCCTAATTGCAGATTTTCTTAATGTAATGCATCTCCTTATTTCCTGAATGCTAGTACCAAGGGTATGAATTGTAGATCCAAGCAAGATGAAGCTGTTGACAGTTTCAATCTCCTCTCCATCCGTCATGATGCTGCCTATGGGTCCAGTGATAAGGATTTCTGTCTTCTTGACATTGAGATTCAAACCATACTGAAGGCTGCATTTCTTGATCTTCTGAAACAAGTGCTTCAAGTCCTCCTAACTTTCAGCAAATAAGGTCGTATCATCTGCATATTGTTGTTGTTGTTAAGTGCCGTTGAGTCGCAGGCAACTCATAGAGACCCTATGAAGGAGAGTCCTCGATGCTTGGATGCCTTTCATCCTCTCTCCAGGTTCATAGGGTTTCCGAAGGCAAGATATTATGGAAGTGGATGCCACTCCTCCTTCCAAGCTTGTTTTAATTGGGGAGTTCCACCCCACTCTCTGTACACATTGGGTAACCAACCATTAACACATTTGACACATCAGTGTTACAGTGTTCAGCCTCACAGCAACCACAAGTGACCGCTGGATGGGAACTTGTACACCAGGGCTATACGACCTAGAGGAATGTCTGAACAAAAACAATGAAAGACAGGCCCAAGGGCCGCAGGGCCCTACGGTGTCTTACCAGCCCAGCACGTCCCAGTGCTGGCAAACTCCTTGCCCCAGACCCCCAGTTCATCTGGCAAGTCTGCTCTGCCAACCCCCTCGTGGGCCCAAAAGAACCACCACAAGTGCCTGGAGCCCTCAAACCTACCCCGCCTCAAGAAGCCAGGGTCTGGATTCAGCTGACATTAAATATCCCAAGACCCTAGGCAGGGCTTCATTTGCATAACACAGATTATTGATGTTTCCCTCCAATGCTGATGCCACACACCTCTTCATAGAGTCCAACTTCTTGGACAATTTGCTCAGCATACAGATTTTGAGTTCTCATTCATTCATTGTTGCACTGTTTTCTCTACCCTCCTCCCCAGTTCGTTCTTCTCTCCCCCCCCACCCCGAATGTCCGTTTTAATTGTCCAGTTGCCACAGTGCTTGTCAAAGCCAGGAACACATGGATATTGACATAGTAGGTGTTACTGAGATGAGATGGACCAGCTTTGGCTACTTTGAATCAGATAATCATATGACATACTACGCAGGGAATAAAAAAACGGAAGAAGAATGGTGTTACATTCATAGTCAAAAAGTCAATTTCAAGTTCTATCTTGAAATACATATACAAGGAGGACCCATTAACACCACTATTATTCAAATATACACTCCTACATCTAGCACCAAAGAGGAAGATATTGGGAATTTTTATCAAATCTTGCAGTCTGAAATTGACTGAACATGAAATCAAGATACACTAGTGGTAATTGGTGACTGGAATGAAAAAGTACAAAATAGTAAAGAAGAAGCAGTAGTTGGAATTATGGGCTTGATGATAGAAATGACACTGGAAATAGAAGAATTTTATATTTACAATGATTTATTCATTGCAAATACCTTTTTAAAAAGACACAAGCAATGACTTTACACGTGTAGCTCACCTGAAAGTCTGCATAGGAATCAGACTGATTACATTTGTGGATGAAATCGTTGGAGAAGATCAGTATCAGCAGTCAAAACTAGGCCAGGGGTAGACTGTGGGTCAGATCATCAATTCCTTGTATGCAAGTTCAAATTGAGATTGAAGAAAATGAAAATAAGTCCACTGGAAATAAGATATGACCTTGAATCAGTTCCATCTGAATTTTAAGATCATCTTAGGAATAGGTTTGCAGCATCTAACACAAATAATTGAAGACCATATGAGTTGTGGGGTGATATCAACCATGAAGAAAGAAAAAAAAAAAGGTCATTACAAAAACAGAGGAGAAAGGAAAAATAAATATGGATGTCAGTAGAGACCAAGGATTGCACTGGAGCATCGAGAAGCCAAAACAAAAGAAAAACATATTGAAGTGAAAAAGCTGAATAGAAGATTTCAAAGGGCAGCTTGGGAGGACAAAGCATGTGCAGAGAGAGAACTGGATTGGAGAATAAAAAGGGAAGAATTTGCTCTGCATTTCTCAGGCTGAAATAACTGAAAAACAAATTTAGGCCTTGGGTCTCAATATTGACAGATGACCAATATATCCGATGACCAGAAAGAATCAAAAGAAAATGGAGGAAATACACTGAATCACTGTACAAAAAAATTGACACTGGAAGAGTTTCAGCAAGTGCCATATGAACAGGAGCCAGTGGTAATGAAGGAGGAAATAGAAGCTGCTGTGAAGGCATTGGATGTTTGGAGCTAACCACAGTTCTTACTATTCAAGATCTTTCATTTTCCTGAGTTCCCACCTATTGATTTATCATATTCCAGAATTTATTTCCATATATCACTATTCAAATACATTGATTCTTCTTAGAACTTCCTTATTCATTGTTCAGGTTTCACTGGAATATGGGGTGATTGGAAGTGCCCGGGTGGCATGGATCAAGGGCATCTTAGTCTTCAAAGTCACGTCTTTGCTTTCAAAACACTTTGAAGAGATCTTTTACAGCAGATTGCCCACTGTAATATGTTGTTTAATGTCTTAACTGCTGTCTTCATGAGATTTCATTGTAGATCCAAGTAAAAGGAATCTTTTATGACTTGAATCTTTTTTTCTGTTTATCATAGTCTTGGTTTGTTCTTTCTTTCTGGTTCAAATGTAATCCATATTGAAGGCTGCAGTCTTTTATCTTCATCAGTAAATGTTTTAAATCCTCTTTGCTTTTTGAAAAGCAAACAATTATCATCTACATAATGAGTCTTTCTCCAATGCTAATGTTGCATTCTTTTGTATATAGTTTAGATTATTTGCTCAGTTTTGAGTAGAGGGAGAGAGAAAAAGAGAGAGGGAGAGATATTGAACAGAAATGGTGGTGAAAGAATACAACTTTGGTGCATACTTTTTCTGACTTTAACTCATGTAGAATATTCCTGATCTTTTTTAATTACTGTCTATGTTTTGTAAGGAGCTCTGGTGGCCTAGTGGTAAGAAGCTACACTGCAATCCCAAAGACACACAGTTTGAATCCCGAGCTGTTCTGTGGGAGAAGGATGGAAAATCTCCTCCTGTACAATACAATTTATTGCCTCTGAAAACCTGCTGGAGGGCCAGCTATGGGGCGATGGCTTAGTTCTGACTCAATGGCACATGACAACATTCTATGTCTTGGAGAAGGTGCAGCCAGAGTTTTCCTTAGAAGCAAGGATGGTGAAGCTTTGCCTTACATACTTTGAACATGTTTCTAGAAGAAGAAAAGAACATCATACCAGGAAAGATGGCAGATCAGCAAAAGATAGAACCACCCTCAATGAGAATGATTAACATAGTGACTGCAGCAATGGGTTTAAGTATGTCAGAGATGATGAGGATGGTGCAAGATAGGACAGGGTTCAGATTTGTTCCTAGTGTCAGTTCATATGAGTTGTACTCAACTTGATGGCACATGAATACAACAGTTTATATATAGGGAGACTTATTGGCTAGTGATAAGGAGTTCTACTGTAAACCCAAAAGCATGCAGTATGAAAACACCATGGAAGGGATGGGCACTCTCCTTCCCTACAATTGAACTGCCTCTGAAAAGCTACTAAAGGATCCACTATGAGTTGGTTCTAACTCAACAGTGCATAGCAACAAAGAAAACAGTCTATATATAGGGAGCGCTGATGGCCTAGTGGTAAGGAGTTATGCTGCCAACCCAAACCCACATGGTTCAAATTCACCAGTTGCTCTATGGAAGAAAGAGGAATAATCACCTCTTCTGTGACTTACAGCCTGGAAGGTAAGCAATGAGTTGGTTACAACTCAATTGCACATAACAGTCTATGATGGCAGAGTGGTAACGAGTTGCACTGCCAACCCAAAGGCATGCAGTTTAAATCTACCAGCTGCTCTGTGAGAGTGAGAGGGGCAGTCTCTTCCTATGAAATTTACTGCATCTGAAAACCCAATGAAGGTTCAGCTGTGAGTTCCAGCTTGACAGTACACCACAGCAATAGCAGTTTATATAGAGGTCCTATGTGAGTCCAATTAAGGGTTCTAGAATTTCCATTTTCGTAATTCTATTAATAATTTTTGTGTTCATGACAGTTAAATTCCTTTGCATAGTCAAGAAACATATTTCTACTTTTAACTAATATTAATCTGATATCCCTCACTTAACATTCTTTTCTGAATCTAGCTTGACTTTCTGATGGCTGTCTTGATTTATACCTGCAAGTTGATTTGAATTATCTTCAGCAGAATTTCACTTATGTGTGATGTTAATGATATTGTTTGATAATTTTCATATTTTGTTGGGTCATCTTTTTTTTTTTTTTTGAATGGGGCGGAAACACAGATCTTTTCATCAGTTGGTCAGGTAACTTTAAAATTTCTTGGCAGAGCAGTAGTTTCTTCAGCGCTGCATTCTTTTGTTGAGACATTTCAATTAATATTTCCATCATTTCCAGGCTAGGATTTTGCCAGTGCAGCTTGAATATCTTCCTTCATGACTGTTGGCTCTTGTTCACATACTATCGCCTGAGATGACTGAATGCCAATCTTTTTTTTCTCTTTCTTTTTTTTTTTTTTTGGTAGATTGGCTGCATTTCTTTTACCTTTTGGTGCTTACTGCAGCTTGTCCATAGAATCCTTCAGTTTTACAATGTGAAGCTTGAATTTTTTCCTTTTTTTTTAGCTGTGAAATTCTGTGTATATTCTTTTCTTTTGGTTTTTAGCCTCCAAACTTTGTATATTTATAATAATTTGTTCTCTTAAGATTCTATTCAACTTTTAAACTTTAT
>NW_006399858.1:6615483-6616493 GCF_000299155.1 Elephantulus edwardii
TAACACATTTGACACATCAGTGTCACAGTGTTCAGCCTCAGAGCAACCACAAGTGACCTCTGTATGGCAACTTGTACACCAGGGCTATACAACCTAGATGAATATCTGAACAAAAACAATGAAAGACAGATCTGAGGGCCGCAGATGAAAAGTCACCCACCTTTGGCTTGGTAGCATCGCTTTCTGTCCCCTGGGCCAGCTGATCTCTCTCTCTGTATTGATATTATTGTTGTTAAGGGCCATTGAGTCACAGGCCACTCATAGCGACCCTATGAAGGAGAGTCATCAATGCTTGGGTGCCTTTAAGAGTGGGGTACAACACTCCTTAATCCTATCACGGCCCTAACATAATGTAAAGGAAGTTTCCTTAGGGTACGGCCTGTATTACCTTTATCTCACAAGAGATAAAAGGAAAGAGAAGTGATTTAAGAGCAGCAAGGATGTTAGTATCACCAAGAATTTCCAAGAGTAGAATGAATTTTTTTAGGAAGCTCCTTGGAACCAATGAAAGAAAGGCAAGGCACTTGGAGATCTTCAGGAAACACCAGTGCTACAGATGCTGAAGGAACCTTTCTCCACCACCATTAGAGTTAGCTCTAGGGTAAGTTTCACCTTCTGTAGAGCTGACTGAATTTGGAATTCTAGCCTCCTAAATGGTAAGAGAAAAAAAATTATATTTGTTGAAGCCATCCTCTTTAGAGTTGTAGCTGGGCACCATCTAGTTCTTCTGGTCTCAGAATTTCAGGCTTTTAAAAATTTATTCACTTTACTTTGTTCCAGACAGGGAGACATCAATATTTATCTTCCAGACAAGGAGGCACACAGTGTTTATGGAAGGATTATTTAAATTACATGAATTCTAAAATAGAAATTCTGTAAAATTTAGAGATTAGTACTTTATTTTAAAATATTTTGTTTAAATATTTAAGTGTATTAAATCTCTTTTTGAGACAGTCTCTATATCTGTATGCAGAGGGATATACTTCAAGTTTTATTTTGGCTTTTGTGGG
>NW_006399858.1:6617650-6619599 GCF_000299155.1 Elephantulus edwardii
ACACACACATATAATTCTTGCAAAATTGTATCATGTAGTATCTAGCCTCATTCCTATCACCAAGCTCATTTTTTCTAACTGCTGATTTTTGTTTCCAGCACTTGCATTCCAAACAATTATTTTGACTATGTGTTAGATCTTCTGTTCAGCTCTTTTATTTCAGCATGTTTTCCCTTTGTTTTGGCTTTTCTTTGCCTAGTACCTTTGAGCTGTGGTGTTGGAGAAGAGTATTGAATATAATACCATGGACTGCTAGGAGAACAAACAGGTTCAACCTAGAGAGTGTGAGACCAGGTTGTTCCTTGGAGACAAGGATTCTGAAGCTTCGTCTGACATACTTTGGACATGTTGTAAGGAGGGACCAGTCCTTGAAGAAGGGATGTCATGCTTGGGAGGGGGGAAGGGACAGTGTAGGAGAAGACCCTGGATTAGATGAGTTGATTCAGTGACTGGGGCAATGGGGGTATGTATGTCATAGACAGTAAGACTGGCACAGTATAGAGCAGGGTTTAGGGCTGTTGTACGCAAGGTCACTCAACGGCACATAACAACAACAACAGCAAATCCTGAATGCAGTTTTTAGAGTCTCTTCTGACATTACTTCAGTTTTGTCTTTCTCCTCTGTTTTTGTAATGAACTTTTAATTTCTTCCTGGACGGAATCCTTTTATCATTAGTATTCAATGCCTCAAACCTGTTCCTAAGATGTTCTTGAAATTCAGATGGAATAGATTCAAGCTTATACCTTGGTTCCTTCTTTGGCCTCAATTTGAACTTGCATATGAGTAGCTGATGACCCACAATCTGACCCTGACCTAGTTTTGACTGTGATATTAAGCTTCTCCAGTGATTTCTTCCACAAATGTAGACAGTCTGATTCCTATGCAGCCCTTCAGGTGAGATCCTTGTGTAAAGTTGTATTTGTGTCTTTAAAAAAAAGTGTTTGCCTTTTCTGCGTGAATTGTTAGGATCATATGGTTTTTATTATTGACTTTGTTAATGTGGTGAATTATATTGGTTGTTTTTCTTATTTTCTTCTTCCCTCCGCCCTTGAAAATCTGTTTTAATTGTCCAATTGCCACGGTGATTGTCAAAGCGCATTTTTTAATGTGTTTTTGGGTTCTATTGGCTAGGATTTTGTTAAAGATTTCTGCATTTACGTTCATGAGAGATATTGGTCTGTAGTTTTCTTTTTTGATAATATCTTTGTTTGGTATTAAGGTATGCTTGCTTCATAGGATATCTCTGGGATTGTTCTTTCTTTTTCTATTTTTAAAAAATAATGTAAGTAGAATTTGTGAAAGATCTTCTCTGAATGGTAGAATTTTGCTGTTAAACCATTTGGTTCAGGACGTGGGGGATGTTTTAATGACCTGCTTAATTTTTTCTTTTATGATGAATCTGTTCAAGTGTTCTACATCTGTTCATGTCAATCTGGGCAGGGTATGAGTTTCAAGGAATTTGACCATTTCCTCTAAGTTTTCAAGTTTATCAGAGTATAGCTTTTTGTAATATTTGAATATTATAGATTTAATTTTCTCTGATTATGTTTTGATGTAAACTTTATCATTCCTTAACCGAGTTTTGTGTCTTCTCCTTTTTTCTTTTGTTAAGTTTGTCAATTTTATTGACCCTTTCAAAAAACTAGCTCCTGGTCTTTTTAATGATTTCAATTGTTTTTCTGGTTTTTGTATCATTGATTTCAGCTCTTGGTTTTATAACTTCCCTTCTTCTAGAGGTTGTTGGGTGAGATTGTTTTTCTTTTTCTATTTGATGAGGGTATTGTGTTAGATCATTAATTTTGCTTCTTTCTTTGTTTTTTAAGTATCTTTATATTTTAAGTAAGCCTGTTACTATGATCTGCCCCCTGAGGACTCCTTAGCTGTATCCCAGAGATTTTGTTTGGTACATTGTATTTTCATTATCATTTGTTTCAAGGAACTTTAAAAT
>NW_006399858.1:6622849-6628969 GCF_000299155.1 Elephantulus edwardii
GCTGTTCCAGTCATATTTGGATAATCTTCAGTAGAATCTTGCTTGTATGTGAAATCAGTGATATTGTTTCACATTCTGTTGGGTCACCCTTCTTTGGGATGGGAACAAATATAAATCTCTTCCAGTCAGTTGGCCAAGTGGTTGTTCTCCAGATTTCTTGGCACAACTTGGTTAGCACATTAGCACAACTAGGGCAGCATCTGTTAGCTAAAATATGTCAATTGGTATACCATCTATTCCTGGGGACTGATTTTTACTATTTCCTTCAAATAAAATAAAATAAAATTTAAAAACAATTTGGCAATGTCATCATCAGACAAGTCACATAGCAAAAATTTACAGAATATTTCTGGGCTTCCAGAAGAAAAAGAATGATAACTCAATTATAAAATGGACAAAAAACATAGACTTCATGGAGGAAGACATTCAGATGACCAACAGACACATGAAGAAATTATCAAAATTACTAGCAATAAGAGATATGCAAATTAAAAAAGTCACAATGGTATACCATCTTATGCAAGCAACAGTGGCAAAGTTTAACAGGGCAGCAAGCAATAAATGTTGGAGAACCTGTGGACAGGTGGGGACTCTCATATACTATTGGTTGGATTGTAAAATTGTATAATCACTCTGGAAGACAGTTTGACATTTCCTCAAAAAGTTGAACATAGAAATTCCATATATGACCCAGCTATTTCACTACTAGGAATATACCCCAACAAAATTAGAATGGAGACACACATGGAAATTTATACACCAGTGTTCATAGTAGCATTATTCACCATTGCAAGATCATAGAAACAGCTAAATGGCCAACTACAAATGAATAGATTGACAAATTGTAGTATGCTCACACAATGAAATATTATGCAGCACTCAAGAGCAACCAATTTGAAAAATACTACACAACTTAAGAGAGACAGGAGAGCATTATGCTGAGTGAACTAACTCAGTCTCATAAGGACACATACTACATAAGACCATTATTGTAAGACTAGAAGAATAAGTAATAAAGCATGTATGGAGACGCAAGGGGGAAAGAGACAGGAGCAGAGGGGTGAGGAAGAGAATGGGGGAAAAACCACAGGGTTGCACAGTTTAGTGCATGGAGGTAGAGGTGAAGGAACTGGAAAAGATCCAACAGGGACATGAAAAGATTGGGTCATGATAGGCAAGGTCTAATGGTGATGGATTTTATAAAATATAGTACATGGAGATTATTGTATGAAACACAATATGAATGAAGTATAGTGTGAAACACAATGTATATGAACTTTGTGAGCAAATCAATATAAAATAAAACAATAACAATAGCAAAATGTATTTGCAATTAATAAACAATCACAAATACAAAATTTGATCATTCTATTTCCAGCTTCTTTTCTATCACTAACTACTACTCCTTCTTCACTGTTTCCACTTTTGCATTATAATAATTTACTATTAATTATTTTTATTAATTATCTTAATTGCATGTTCGGCCCATTTTAGACCACAAATTTGGTAAAAACTTCTCAGTTTCTTCTTTAGCTCTAGGTGTAGGAGCATATAGCTGAATAATAATCATGTTAATGGGTATTCCTTGTATGCCTATGGTTAATACCCTATTACTCACAACATTGTATGTCAAGATGGAGCTTGAAATTCGCTTTTCAACTATGAATGTAATAACCATGCTTCTTCTGTTTTTCAATCCCAGCATAGTATACCATATGCTTATCTGATCCACAGTGGCCAAAGCTGGTCCATCTCATCTCACAAATGCCTAGTATGTCGATTTCCATGCATTTCATTTACTTTTTAAATTTTATTTTATTAATTTTAATGAACATTTACAGAGACTTTGGATTTCCATTCATTCATTGTTGTACTTTTCTCCCTGCCTGCGCCTCCCCCTCAGTTCACTCTTCTTTTTGAAAAGTGAAAAAAAAATTCCTTCATTGGTATACAATCCCGCTACATCCCTGCCACCCCCCACCCCACCCCCAAGTACACTCCACTATGCAATCTTCATTCCGGACTCTTGTGATAACCATAACACCCTATCATATCATATGATAGGGTGTTATGGTTATCACAAGCGTTTGATTTACTTTTCAACAATTTACAGTTTTCTAACATTCAAGGTAAGTACATTCTTTTTTTTTTCTATAATTATATTTTATTAATTTTCATAAACATTTACAGAGATTTTTGGCTTCCACTCATTCATTTTGCACTATTCTCTCTACCCTCCTCCCAGTTTGTTCTTGTCCAAATGCCACAGTGCTTGTCAAAGCCAGTTCTGATTAATCTTCTTTGTCAGTGTATCCTTTGCCATTCCCTATCACTCCTCCCTGAGAGAGACTTCACCCTGAGTCATAAGGAAAAGGGGACGGCGTATTCTCTTAGCTACTTCCTGCTGAAAAGGGACGCTGTGGGTTTCAGGGTGAAGATCTTCTCTCACTACTCTAAAGGGCCCCTTTGGCAGTAGGAAACACATAGACTATTATGGAGATTGATTTTGGAATTCAGATGCACTCTTATTGATTGTGCTTGGCTGTACATGTACATATCCTTCAAGATGTATCATGGGGGTGTTGCACCCTAGAAGACACAAATTTGACTAACAAGTTATAAGTACATGAGTCCAAAAATTATGGAAAAGTAAAAGAAAAGATTCTTTCATTGTTTTACAAACCCTCCCCCTGGTCCCCTCCACCATGCAGCCCTCGCTCTAGTCTCCTGTGATGACAGAAATACCCAGATACATCTCTCTTTTAGACGGTTCTCTCCCTCCTCTGTTTCAGTGCAGTATACATTACTGAACCCATAAGGTAAGTACATTCTATGTTCCAATTAGTAAACAATGTTTGTCATTGCTTTTCTTCATATCAACTGACTGCCAAATCTGGGCTCTACCACTACACTACTAGAATTATCTGCATTCTTCTAGTGTTCCTAGGGTTTTCAAAGACCTTTTATTTAAGAAGTGAATGCCCAATCCAGCTTCCTAGTCTGTCTTAAGCTGGGAGTTATTCTAAAACCTGTCGACCATGTGTACCTCCTATGGCATCTGACACACCAGTGGCACAGCTTTCAGTATCTCAGCAATCCACAAGTTACCTCAGTACATCAAACTGACAGATCGGAACAGAAAATTTTAAAGGGCAGCTTCAGAAAATAAAGTATTATAATGGAATGTGCAGACAGCTGGAATTGAAAAATAAAAAGGGAGGAAGTCACTTTGCATTCCTCTAGCAGAAAGAATTGAAAAAAATTAAGCCTTGAGTCACAATATTGAAAGATGGTATGGGCAATGTATTGAATAACTCAAAGCATCAGAAGAAGATGGACGGAATATACAGAATCACTGTACCAAAAAGAACTGATTGACACTGAAAAATTTCAAGAACTACCATATGAGCAGGAGCCAGTGGTAATGAAGGAGGGAAGTGGAAGCTGCATTGAAGGCATTGGCAAAAAAAAAGAAAGCCCTAAGAATTGATTGGATACCAAATGACTTGTTTCAATTAAGAGATGCAGCCTTGGATGTGCTCACCAGTATATGTCAGGAAATACGGAGGACAACTATCTGGCCAATGGATTGGAAGAGGTCCATATTTGTTTCCATTCCCAAGAAAGGTGAACTAAATAAGGAAACTATTAAACATTATCATTAATATCATATGCAAGCAAAATACTGCTGAAGATCACTCAAAGATGGCTAGAACAGCATATAGATAGGGAAATGCCAGAAGTTCAAGCAGGATTTAGAAGAGGCTCTGCAGATCCTCTGCAGAGGATCACTGCAGATGTGAGATCCAGGCTGAAAGTAAAGAATATCAGAAGAACATCTATTATTTAATGACTATGCAAAGGTATTTGCCTGTGTGGATCATAACAAGTTGTGACTAACATTGAGAAGAATGAGAGTCCCAGAGCACTTAATTATCCTCATGCAAAAAATCTATACCTGGACCAGGAAGCTGTTGTGTGAACAGAGCAGGGAACATTGCATATAGTTTAAAACTAAGAAGGGAGTGCATCTGGGTGGTATTCTCTCTCCACACCTATTAAATTTATATGCTGACCTAATTATTCAAGAAGCTAGACTCTATGAAGAAGAGTGTGGCATCAGGATTGGAGAGAGACTCATTAATAACCTGCGTTATACAGATGACACAACCTTGCATGCTAAAAGCAGGGAAGGTTTGAAGCACTTGTAGCAGAAAACAAGGAGTACAGCATTTCATATAAAATGCATCTCAGTGTAAAGAAGACAAATATTTTTACTACTGGACCAATAGGAAACATCATGATGAATGGAGAAGAGATTACAACTGTGACCAGCTTCATATAGCTCCGATCCACAATTAACATCCTTGGTACCAGAAGTCAGGAAATAGGGAAATGCATTGCACTGGAAAGTCTACAGTTAGGGACCTCTGAAAATTATTGAGCAGTGATTATGTCAGTTTGAGGATTAACATGTGTCTGATCCAAGACATAGTTTTTCTTATCACTTGTTATATATCTGAGAGCTGGAAAGTGAATAAGGATGACAGAAGGGGAATTGATGCCTTTGTTTTGTGGTGTTGGAGAAGAGGACCCTTGACCTGGTGGATTGACATGGTGACTGCTGAAATGCGATCTTGTATGTCAGGAACTGTGAGGAGGGCACAGGATAGAACAGGGTTTGGATCTTTTTTTCATAGGGCCTCTATGAGTTGTACTCAACAGCACCTAACAACAACAACAAGACTCCAAATATGACCTACTAAATCCTACTTCCAGAAAGCTCACCTACTAGTACAAGTTTCTCGACTACTCTTAGAATAGCATAAGTCCACATAAGTGCTTCTTTAACATACTGCTTAAACAAGTGAAACCATAGAAAGATTTCAAAAAGTGGCTGAAGAAGACAGAGAATAGTATTATAATGAAATGGACAAAGAGCTGGAGTTGGAAACTTAAGAGAATTTCTCAGGTTGAAAGAATTGTAGAACAAACTTAAACCTTGAGTTACAATACTGAAGATTCTATGGGTAAAAGGTTGAATTATGCAGGAAATGTCAAAAGAAGATGAACCAAATACAAGGTTACTGTATCAGAAATAATTGGTCAATACTGAAGTGTTTCAGGTAGTAGCATATAATCAAGAACTAATGGTAATTAAGGAAGAAATTCAAGCTTCGTTGAAAATATTGGCAAAAAAATGCCCCAGGAATTGATGGAATACCAGTTAAGGTGTTAACAACTAACAGATGCAGCCCAGAGCATGCTCATTAACTTATGTCAAGAAAATTGAAAGACAGTTATCTGGCCAACTGACTGGAAGAGATCCATATTTGTTACCATTACAAAAGAACATCCAATAGAGTGCAGAAATTATCAAAGAATTTCATCACTATCACTTGGGATAATAGGGATGGGAGTGTCAGAGACAGTGCGATTGGCACAGGACAGAGCAGAGTTTAGGGACGTTGTACATAGGGTCGCTATGAGTTGCAAGCAACTCAACGGCACATAACAACAACAACACAACATCACTTGCAAGAAGAATTTTGTTGCAGATTATTTTTAAAATGCCTGGAGCAGTACATCATCAGGGAATTGCCTATTGGCACTTCAAGGGAGAATATAGAAAGTCTCCTTCCATAAAGATTTATAGCATAAGAGAATTCATGAGCCAAAACGGATTCAATGGCAGGGGGCTTTGCATTTCAAGGATTTTTTTTTTCTTTCAGAAGCCATTTCTTAAAAATATATAAAAACTGAAAAAGCCAATCATATTGCTGTCAAGTAGGGGCTGTCTCATGACTGACCTCCTCAGGAGTTATTGAGAAGCTTTGTCGTCCTCGTCGTTAAGTGCCGTTGAGTTGCAGGCGACTCATAGCAACCCTATGAAGGAGAGTCCTTGACGCTTGGGTGCTTTCCATCCTCTCTGCAGAGGAGAGAAGCTTTAGGTCACACAAAAGATTGCCCATCTTTCTTCCTTGGAATAAATGTTGTTATGTGTCTTCAATTAAGGACGACTAACAGAACAATATCATTGATTTCACATGCAAGCAAGATTCTACAGAAGATTATCCAAAAACGACTGGAACAGTACATCAGCAGAGAACTGCCAGAAGT
>NW_006399858.1:6630014-6651152 GCF_000299155.1 Elephantulus edwardii
GATGTGTCAGAGGTAATGAGATTGGCACAGGATAGAGCACAGTTTAGGGCTGTTGTACATAGGGTCGCTATGAGTCGCAAATGACTCAATGGCACATAACAACAACAACAAACAACATAGTGACCTTTTAAAAAAAGATCTGAACCATCATCTACCCTGTGCCCTCCTCACACTTCCTGACACACAAGAGTCCATTGACAACAGTCATTGTGTCAATCTAGCTGGTTGCGGGTCTTCCTCTCCTTTGCTGACCCTCCACCTTTCTTAGCATCATGTCCAAGGAATAGACCCTGCTAGTAACATGCCCAAAGATTGTGAGGTGAAACCTCATCATTCTTGCCTCCAAAGAGCACTCTGGCTGCACCCTCTTTAAGACATATCTGTTCTTTGGCAATCCATGGGATGTTCCGTGATCTCCAACACCACAGCTCAAAGGCATCAGTTCTTCTGTTGTCCTTATTCATTGTTCAGCTCTCAGATAAAAGACTATGGCCTGAATCAGATGCACCTTAGTCATCAAACTGACATCATCACTCCTCAATAATTTGGAGGGGTCCTTAACCGCAGATTTTCCCAGTGTAAAGCATCTTCTTATTTCCTGCTACTATCAAGGGTGTTAATTGTGGATCCTAGTGAAATGAAGCTGTTGACAGTTTCAATCTCTTCTACATCCATCATCATGTTGTCTATTGGGCCAGTGGTAAGAATTTTTGTCTTCTTGGCATTGAAATGCAATCCATACTAAAGGCTGCATTCCTTGATCTTTTGTGACAAGTGCTTCAAGTCCTCCTGACTTTCAGCGAATAAGGTTGTATCATGTGCATAATGTATGTTATTGAGTCTCCCTCCAATCCTAATGCCACATTCGTCTTCAGAGAGGCTAGCTTCTTGAATAATTAGCTCAGCATAGAGATTAAATAGGTATGGAGAAAACACAACCCTGACACACTCCCTTCTCAATTTTAAACCACACAGTGTTCCCCTGCTCTTTTTGCACAACAGCTTCCTGTTCCAAGTATGGGTTCTGCATGAGGACAATTAAGTGCTCTGGGACTCTCATTCTTCTCAAAGTTAGCCACAACTTGTTATGATCCACACAGGCAAATGCCTTTGCATAGTCATTAAATAATAGACGTTCTTCTGATATTCTTTACTTTCAGCGTGGATCTCACATTTTCAGTGATATATCTGTGGTGGCACAGCTTCTTCTAAACCCTGCTTGAGCTTCTGGCATTTCTCTATCTATGTACTGCTCTAGCCATTTTTGAATGATCTTCAGCTTTGCTTGCATGTGATATTAATGATAATCCTTGATAGTTTTCACATCCGTTAGTTGACTTTTCTTGAGAATGGTAATAAATATGTCCCCCATATTTCGATCCTCTTTCAATCCATTGGCCTGACACCTGTCCTCCAAATTTCTTGGCATAGACTGGTAAGCTCATCTCTTAATCGAAACAGTTACATCAGTATCCCACTGATTCTTGGGGCCTTATGTTTTGTCAGTGCCTTCAATGCAGCTTCCATTTCCTCATTCATTATCATTGACTCCTGTTCATGCGTGACTTCCTGAGATTTTTTCAGTGTCAGTAAATTCTTTTTGGCACAGTGATTCTGTGTATTTTCTCCATCTTCTTGTGATTCTTTCCGGGTCATTCGATATTGGGTCGTCTTTCAATATTGTGATTTGTGGCTTAAATGTGTTTTTTAGTTCT
Organism: Elephantulus edwardii; assembly: GCF_000299155.1. Classification (NCBI taxonomy): domain Eukaryota; kingdom Metazoa; phylum Chordata; class Mammalia; order Macroscelidea; family Macroscelididae; genus Elephantulus; species Elephantulus edwardii. The sequence goes on from NW_006399858.1 coordinate 6,631,730, forward strand.
TTCAGCTTGAGAAATACGGAATGAGTTCTTCTCTTTTTATTCTCCAATTCCAGCTGTTTGCACATTCCATTGTAATACTTTGCTTTGTTTTTCTGAGCTGCCCTTTGAACTCTTCTCTTCATATTTCAGTATGTTGCCTTTTGGTTTTGGCTTCTGAATGCTCCAGTGCAATTTTTAGAGTATTTTCTGAAATTCATTTTGAATTTTTCTTTCTTTTCTGTTTTTGTAATGACCTTTTGCTCTCTTCATGGATGATATCCTTGATATCATTCTGCAACTCCTCCAGTCTTAACTCATTGGTGTTTCATACCTCAAACCTCTTCCTAAGATTACCTAAAAATTCAGGTGGAATTGATTCAAGATAATAATTTGGTTCCTGCGAATTTGTTTTAATTTTCTTCAGCCTCAATTTAAACTTGCATACAAGTAACTGATGGTCTGACCTACAGTCTGTCCCTCGCCTAGTTTTGACTGTCAATTAGAGCTTCTCCAGCAATTTATTCCCCAAATATAGTTAATCTAATTCCTGTGCAGCCCATCAAGTGAGATATGTATGTAAAGTTGTCAGTTGTGTCTTTTAAAAAAGGTATTTGCCATGAAAAAAAAATTGTAACTAACAAAATTTGATCATTCTATTTCCGGCCTCTTTTCTATCAGCAGGCCCAAATACTATTCCTTCTTCACTGTTTTCCGCTTTTGCATTCCAGTCACTAATTATCACTAATACATATTGATTGCATGTTCAGTTAATTTTATTAGTAAAAAATTCTCAATTTTTTCCTGTTCCAGATGTAGGAACATATATTTGAGTAATAGTCAAGTCTTCCTTGTATGTGTATGGATAATATCCTCTCGCTCACAACATTGTATTTCATGATAGAACTTTAAATTGTTGGAATAAATGTCATTGTTGTTGTTATGTGCCATGTCCAGTCACTTGTGACTCATAGTGACCCAATATACAATAGCCCTAAACCCTGCTCTATCCTGTGCCAACCTTATTGTCTGACATACCTACCACCATTACCCCAGTTACCGAATCAATACACCTCCTCAAGAGTCTTCCTCTCTTGTGTTGCCGCTCCACCTTCCCAAGCATGTTGTCCTCTCCAAGGACTGGTCCTTCTTGCAACATGTTCAGAGTATGTCAGACAAAGCTTCAGAATCCTTGCCTCCAAGGAGCAGCTTGGTTTCCACCGTCTCTCTCTAGGATGAACCTGTTTGTTCTCCTAGAAGTCCATGGTATATTCAACATTCTTTTCCAGCACCACAGTTCAAAGGCATCAATTCTCCTTCTATCATTCTTAGTTATTGTCCAGATCTCTGATGCATAGCAAGTGATTGCAAAGACCATGGCTTGGATCTGCACATTAGACTCAAGATTGACTTCAAATAGTGGATTCTAATTGTCAGAGAGGCAATGCTTTTGACCTAGCAGTGCAACTCATTACAGAATATTAAAGTGTCTTAAAGTTTGCCCACATTGACTTAATTAGTAGTGCCTGAATTCTATTTGGACACATTTATATAAAAGAAAAAATTCTGGTGGCCTAGTGGTAAAGAATTGTGTTCCCAATTCAGAGGAACATGGTTCGAATCCACAAGCTACTCTGCGGGAGAAAGAGAAGCAGTTTCCTTACCAATAATTTACTGCCCCCTGAATGAAAACCTGCAGGAGAGTCAGCTATGAAGTCTTCCTTGACAGTACATCATAACAACAACAAGTAAAACAAACAAAAGTATCATTACAATTTTATTATTGAAAGACAAAATATGAAATGGGAAAATTTCTGCATGTCAGAAATCTAGAGATGTTTCCTATTGAAGCAAAAATGAAAACTCACTGCTGGGGGTTGTGTTCTTCTTTAAAAAATTTAATTTCAGGAAATATCTTCTAAATCAAAGACGTATACATCACATAATTTACATGGCTAGTCAGGAATTTCACTGAGAGTTCATTAAATCACATCAAGGGAATATAAGTGAACTCAAGTAAATAAATTAAGTGCTGAGTTAATTAACTTGTTAATTAGTTAATTAACTGTTAAGGTTTTAAGTGATGCCATTAACAAACACATAAATTTCAGTTTTACTTTCCCATATTTAGAAAGTCTTCATGAAACTGTAAAAGCTTGAGGGTGTAATTCCTTGTGGTGTTCTGAACCAAATACTCACATATTTCTAATAAGTTGGTTTTGTTTTTTTTAAAAAAATTAGGGTTGAAGACATTTTAAAACAATTTGTCTAATGGCTTTTTCCTGCTATAAATCAGTGGTTACTTCCCTCATTTGCCTTTTCATGTGTAAAATAGATCTAACTAAAATATGAATATCTTTACAGTGCATCACCAATTTGTTATGTACTACCACATTTCTTTTTTTCTATTGTTTTAGGCATGAAGACCTGAGAAAGGTGTGTTCCAATTGTCCATTTATAAAACAAACCTTTTCAAAACTTAGTGGTTTAAAATAATCACTGTCATTTATTTGTCTGAATCTGTAAGTTGAGGAGAGGTGCGTGGAGGTGGATCCTTTGTACTGACCAGAACTGAACGATCCACTTCCTCCCAGAAGGCACCTCAAATGACTGGTGAATGAGACCGGCTGTTGAATGGGAGTTCTATCAGAGTTGTCACTATGAGTATTGGTTCATCTCCTGTGCCCATGATTAATTGAGCTTCACTTCAACATGGCAGCAGAGTCCCATCAGTGAATCCTACAAGACTTGAGGAGAAATGGAAAGGTTTCTTTTGACCTAGCCTCAGAAATTGAAGAATGCCACTTCTGCAATATTATATTAATCAAGCAAGACATCAAATTTACTCCAAAGGGAAAGTAGTTACGATCCATTGCTCAGTGAGTAAAAGGGCAAAATTAGAAGGAATATACATTCATATAGTAGATTTTATAAAGAGAAAGATGGTGACTTAATTTTTTTCTCTGACTCAATCCCTTAAAAGTTAAACATAATAATCAATACCATAAGCAGATAATTATAAAGCACATTGGATTTTGACAGACAATACAGATTTGAATTGAGATGCTGTTGTAATTTTGAGAAAATTATTTAACTTTCTTAAGACTCTATTTTCTCACAGTAAAAAAGCAGGTATTACTATGTACTCAATCACTTTACATCCCAGTGCAGTTGAGTTATTGTTATTACTGTTACGTGCTTTAAGTCAACAATGACTCATAGTAACTCTATGAACAACAGATCTGAAACTTGCCCTATTTCCACCATCCTCATGATCTTTGATATGCTCAAGCCCATTATTACAATCTCTGAGTCCATCTCGTTGAGATCTCTTTCTTTGACCTGCCATCTTTCCTAGCATAGTGTCTTTTCAAAGGATTAGTCCCTCCTGATAATATGCCAAAAGTATATGAGATGAAATATCACCATCCTTGCCTCAAGGGAGCACCTTTGTTGCAACCTCTCCAAGACAGACTTGTTCTTTTGCTAGTCCATAGGACATCAAGTACTCTTCTCCAACACCACAACTCAAAGGCATTGATTCTTCTTCTGTCATCTTTATTCATTGTCCAACTTTCAGATGCATACAAAACAATTTAAAATATTATGACTTGACTCAAGAGAGGCTGACTTAAGTTACTAGAAGGGAACATTTATTTTAGATGAAAAAATAAATTGTGTATTTGTGACAGGGTTCCTCCCTTTCCCCTCTCCTTTATTATTGTGGTATTAACCATTTGCTGTTTCAACATTCTTCACATATATGACTTAATTATATTAATTGTATTCATTATGTTGTACATCTGGAATTGTGAGGAGCTCTCAACTTTTTCACTACCTTTAACAGAATCTTTGTGTCTCTTAAGCAATGGATTGCTTCTCCCGTTCCTCTTGCCTACTCCTGGTAATCACTAACCTTCAGTCTCTATATTTTTGTGTTTGTGTATTTTGTTGATGTTTGCACAATAAACCTTTGTGTTGATTTTGAAAGACCCCCGAACCGGTGGTCCTATCCCGAGCGGACGGCGAAGACCCAAGACTCCAAGACACCGGCTTGATGCAACAGCAAGAGGCAAGGTTTATTGCGGAGCTCCAGGCCGACACGTATCTCTCGCAGGAGACAGAGGAGCCGACTGCGAGCAGACAAAGTTGGGTTTTTTTATACACTTTAGGGGGATACAACTGGGTATCAACTTCTCATTGGGTGATGAAAGCACAGTTTGAATTCATTGGTTCAGTGTTCGCTCAGGGTTTACACAGCATATTTGCACGTAGCACTTGCGGCAGTCACATAGCACATGTAGCAGTTAGATAGATCTTTAACTATAGGGTGGTGTCACAAATTCTTAAGTATACAATGAGTTCAAACTCCAGGGCAGTGGAAAAGCACAAGATACATTGGTTATCAGTCAAGAAACATCTGCTTGTTTGCCCTGCCTTTCTGCTTGTTTGCTCTGCCCTTTAGTTAGCCATTCTTGAAATACTGTTGCCCTGGATACAACTGGGTGTGGGGCTCTACCCGAGACAATGGAAAAATTCCTGAGTTTAACTTAGCTGAGAAGTATAGAAACCTGAGTTTAATTCAGCTGAGAACTATAGGGACTATTTTAATTTCGATCTTTTCAATTTGTTTGCATATTTGTTTGAAAAGAGAAGTCAATAAAAAGAACAAGTAATTTTTTTCCTTAGAAAATTTCTTTTTATTAGGGTACCTTTACTTTTACTCAGCTTATCTGTTTATTAATTTTTGATACGGTTTACTCAACCTTTATTCTAAATGTTTAATTTTTACCCTTGTTTATTAACATTTGCCTGTTTTAAATATTTTCTTTTTGTCCTTGTTTACTAACACATGCCTGTTTCAAATATTTCGCTGAAATAAAATCATACAAAGTCTTTGACCTTTCATGACTGGCTTATTTCCCTCAGCATGGTGTTTTTAGGATTCATTGTGCTGTAGAATGTGTCAAGACTGCACTTCTCTGTGTGGCTGAATAATAGTCCATTATGGATATATATTGCATTTTGTTTATCCATTCATAGATGGTGAAGATGTTCCCCTCTTTTAGCTATTTTGAATATATCTGAAATGAACTTTATGTTCGTAAAAGTCTTATTGCCGGACTATATCTACTATAACCTCTTGTACGTGTCTGCTTTACCTTAGCTGGCACTATATTTTCACTTATTGTGTATATAAGTAACTTGAAGTTTTGAAGCACTATGTTTATGAGAATCAGGGCTGTGTGACAGCACATATACCAGAAGGATTGCCCCATAGGCCCAAGATTGCTCACTGCTAAAGAAGTTTGGGACGTCAGGCTTGGAAAGGCAGTGAAGATGTGAAAGACTTTGGTTTTTATACTGGTTTACTTACAAAGTTTATATACATTGTTTTTCACCCTGGATCATTCTCATTTCCTGTGCCCACTCCTCTCTTCTCCCATCAAATTGTGTGACCCTATAATTAAACCCCCCTATCCTCATCCATCTGCTCCCCACCTTGTATCTTCATACACATTCTACAATAATAGCCTTATATCCCTTCTCAATTTTAAACCTTGTAGTATTGCCCTGCTTTGTTTGTGGATAAAGGTTCTGCCTGAGTTCAGTTAAGTGCTCTGGAACTCCGATTCTTCTCAATTTTTTTTGGGCAGTTTTTGTTAACAATTAAGTGTAAGCTTCTGTCAAGTTACAATCAAGTGTCATTTCATTAACAATTGGTCAGTGGGCTGGAAGCCCCTTGTTTAAGCAATGGGGAGGGGGCTGGTGGGCAAGCCTTTGTATTTAAAAGTCAGTTTGGCCCTTGGACCTGTGGCTTTCAGATCTGGTGTTAATTGTGTTTGGGGTGAACATTGTTCCAAATGGTACAACACTTGTCTGGCAGTTTGCTATACTAAGCTAATTTGTGAGAGCCCAGACACTTACTGACTTAATATTAAATATGAAAAAAACTGGTGTGTCAAATGCCAAAAGGGTTATCCATTGCGGACAGTGGACAGGTTTTGGTGATTAAGACAGACTAAGAAGCAGGACGTACTATCCACTTTCTAAATAGCAGGCCTTTGAAAATCCTGATAACACTAAAGGAATGAGGATAGTTATAGTAGTGTAATGGTAGAGCCCATACACTTACTGACTTAATATTAAATATAAAAAAAAACCCTCATTCTTACCAAATCAACTCATAGCTGACCCTCTGGTGGGTTTCCCGAGGCTGTAAATTGCACAGGAGGATGTTGCTCATCTTTCTTACATGGAAGGGCTGGTAAATGTGAACTGACAGAGAGGTGCTGCCTTTGGGGTAGCTCTGCAACTCCTTACAATGTCACCAGAGCTCCCTGCTCATTGCTGCATGGTTGAATGATGCTAGATAGATACGGGGAGTCAACTGAGAATCATAGTGTGAAAGAACTGTCACTGGTTGCTAATTGGGCTGAGTTGTTGGTAGTGACAATGGCTGTGGCCCAGCATGGGAGACCAAAATGATCTCAACTAGTCCTGCTGACGTCTAATCATTACCAAACAACACTAGGTGTTCTGAGACGTATAAGAGATGAAGAGAAAAGGAGGATGAGTTGATTGAACCTTGCTGTATAGTGAGAAATACTTAAGGCAAAGGACTTCGAAGCTCCAAAAGAGGCAGTAAAGACAATTCAATGCCTCTCATGGAGGCAAAACAGAGTACCTAAGTTAATCATTGGAGAAAATGGGCCTAATGGGTTGAAATTTGTTTAAGTGATCACTTGGCAGAAGTAGGGAAGTCTTGGATGTTGTAACATAATCTACCTTTCTTTTTTTAAAAAAACTACTATAATCAGGATGCATCCTGTCCCCATACCTTTTCAACATGTATGCAGAGAAGATTATCCGAGAGGCTGGGCTCTATGAGGAGAACTGTGGCATCAGGATTGGTGGAAGGTCTATTAACAATCTCTGTTATGCAGATGACACAACCCTGCTTGCTGAAACTGAGGAGGACCTCATGCACTTGCTGCGAAGGGTCAAGGACTGCAGCCTTCAGTATGGACTGAGGCTCAATGTCAAGAAGACAAAGATTCTCGCCACTGGACCAATTGGCAGCGTCAGGATGGATGACGAAGAGATTGAGATTGTTCACAGCTTCAGTTTGCTCGGCTCCACAGTCAACACTCTTGGCACCAGCAGTCAGGAAATCAAAAAGCGTATCGCGATGGGAAAGTCTGCTTTTAGGGACCTCTCTAAAGTACTCAGGAGCAACAGTGTCTCTCTGGAGACTAAGGTGCGCCTGATACAGGCCATGGTATTTGCAATCACTTGTTATGCATCAGAGAGTTGGACAATGACTAGGGAGGACAGAAGGAGAGTGGATGCTTTTGAGCTGTGGTGCTGGAGAAGGGTACTGAATGTACCCTGGACTGCCAGGAAAACAAACAGATTCATCTTGGAGAGGATTAAACCAAGCTACTCCTTGGAGGCAAGGATTCTGGGACTTCGTCTGACATACTTTGGACATTTTGCCAGGAGGGACGGGTCCTTGGAGAGGGACATCATGCTTGGGAGGGTTGAGGGACAGCGCAGGAGGGGAAGACCCTCTATGAGATGGACTGATTCGGTGACTGGGGTAATTGGGATGGGTGTGTCAGAGGCGGTGTGGTTGGCGCAGGATAGAGCAGGGTTTAGGGCTGTTGTGCATAGGGTTGCTATGAGTCGGAAATGACTCGACGGCACATAACAACAACAACAACTATAATCAATACTTCATATTAATCTCTTTTTAATTGAGATTTTAATGAAAGATTATAGAGAACTTGTATTTCCATTCATTAATTGTTGCACATTTTCCTCCCTGCCCACTCCTCCCCCGCAGTTCGCTTTTCTCTTTGAGAAGAAAAAAAAATCCTTTCATTGTCATACCGTCCTCCCCCACAGCCCACTTTTCTATGTAGTTCTTGTTCTCTAGTTTTGCCTTGCAAATAAAACCCAATTATATACCCCTTTTAAACAGTTCTTTCCCTCATCTTTTTCAATGCAGTGTACATTAGTTATCCCCTCTTTTCTTTGTTTCCCCCCAAACCTGATGTCAGTATTGTTTTAGAACTGTGGCTTTATGCAGTATTTGTCCTTTTATGATTGAGATATTTGACTCAACATAATGTCTTCCAGGGTCATCTATTTTGTATAATATTTCATGAGTTCCTTGTTTTTCAAGGCTGTGTAATATTCTATTCATTTGTTGATGGGCACTTGGGTTGTTTCCAAGTCTTTGCTATTTTGAACAATGCAGCAATAAACATAGGTGTGCAAATATCTGCTTGGGTGGCAGTTGTAGTTTCTTTAGGGTATATTCCCAGTAGTGGAATTGCTGGGTCAAATGGCATTTCTATTTCCAACTTTTTGAGAAAGCCCCATACTGCCTTCCAAAGTGCTTGCACCATTTTACACAATCACTAACAATGAATAAGGGTTCCAGTTCCTTGACAACCTCGGCAGCATTTGTTGTTTGCTGCTCTGTTGAATTTTGCTATTCTTACTGTGGTGAGATGATATCTCATAGTTGTTTGATTCGCATTCTCTTAGAGCTAGGGATTTTGAACATTTCTTCATGTGTTTGCTTGCCATCTGAATGTCTTCTTTAGTGAAGTGTCTGTTCCTATCCCATTTTTCAATTGAGTTGTTTACCTTTATCTTCTTGTGGTACTCAAATATTCCATAAATTCTAGATATAAATCCCTTATTAGACATGTTATTACCAAATATTTTTTTCCAGTCTATTCCAGTCTATGTTTTCCTTCTTTACCCTGCTGGAGAAGTTTTTGGATGTACATATGTATTTGATTCTTAGGAGGTCCCATTCTTCTATTTTATCCTCTTCTGATTGTAGGTATATTCATCTATTATTAAGTCGCCAGCTCATGGAGACTCCATGTATACAGAGTAGAACCTGGCCCCATTGATTTTCCAGTGGCCATGGCATTTTGAAAATAGATCACAAGGTCCTTCTTCTGAGGCACCTCACGATATGTTTGAACCATTAACTTTTCAGTTAGCTACTGAACTCATAACCAGTCAGGGATCTATTGCCACTTGGAATTCCATTATTGGTCATAATCCCGCCCCCCAGCAAAGTCAAGACATATCAAATGTTTAAAGAATTGTGATTCTGAATGTATGGAATACACATTGTAGCAAATGTTGAATTGGATATTGGGGATGACAGTAATGGTTTACTTGAATGTTGTAGAAAAGAAAGCAGAAGCAAGTCACTCTGGAACATCAGTGGGCTGTTTTTAGCTACATGCCTGTTGAAGCCAGTGCTCTTGGGAGCACTGATTGACAACAACCTGGCCTCATGCTTGATTAACTAGGGTTTTACACTGGTGCGGTTTTTTTAAAAAATGTAAGATAGTGTTGACAGAGACGTGCATAGCTATATATAGAATTGAATGTGAATAGTATATATTTCATAGAAGTGAAATTCTGCTTGTCATGGCAGCATCCTTGTAAGCTTACTCTAACTCCTGCAACTCATTTCTTGGGGAATATGTAAGTAGAAATGGAGAAAGGGAGAAAATAATGTATAGTCCATGTAATGCTTAAAATGTAATTATAGCCAAGGAAAAGCATTTTCCCCAAAGCACCAGTAGATGTACAGTTACTTCCCTTATCTGGACCAATAAGGAAATAAGATTCTTTTAGTAATGGATTCAGGTATGTCACAGATGATGAGCATGGTACAGGATAGGGCATGGTTCAAAGAGTCATTATGAGTTATAATTGAGTTGATGGCACATAACAACAACATCAATCAATCAAATAGAAGAATCAATCTGTCTTAGAAAGTGTACAGGCAGAATACTCTTATCTTTTTTTAAAAATGTTAATGAAAGTTTACAGAGACTTTGGATTTCCATTCATACATTGCTGCATACTTTCCCCCCTACCCACTTCTTCCCCATTTTGCTTTTATCTTTGAAGAAAAAAAATTCTTTCATTGTTCTACAATGCCCCCCGCCTCCTCTGCCACAGTCCACTTTACTATGCAGCTCTTATTCTGGACTTTTATAATGAAAATAATACTTAATAATATATTCCTTTTAAGCAGTTCTCTCCCTCATCTGTTTCAATGCAGTATATATTATTTATCCCCTCTTTTCTTAAGTTCCTCCCAACCCCTATGTCAGTCCCATTTTACAGCAGTGGCATTATGCAGTATTTATCCTTTTGTGACTGAGCTATTTCACTCAGCATAATGTCCTCCAGGGCCACCCATTTTGTATAATATTTCATGAGTTTCTTGTTTTTCAATGCAGCATAGTATTCCATTGTGTGAATAAACCACAGCTTTTCTATCCATTCGTTTGTTGATGGGCACTTGGGTTATTTCCAACAATAAATATGGGTGTGTATATATCTACTTGGGTGGCAGCTCTAATTTCTTTACGGTATTTTCCCAGCAGTGAAATTGCTGAGTCAAAAGGTATTTCTATTTCTAACTTTCACTATTACAATTTAGAATAGTATTGTATGAGAACTATCTGATTTATCTATTCAGTATCCATTTTTCTTTATTCCTCTTTAACAGAACCCCAAATTTTATTTAGGACCTGACAATGTGCTTATATATAAACTGATATTTTCAGACTTTCTTGTAGATACGGAGGGCAATGAAAAGTATGCAAGAAAACTCTTAGGTGAGACATTCTAAGAATATATGAGAGTTCTCATCTCTCCACATTCTCTCCAACATTTAGTGCTTGTTGTCCTGTTAAAACTTTGCCACTGCTACTGGAATGAGATGGTATCTCATGGCTTGTACTCACTGATCTTCTGTAGTAGGTATTTCAGATCCTCCTCAGTTTCAGCAAGCAAGGTTGTGCCGTCTGCATAATGCAGGTTGTTGATTGAGTCTTCCTTCAATTCTGATGCCACATTCTTGAATGATTTACTGAGCATATAGATTGAACAGATATGTAGAAAAGATGCAACCCTGACATACTCCCCACTTAGGGATAGACGTTAATAATCAATTATAGCCCACAACTGATTCCTTTTCCATGTTGAATACCATGAAGTCACTACCAATCAATCAGTTGACCTGCAAAATGAGATCAAAGTAATGGATTGACATGTCACTTGGGACTGTGCAGTTTGGCAGTGTATCAGGAAGATGTGTGGGTATCTAGTGAGGACATCCATCATCACATAGATGCTGGAATCTACTGGCCAACCTCCCTCTCTTTCAGAGCTGTACTCCAAATAGAGAAGACGTGTCAGAGAGGGGACATTCTATATGCCTTATGATCTCTATGGTTGAGTCACCTTTCAGTCGCTTGACATTTATAGATGGAAGGTGGTGGCAAAAGGTCGATGTTTCATGCCAGATCCATATTTTCAAGCTATGACTTTGGCAAATTACTGAACACTGACATTTAACCTAAGCTTTGATTCTACCAGCAGAAGGCTTACAAAGGTAAATAGTACATAGGAGAACTGCAGAGCTAGTTCTCAGTGCTCTTCTAAACCACAGCAGGTCCATGAACTCTCTGAAATCCTATGCAATTTTAAAAATTTATCTTCAATTTTCATGATACCTTCAAATCAACTTCTTTGAGGTGTCATTTGCATAATAAAAATTCACCCATATTTAACTTGCAGTTCAATGAGTTTTAACAAATGTGAAATGTATGTGCTCATGTAACTTACATCCCAATATAACCAACACTGCAAACCAGTACTTTTGCTGCCCAGGCAACAATGACTTTGATTTTTTTTTTTAAACTATAACTTAGTTTGGCCTGTCCTGGAACCTTACTGAATGTACTATTTTATTTTTGTTGTTGTTGTTGTTGTTGTTGTTGTTAGTGCTGTTTTTGCTTGGTTTAACCAATATTTTCTTTTGCATCATAATTTTTTTTATATTGTAATTTTTATTATGGTTATTGCCAGCATCAGTAGCAGAACCTTTTTTTTTTTAACTTCTTGTTAGGGGTTGTCAAATCCACTAAGACTCACTGAGACTTCAGAACGTAACGTCTTGATCTCCATCATGCTTGAGCCCATCGCTGTAGTCATTGTGTCAACCAAACTCATTGAAGTTTTTTAACTTAATTCTGTGTAAATGGCAATCATTATGAGTGTGTTATATTAATATTATTATGTACGTTGAAATATCCTTTATTTCATTAACGAATGCCATCTGATGTTATTGTTATGTACTCTTGAGTTGGAACCAACTCAATATCATAGTTGATATTCCAGAGGGTTTTCTGAAGCAGTAAATCGCAGGGGAGATTTCCCAACTTTCTCCCGCAGAACAGCTGGTGGATTTGAATCACATGCCTTTGGGTTTATATTCAAGGGTAAACAAACCGGTAAGCACCAACTTGTATTGTGCAAGGTATGGATGAGCTTACTTGAGTTTACTTTCTAATCTGTCATGAGCAAGCTCACATGAGTTTCTCCGTGTCTGGGGACAGGTAACCTACGTGTATCTTGCTTATTTGGTAATTCAGCCCGAGTTCCTCTAGGTGTTGAAATACCTGAGTTGCAATGATTTATTTGGATTGTGACGACGGCATGAAGTCCAGTATAGGAAGTCCTCTGTGGGAAGACTGGGAATCCAGAGAGCGGTTTCAGTGCTATCTGGTCAGTGACCTTGGGGTTTGAGCAAGGGCAGCACCATTTGGAATGTGGTTTCTCTGTTTACCCCAAACTTTGCCCCTCCCTGAGGCTCTTTCTGGGACTAAGACACTGCGGCTCTGGGGATGGCTGGCCACTGAGCTGTGAAGCCAGCAGAGGGAGCAGGAGTCAGCAAATGAATCAGAGCTGCTGGTCAGCACACGGAAAGGCTTGTGGGACATGGCTTCGCCTGGCATTAGGGTCACTCAGTGAGGCTCTGGATGTGGCATTCCTGTGATGGATTGAAACTTAAAGTGACTAGTGTGTCTGGGTATCATTCTGTACTCAGATTTCCCCTATTTACTGAGGGTTTGTTGGTTTGTTTCCCATTCCCCAAATTCCCAAGAAAGAGCTTATTAAACGCAAAAGGGAGCATAAATAAATGGGAGATCTCTGTGTAGTTTTACAAACAAATAAAGTAGTTTATGTTCAAGGCTTATTTAACCTTAAAAGTGCTGTAGTTTAATGGTTTTAATCCTAGAGAATAATTGAAAAAAATAATGTTAAATGGATCTTACTTAGAATTTTCTTTTCTGAGAAAAGGAAACACAAAAGAAAACAGGATTGAATACCAAAGAAGAGAGTTTCTCAAAATAGGGAAAACCATTTGATGATTTCTTATACATTTAATTAATCCTGTCATGTTACTTAACTCTATGACTCAAGGCTCCACTCCTAGGCATTTGCAGTAGAAAAATGAAAACGTATGTTTACAAAAAAGCCTATATGTTTATATCGGGGTTGTTCATAATAACTAAAAACTGGAGAAAAGTGTCCCTCTAAAGGATGAGGACACTATCTGCTCCATGGAAGAAGGATAGACAATTTCCTCCCATGCAATATACTACCTCTGAAAACCTGCTGAAGGGTCAGCTATGTGTCGGTTCCAACTCTGTGGTACACAACCACAATGAATGAGTGGACAAACTCCAAAATTATTTTAAGCATAGAGAGTATTCCAGTCAGTGCAATCAGAAGCATCTGTTGATACAGAAAACAACATGGATAAATCTTAAAGCTATTATGGTAAATAGAAAAAAAAGTTATATTTTTACATGATTCCATTTAAATGACGTTCTGGAAAAGACAAAATTATAGAGACAGAAGACAGGTCAGTACTCGGGACCAGGGTGAGTTTGACTATAAAGGCTATTTTGGGGGGGTTCTGGAATAGTTATGTGGCCTGATAGTAGTAGCAGATATGCACTAGATTGCATTTTTCAACTGGTTAATGCAAAAAAAAAAATCCATATATCCAAAAAGAGAAATCCTGCTGTATGTAAATTTTTTTTAAAAAATGAAGGAAAATGTCACCCTAACATAGCCAACAAAGCAAATTGTCAAGTAGGTAAGAAGATAAAGTGACTAGAAAATTTTAGTTTTTCTAGATTATAAGGTGAAACTATTAATTATCACCTAATAGGGTTGTTATGAGATTCTGCTTAGAACAATTTTTGCCTTAGATTTGTTTTAGTTGGTTGTCCAGGTGCAGCTTCTGCCTCCTGGTGGCCAGTACAAAAGCTAGTTACCTGGTCCTCTACTGCTCTGTCACGGGCTGTTGGTGTAGCCTGCCTGTTCAGAGAGGTTTTTTTTAAAAATTACTGTTATCAAATGTTTTTTATTAATGTTTTTTTAATGCAACATATATATATTTTCACTGCTTTAATTTGTAAGATTCTGAGCATTCTTGTAAGTGAATCTACCATGGTGGCTGACAGATATAATTAGGATATGCACAAAATTTAAAATGAAAAGTTTACAGAGTTGGCTCCGAGGTAACTGGTGCTGCAACCTGGCTATGTGGTGGTCAGAGCTTTGGCTTCTAGGAAGCATTAAGGACACTTCCTCTTCCCCCTTCCCCATAAACAGACAGCTGTGTTAACAGTGCACCTTCTGTGAGGGCAGATCCAAATGGCAGGCATGAGTCAAGAAGAAATTCAAATGGCATCTGAGCCCATGGAATTAAAACTCTGCTGAAAACCTCAACCTTTCACAAGCCAAGTCTTTCAAACTTTAAGATCTAAGAAAATCCTTCCTGATTGTGCATTTTATTTACAAATCCTGTAATCATATTTATGTTGATGTGTTTTCTTCTGAATGGGCTTGTGCACAGCACCATTAGATACCTACTTATTTAGGACAAGCTTTCAAGATCCTGGATATTTTGCTTTTGAAACTAGGTATCATCTAATCTTCTCACAGTGCCTTGCTATGGCACCCAGTCTTCAGTAATCATCTTAGAAAGGTAAACAAGAATAGATTACACTAGAAAAAGCATTTTCCTGTGATCTAGCTATGGGCTTCTAAGCAGAAGCTGAAGACCACTTGTAGGAAATAACTGGTCTATATGTATTCATTTCCTGTAATACAGACCATAAGAAGCTATGCTGTAAGCTCAAATACTGTATGGCTCTGGCAGTTCAAATGCACCAACAGCTCCACGGGAGAAAAATGGGCAGCCTGCTCTTGTGATTTACAGCCCCAAAACCTAATGGAGGAGACTACTATGAGTTGGGATAAACTTGATGGCAGTGACTTTATTAGCTTTATAAAATATGACATTAGAAATAATCTTCCCACAACATTTAATAGCTCTAGTAATAATTTTACTATTAATTTAATCAATAGTAGAGATCACAATAGCAATAAGATAAAGATAAAGGAAAATATCCTAGTTTGCATATAGAAAATTTCCTGGGAAAACATTCAGAAAAGGTACTTCCTTCAGCAGTGCATTTGAAAAAAAATAATTTTTAAAAAGGAAAAATTTGGAAAAACACAGAAGAATAGCATGGTCTCTAAGCAAGGATGACACACTAATTTGTGAAATATTTTATAGATATAGTATTGTTGTTAAGTATTTTATATATATAAATATAGAAATTATAGATATAAATACAGAAGTGATATATATAAATATATATCATTTCTATATTTATATAATTGTTGAGAAGAGTATTGAGGGTACCATGGACTGCTAAGAAAACAAACAGATTCATCCTAGAAAGGGTTAAACCGGGCTGCTCCTTGGAGTCAAGGATTCTGAAGCTTCATCTGATGTACTTTGGTCATGTTATAAGGAGGGACGGGTCTTTGGAGAAGGACATCATGCTTGGGAGGGTGGAGGGCAGGCACAGGAGGGGAAGGCCCTCTCTCTCTTTATATATATATATAAAGAGATAGAGAGATGTTGTTACATGCTGCTGAATCACTTGCAACTCATAGTACCTCTATGAACAATAGGTCTCAACCCTGTCCTATTCTGAGCCAATCTCACTGTCTCCAACACACCTACCCCCATTACCACAGTTACTGTGTCAGTCTGTCTCATCTGAAGTCTTCCTCCCCTGCACTGTCCTCCCACCCTTCTAAGTATGATATCCTTCCTATACATATATATGTAATTATTTATGTACACAGAAAATAAAATTCAAGTGACAGAATATACACACAGAGAGAAAGAAATCCTATTCCACTGCGTATTTCCACTGAAATATTCCCTAAGAAAATCAGAACTGAAACACAAAGAAAGGGAACTATGTACACCTATGTTCGTAGCAGCATTATTCACAGTAGCAAGAAAATGGAAACCACTCAAATTCCCATCAACAAATGAATGATCAACAAACTGTGATATGTTCACACAATGGAGGACTATATAGTGATAAAGAACAAGGAAATATTGGTAAAATATGACACAACATGGGAGAGTCTAGAGAGCATTATTGACTTTTAAAAAATATTTTATTGTGATTTTAACAAAGGTTTACAGAGAGCTTGAGTTTTCATCCATTCATTGTTGCCTGTTTTCCTTCATCCCCCTCCCTTCCTCCTACCCGAAGTTCACTTTCCAATGCACCTCCTATTATGTCATGTCTAATTATATATTCCTCTCTGACATTATATTGAGTGAAATAACTCATTCATAAAATAACAAATACTGCATGATACCACTATTGTAAAATTGGAAGAATAATTGAGCAAGATATATATACATGTTCAAAAGGGACAGGAGAATGGGCGAAGGGGTTAGGAAAAGGGGGAAGGGAGGACTTTCACTAGTATAGCAGGTTTGTGGATGGCCTGGGAGTGAAGGAAGAGGGAAGATGCAATGGAGACTTGAAGAGAAGGGGGGATACAAGCATAAATCAATATTACTTAATCATATAAAACAATATATATGAATTATTATATATACTACATAGTATATCAATGATATTAGAAAACACAATGTACATCAATTAAACACAATGTATATGAATTATTGTGTGCAAACCAATTAAAAAACCAACCAACCAACCAATAAGGGTTGTTAAGTGCCTTTGATTGGAGTACCACTCAGCAACTTTATGAACAGCAGATCTGAACTCTGTGTTACCTTGCATCATTTTTATCATCTCAGATATACTTGATCCAATTGCTGCAGCCATTGTGCCAATCTGACTCATTGGGAATCTTCCTCTTTCACTGACTCTCCACCTCTCCAAGTATAATTGTCCCTTTCAAGAACTAGCCCCTCCTTAAATAAGCCTAAAATAAGTGAAAGAAAACACCACTATCCTGGCCTCTAAAGAGCTGTACTAGCTGTACTTTCTTCTGTTTGTTCTTTTGGCAGTCCGTGAGACATTCAGCACTCTTCTCAAACTCCTCAACTGAAAGGCATCGATCTTTCTTCTGGCATTCTTATGCATTGTCTGGCTTTTGGATGCATAGCAAGTGTTTGAAAACACCATGGATTGAATCAGGCATGCCTTACTTAGTCTTTAGGCTAACATCAGAGAGGTCCCTGACAGCAGACTTTCCGAGTGCAATTCATCTTTTGATTTCTTGACTGCTGGTACCAAGGGTGTTGATTGTGGATCCAAGCAAGATGAAACCATTGACAACTTCAAACTTTTCTCCATCTCTCATGGTGTTGCTTATTGCCCTTGTGGCGAGGATCTTTGTTTTCTTGATGAGATGCAATCTATATTGAAGACCATAATCTTTGATCTTTAAATCCTCCTCACTTTCAGTAAGTATGGTTGTGTCATCTGTATAATGAAGATTGTTGATGAATCTTCCTCTGATCCTAATATCATATTCATCTTCATAAAGTCTTGCTTCTCATATGATTTGCTCAGTATACAGATTGAACAGATAGGGAAAGAGTTTGCATGCCTTTCTTGATTTTAAACAATGCACTATTTTTTTTTCTTTTCAAACAACAGCTTCTCGGTCTAAGTATAGGTTGTGGATAAACACAATTAAGTGTTCTGGAATTCCAATTCTCCTCAATATTAGCCATACTTTACTATGATCCACACAGTCAAATACTTTTGAATAATCAATAAAGCTCAAATAGGCATTCTTTTGGTATTCTCTACTTTCATCCAGGATCCATCTGACATCCACAATATCCCTGGTGCCATGTCTTTTCTAAATCCAGTTTGCATTTCTGGTAGTTTCTAGCCATTTTTGCATGATCTTCAGCAACATTTTTCTTGTGTGTGATATTAATGGTATTGTTTGATAGTTTTTACAGTTCTGTTGGATCACCTTTCTTGGAAATGGGAAAAAATACAGTCAGTCAGCCAGACAGCTGTCCTCCAAATTTCCTGCCATAACCTGATAAGCATGTCCAGGACCGCATCTGTTAGTTGAAACGTATCAACTGGTATCTCATGGATTCTTGGGACCCTATTGTTTTGCCAGTGCTTTCAGTGCAGCTTAAACTTCTTCCTTCATTACCATTGGCTCTTAATCATATGCTACTTCCTGAAATATTTTGATGACCAATTCTTTTTGGTACAGTAACTGTGTATTCCCTCCATCTTCTTTCTTTTTTTCCTTTTGATACTTTATCTTGAGCCAATCTCACTGTCTCTGATACACCTATTACCCCAATTCCTTTGCCAATCCATCCCATCCAGGGTATTCCTCTCCTGCATTGTCCCTCCACCCTTCCAAGCATGATGTTCTCCAAGGACTGGATTTCCGTGGCAACATGAAAGTATGTAAGGAGCTAAAAAATCCTTGCCTCTAGGGAGCAACCTGGTTTCACTCACCCCAAGATAGACCAGTTTTTTCTCTTAGCAGTCCATGGTATGTTCAATACTGCCCTCCAGCACCACAACTCAAAGACATGAATTCTTCTTTAGTCATCTTTAGTCTTTGTCCATCTTGCTGATGAATAGCAAGTAAATTCAAAGATCATTGCCTGGATGACATGCATCTTAGTCTCCAAACTGACATCATTGCTCTTCAGCACTCTGGAGAGGTCCCTGAAAGCAGCAATTCATTTTTTGATTTCTTGACTGCTGGTGCTAAGAGTGTTGATTGTGGAACCAAGCAGACTGAAATTGTTAACAATCTCAATCTCTTATCCATTTATTATGGTGCTGCCAATTGCCCCACTGGTGAGAATCTTTGTTTATCTGATGTAAAGCTTCAACCCACATTGAAGACTACAGTCTTGACCTCCTACAGCAAATGCCCTCCTTAGTTTGAGTCTATTCCACCTGAATTTCAGAACCATCTCAGGAACAGATTTGAGGCCTTGAACACTGATGAGCGAAGACCAGGTGAGTTGTGGGAGGATATCAAGGGTATCATCCAGGCAGAGTGCAAACTGTCATTGCAAAGACAGAAGAGGAAGCGAAGACCAAAATGGATGTCAGAAGAGACTCTGAAAATTGCACTGGAGCACAGAGAAGCCAAAGCACAAGGAAGAATTCAAGATACTAAAGAGTTGAATAGAAGATTTCAAAAGGCAGCACGGGATGACAAAGCAAAATATTACAATGAA